>NC_080104.1:33365630-33675499 GCF_950005125.1 Chionomys nivalis
GAACCTGGAGGCAGGAGCTGATGCAGAAACCATGAAAGAGTGCTCTTATTGGCTTGCTCAGCCTGCTTTCTTAAAGAACCCAGGGTGGCCCCCTTCTCAATGGGCTGGGCCCTCCCACGCTGAGCACTAATTAAGAAAATGCCCTAGAGGCTTGCCTGCCCACAGCCCAATATTATGGAGACTTGTCCTCAACAGGGGTTCTCTCCTCTCAGATGTCTCTAGCTTGTCAAGCTCACATGAAACTAGCCAGGGCAGATCTTCTGATGACTGACAGTCACTTCCTGCAGATTCCTGACCCCAGACCTTGTACTGCCTGACCTGTAAACCTCAGACACTCCTCCACACTGACTACATAAATGCTGTGAGCTTCAGAATAAACAGCCCAAGAGCAGCAGCTGAAAGAGAAGCATGGGGAAGCAGCTCCATCCCCACCTCAAGGAGTCCAGATCTGTCTGAAAGTGAGTACTTACACAGCATACTTGCTAGTTCCCTTCCTCAGTCACTGGCTGTATGTTTCTCTCTGTGTGTCCATCTGTCTATCTGTTCATCACTCTGTCTCTCTCTGTTTCTCCTCACGCATTCCCATGGGACGAAATCACAGAGGCACCTGATGTCTTTCTGGTCAGTTAAGGACAACCAGGGTGACTCACCCAGGGAAGGCCAATTAAGACAATGGCGGTTCCAGAGCCCGCTCTCAAAAGCATGCCACCAGAGATTTGCCAGTGCTGATTCCTGTTATTTGGCTCTAAGAAAACTCTGAACATAGAGCCATGACCTGTGTGAACATGTCAATTTTCATAACCTTGGGGGTCTCCATGAAGACCGCAGTAGGCAACACTGGACTCTAGAGTTGAAATCACAGAAGTTTGGGTTTGAAATGGAGGGCTTTCAAATATTCTCTCGGAAAATGGCATGGTGGCGAGGCTTCTGTGGCTCCAGTCACGGAACAGAATCATGACTGCTGATCCCAGCAAACAGAAAAGAGAGCATGGTAGCCCTAGCGACGGCTACCATCTCAGTTCGGAGCCGGTTAATTTCCATCCCTTTCCTGCGGATACATTTCTAGAGGACAGAGAGGAAGTAGGGTCAGAAGTCAGGGCCAGTGGTCAAGTGCTCCAGGCCATCTGTCACCTTGGCTAGTCCCACTTGCCTCTCCACCAAATCCTGCCAGGAGTGAGCAAGCTGTGACACCAAAGACAAGTCTCTGGCACAACCCAGGTCCATAGCTAACAGGCCCAGCCTTCTTTCAGAGTCTCCCTGATACCATTGCCTTGTTACCAGGGGTACCCCCCAGACCTAAAGGATCTGTCTCAATGTCATCAATTCTCAAACTAGAATCCTGATCTTACCCCCCTCCAGAAACCCAGGGAAATCATATCATTTAAACCTGTACCTCCTTCACCAGTTACACTCGCCAGTGTAGACTGTCAGCTGGACATAAAATCTAGATCATGTATTTGACACTATATTCCATGCCAGAGATCCCAGCTTTTTAGGAAAACCATCAGCTTTGTAGTTTTCCTGGTATCGAATTATAACTCTCTCTCTCTCTCTCTCTCTCTCTCTCTCTCTCTCTCTCTCTCTCTCTCTCTCTCTCTCTTTCTGTGTGTGTGTGTGTGTGGTGTGTATACAGTCCACATTACGATCACGAAATGGTCAGGCCTTTCTAATGGGCAATTTACTCTCTGGGAAATCAACGAGGCCTGAACCACATGCATGCTCTTTTCCAGGTTGCTCAGAGCCATTTAGAAAATTACTATTGTGATTCACGAAATGCTCCAGCAGCCTGAGGAATTAACCCTCTTCCTAATACGTCTAATTTACTGGTTCTTCAAGTAATTGCTGTGTTAAAGTTGCTGCAGGTCCAGTGTCTAAATAACAACACCGCAGCCACTGTTACTAAAACGGTAGTGGGCTCTGGCACCCCGCGTGCACTGTGTATAACCTTGCTAAGTCCTCACAACAGCCTGGGTGGGAGAAGCATCGTCGTGCCTGTTCTAGCTGAAGTGCAAATTGAGATGCAGCGTGAGAAGTCATTTGCTCATGCTCACTTGGCTGCTGGCGGTGCCTGGCACACAGGGGATGCTTCATGACTAGTGCTATTTTACACTAGGGGATTCTGCTGGGATTCGAACACTGACCTAAACCTGCACACTTGGCCTTGATGTAATTCTACCACATAAAACTTGTCCTGTAGCGAAAGGGGGAGTGTGTGTGACCATGCATGACTGGTAGGAAATTTGCTTTTTTTTTTTTTTTGACACTTTCTTTGCTGCATGTGTGTATTCATTCATGTGCAGGTACACGTTTGTGTTTATGCCCGAGGACCAGAGGTCGATCTCAGGTGTTGTTCCTTAGGAACCATCTTCCTTGGTTTTTGTGACAGGATCTCCCACTGGGTTCTGGGGCTTTCCAGTTAGGTTAGAATGGCGGATTAACGAGCCTCGGGGATCCTCCTTTCTCGATTTCCTCAGACTGGGATTACAAGTGCATACGACCATGCCCAGCTTTTGACATGGGTGGTGGATATCGAACTCAGGTCTTTAGGCTCGTCACTTCCCCATCTGTGCTATCTCCCCAGCCCCTGGTAAGACACCTCCAATCGTTCCCTATCAGCTAAAAGCATGTAGCATCACAATAGCATAGGTTTTCTCTCCAGGGGATGGGATGAACAAAGTTTCTAGAAGTTCATTAATATTTAGTATTAGTGGAATCAATGGGTGGATTCTTAGTTTACTGGAAGCATCCTCTGAAAACTAATGCACGCTGTCTGCAGCTATGGATAGCTGTCAAGCCTGGCACGGAATTTATCCTCCAGAGAAGAGCAGAGATACCTGCTTCAGGGAGTGTACCACAGGGGCACAGGGCACACCTTTGGAAGACACCGTCAGGGAAAAGTACATTCTTCTTTGGACAAATGGAGAACAGGATTACCATAACCTCCAGTCGTCCTCAGCCGGGAACTCTCAGGTCCCACAACAATGCCCAGTATGTACATCGCCCTAGACATAAAAGGCTCTGGGTGCCACGGGGAGCAGTTTCAAGAACTGTCATCTCCAACGTCTCAGAGCACAAATTCTCCAAGAATATTTCTACAAGGTTCTGAGATAAATTCATGTGGTACTGTGGCCATGTGGTGCCTCCAGGGCTTCTGTAAGTATGAGCAACCTCGTGGAAACCCCAAGGCCATCTCAGCTGAGATGACAAAGGACATTTGCCAGTCAGAAGGTTAATCACCCACTCTTCAGTTCTAAAACAAAGATTAGCAAGCAACCTGTTTTTAATGTACAAAAATATAATAGCAGGCCAGACAACAATAAAGAGTGAATAATAGACTCATAAAATTAATGGCCAGAAATTCCACAGCAATTTTTTTCAGCCCCGTGTTTCTCCAGCCTGCATCATAAATACGCTGTTGAAAAACTGGGGGATGGACACAGGAACGGGACCACCCGCTAATCCCCAAAACCCCAGCCCTCAGAGGCACATTCAACTATTTTTAACCTGACTGAGGAAGTATTGGCTCAACACATCCACGGTGCTTTCTCTGCCCCTAAGCTACTCAAATGAGTATGCTTTTCAGGTCGGTATCATTGATAGGACGAAAGGGCACTTTCCCGAGGAGAGGCTGCTCTCTTCAAATAGATTTCTCAAGAATCAGACAGCTTCTGCAGTGACCTCTATTTGTTATTCTTACGAGTCAAATGGTGGAATAAAACAGAGCATGCCCTAGAAGTGGATTCTCATCCCCAGAGAATGGACACACGAATGTATGAAAGCACACACAAGCATTTTCAAACTCCATCCACCGCGGCATTGGAAGAGGACAGTAACATTTAGAATAGTGTTAGTTGAGCACCTACTATGAGCCAGGTAGTCTAAGAAAGGTGCATGTATCTGCTCATTGAACCCCTATGCTAAACTTTGTTATATAGTCAGAGGGGAATAGAGAACCTACCACCTCAACCTGAGTGAGCACCCTCCCTGCTCCCAAGCAAGGACTAACCTGCCCCTCTCAGACAAATGGTCTGGTAGAACGTTCTTTGCTCTTGTCATAGAGAACCAGCTCCTCATCAACAACCAGCTCCTAATCAGCGCATGAGATGCGCTGAACTATTCTGAGGAGCCTCAGGAGGAAGGAGTCCAGCACAACAACCAATAGCAATGCAAAGAAAACTTGAAAGTTTCTCAGAAAGTAGATTTCAGCTGTATCCACCACCACCACTGCCGCTGCTGTCACCATTATCCTCAAAACAAAAGAAGAACAGACAGATAATGCATTTGATCCCCCTCGTTCATCAAAGAGAAAGGTCAATGAGACATGATGAATTAGTGGGGGAGGGGCAGTGAAAGTTATGCTTTTATGCCTTCCACCCTTTAATTTAGTTTTAAATTAAGCAAAACATCAAAGCGGCATGTGCCAAATGAATGCATGCCCCTCACCAGCCAGGGTGGCAGTCATTGGCCACATGTGACTGTTTCGCCTTTGAAATGGGGCCAGTCTACTCCAAAGACACAGCACTAAAACTGTGAAACCACACTTAGTGCTTTGGAATAGTTTCATGGCTTACTGAATAAAATATATTATTCAGATTATAAAACTTGAATCCTGTTCATTTATTTCATAATTGAAGAAAGAAATTATGCTAATGAGTAGCATTTGCTCAATTTTCCATTTGCCTCACTTGATGCTTTTCTTAAACTTTTGGCCTCCACTACTATCCGCATGTAGGCAGCAAGGCAAATAAAAAGACATCAAGGAGAACTGTTTTCCAAAGAGATATAGCAATGTTTGTATATGTGTATATGTGTGCAGGTACCCTAAGAGACCAGGAGAGAGTGTCAGATCCCCTGAAGCTGAAGTTATAGGCAATTGTGAGTCACCCAGTGTCCGTACTTAGAACCCTACCTTGTCCCTCTTTAAGGGCAGCAAATGCTTTAACTGCTTCTTGGGTACTTACTAAGTGTTTGCATTTTATTTGCATTTATTTGACAGTGCTCTTTATATATGTTAAGGACAGTAAGCTTATGTTTTGTATTTAAGTAGTTTTGCAAGTTTACTCTTCATCTTTTTAACTGGATTTTTTTTTACAGACTCAAGTATATCCTTAGTTTTATACTTCATTCATTTAGTATCAGACTTGTGAAACTTTCATCCTAAGATCATTTAATGTTCCACGAATTTTCTCTAGTAACTTCCAAGTACATAAATCCTACATTGGGATTCTTCTAACGTTTATTTTGTCTTGGTATATTACATATGTATTTAGTTTTAGCCTCTTCTCCTCCATGCATAGTAATCTGACAGTATCCCAACAGCTCTCAATTCAAGTTACCCCTCCAAAAAAAGAATTTGCCTAGATATATTATGAACACATATTGCTTTAGGTTCTTGAGATACAGCATGGAACTCAGATTATAATAAGAAGGCTAAATACCTACAGAGAGATGGAGAGAGAGGAAGAGAGGGGAGGGGGGAGATATTAGAGGGTGCTAAGGGAGGCACCAGGTTACATGGTTACATGGTGTGGTCAACTATCTAAAATGGTGCTGCCGTGTGAAAATGTGAAGGGAGAGAGAGGTGATTCAATGTGCAGGAAACAACTCGAAGCAGAGAGAACAGCACATGATATAGCAAGACACAGGAACATGCAAGAGATGGCAAAGAGGCCAGGAGTGGCAGCGAATGCCAGTAATCCCAGCCCTTGAAAGGGGGAGGCAGAAGAAAGATCACAAGTTCAAGGTCATTCTTAGCTACATCATGAGCTCCCATCTCAAAACTAAGTAAATGAAATAAATGTCACAGAAGTCACGAGTGGAGCGGAGCCAGAAGCTGAGAAGAGAGTGTTAGAAGAGGTGCCCATGAGAGCTTGTCCTCCCAGTTAAGTCTTGTAAGGATCTGCACTTTGGACCGGGTGACAATAGCAAGTTGTTCCCCAAAGACAGCCACTGCCGTGTGCCAAGCGTTCTTCTATAACGTGTCAATCCATGATCCCATGAGAAGGTAAGCACTCTCTTAATGTCTGAATCTGGGCATGTCTCCTGTGAGTTTCGATCAATATAAAAAGGGCAGGAAGTGTTCTCTGCCAGGCTAGGGAGCAACCCTCCACAGTTATGGCATCTGCTCCTTGCTTCTTAGAAGCCAGTTACACTGGGAAAAATGCAACTACCTTTGATGAGCATTAAGTGAGAAATCCAAGTCACAGAATGGGCTCTAAAAGATAGATGATAGAAACATAGATAGGTAGAGATAGATAGATAGATAGATAGATAGATAGATAGATAGATAGATAGATAGATAGATAGATACATACATACATACATACATACATACATGGATGGATGGATGGATGGATGGATGGATGGATGGATGGATGGATGGATTATAGAGCGATTAGGAGTTCCTCCAGCCCAGCCAGCTCCAAACTGCTGAGACTTTTAAAAAAGATTTATGTTTTACTTTTAATTATCTCCATGTGTATTCACACATGCATGTGTATCTGTACATACGTGTTGTGTCCATGGAATCCAGAAGAGGGTATTGGATACCCTGGAGCTGGAATCACAGGTGGTTATGAGCCACTCTACATGGGTGCTGGGAACCAAACTTGGTTCCTTTGTAAGACAAGCAAACATTTTAACTACTGAGCCATCTCTGCAGTCCCTGGACTGATGAAAAGTCCTAACCTATGACATCTTGAGCAAAATGAAACTGTTGCTGTTGTTGTGTTTAAGTTTATTTGAGAAAGGAGGACAAACAAACCCTCGGTCCTCACAGTACAGGCAGCTGCTGCCTCCAGATCTAGCAGGACCTGAGGTTTCCACAGGCAGCCCCATGCCCTGGACACATCGTCAGAAGTTTTCTTTCTTTTCCTTTTCTTTTTTTAGGCTGTGTTTTTTAGCTGGTTGCTTATGTAGTAACAGAGATTGAGACAGTGAGGTTTTCCACTGGAGAGTTTTGAGCAATCATATGTTATGACTTAGTTTTACAAGAATTCCTCTGGGTCTGGGCTGAAAGCTGAGCAAGAGTGTGTGTGAAGAAAGAGGGAACTGAGTTTGAAGAGCAGGCCAGAAGGCTTAGGGTCTTGGACAGCGGAAGCCGAAGCAGGGAGAGTGAGAAGTGATTTGATGTGGATACAGGTCAAAGCACAAAGCATCTGTGGATGGGATGCGCTGGCTGATCAAACGCAGACAAGAAAGGAAGGGGGCAGAGGATGGCTCCGAGGCGTGGGCCTGATGGGAAGAGTAAGCGGTTTTTACTGAGATGTGGTTGACTGTAGGAAGAGCTGGGGTGTTGTTAGAGAAAGGACATGATAAGATCACAAGCTGAAAGCACACTTGATGGAGAGGCTAAGGGTAACAGCACAGTCAGAAGAGAAACCAAGGCTGGCAGCCTACGTGTGGGCACCCACGGGACTTCAGTGGTCATACGGAGACCGTGTCATCAGGGGAGTGAATGCAGGCTACAGGAGTCAGCTCTCCAGCACGTAGAGGGTGGAAGTGTGGGAGAAGGGCCTCAGAAAGAAGTCTGCAGCGGCGCTTGCAGGTGAGCTGAGAAAAGATCCAAGAAAATGATGGTCTGGAGAGCGAGGAGGAAGGCGTCTGAGAAAGATGATGCAGACATCTGGGCCAAGGGGGCTAAAGAATCGAGTCCCATGAGGCTCTACCGGGCCTAATATTACTGTCTTCATTCTTGATCTGACTGATCGAAAATGGGACTTTTCTCATGTACTAAACTTTCATATGCGTGAGTGAGCACGGGTGTGTTTCTCTCCTTCACTGATGTGTTTATCCACCTGGAACTTGTGACCGACGGAGTTTTTGTCTTTGGCAAGGCAAACACTGCGTCCTGCTTTTCTTCCTTTTCCAAAAATAACCAGGCAATTCCTTAAAGTTCGTCTGGAATTTTCATTGCAGTTCTGTCAAGTCCCTTCCCTCCTTAAATAGATGTGGATCGTGATATAATTTTCTAACATATATTTATTTACTTGCTCTATGTGTTTGGGTGTTTTGCCTCATGCATGTCCATGTATCATACACATGTCTGATGAACTTGTAAGCTAGAAGAAGGTGTTAGATTCCTTGGGACTGGGGGTCACAAACGGTTGTGAGCTGCCAGGTGGGTGGTGGAAATTGAACCCAGATCCATTGGAAGAGCAGCTAGCGCTCTAACCATTGAGCAATCTCTCCAGCCCTTCATTTTATTATTTTTTATATGTATAAATTAGCTTAGTAAAAGCTGAGGTGCAGTCATTCATGTGTTTTAAATGCCCAAGCTGATTCTGCACATTTTTCCCTTATATGCCTGAGTGTTTCCTTGTGAAGTTTTTCTAAGTATTTAAACTTTGCTGCCTTTCATAACCAAAGTCCTTCTTTGTGTTTTCTTCCCGTTTTAGCTATAAGAAGCCCATTTGCATAGAAAGAATTCTCTCACTATTTCTAATAATTTTACCAGCAATGAGAACAGGTTTTGATACCTGTGATCCTTGCACAGCACAGCACATGGCCTCCAACCACGGACTTGTAGAGAAAACTAGTGAAGAGGACGGGACTTAGCGCCAGGATTTCATGGCGCTTCCCAAAGACTCCATGATTTCCAGGTGCTCTGAGAGCGACTGTAGCCACACATCTCAACATGTCCCAGATACTCCCAATTTCAAATACTTTTCCCTTTGTTAACCCATGAGTCAAACCATATGTCCCTTTGATCTTTGCTTGAGAAAATATTGTCACGGTATTCGAAAACAAGGACAGCCCCGGCAAAGTTATAACATCTGGGCTGTTTTCCCTCTGAAGCCCCAACTTTCAGCTTTCATCCTGGTTATACATGCCTGGGGAGCACACACACGCACGAGCACATACACGGATGAATACTCGCACACTCACACATACACACCCTTGCAACTCTGCCGCACATGTATGCACTCAAACACACATGTGCACTTGCACACGTGTATGATACACACACTCCTATACACATTCACACTTTCCAGGAGCAAAGGAATTCTATTCAAATAGTCCCACACACGTGCAGACTAGAGTCTAGATTCTCCTAAGGCTGCTGTAGAAGATTTTAGACTTGAGCGACCCAGGTTTGAGCCTCACATCTATCTTGGGCAAGCCACTTAACCTCCTATAGCCCTCCTTCGCCATACCTAAAAGAAGTGTGTATCTCTCCTACAGGGTTGCTGTAGGGCCTCAAAAAATGTCCATTAAAAATGCCCCCTGCAGAGTAGAGGGAAGGGAAGCAGAGCCTATTAGTATAATTTAGAGGGAATTTTAATATGATTGGCCAGGTTCTTAAAGAAATTCCCTGGCCTCGGTCCCTACTCCAGCTGTAGAAACAAAGAGACCAGGATAACTCAGGACGTGGGAGTGGCAATCTTTCACTTCTCTCCGCTGTACTTTGATCTACGTGAACCAAACCACCAATGGCAAGCTTACTCATTTGTAGCAAGCCAGCCTCCATCCAGAGGGCACAAAACATTTGTGACTTTTTCCTGTCACTTCCAGCCATCCAGTCTTCCTTGTCCTGCTCCAGTCTTTTTTTGAGGAAGCTTCTTGGTGGGCAGCTTAGGTAAGACCTGAAATCCCATAGGGTCTAACCTTACCTCCCAAAAGACAGGCACTAAGCCTCAAGATGACTACTTACCCCCTCTCCTCCCCTTTAGGGATGTTTAAATAAGTGACACCCTTGTGGGAAAGCACGAGTGGTCACCTCACATGGCTCAGATAGTGGCCGTGTTTTCACCTCTAGCTGTTTCTCACCACCTGAGCTTTAACTTCTGGATATTCCTCCTCCATTTTGTTTAATGTTTTAAAAGATTTGTGTGTGTGTGTGTGTGTGTGTGAGTGTTTGATGGTGTGGTGTGGTGTGGTAGGGGGGGTGTGTCGGGGGTATGCATACGTGAATGCAGTGCTTGCAGAGGTAAGAAAGGGGTGTCAGATCCTCTGGAGCTGGAGTTACATACAGGTGGTTGTAAGCCGCCTGGCGTGGGTGGGTTCTGGAAGCCAGAGTCTGGCCCTCTGAAAGTGCAGCCAATGCTCCTAACTGCTCAGCTCTCTCTCCAGCTCCGTGGTCTGTGTTAAACATGTGTGGCTCCCTTGCTGTTTCAGTTGAGGATCTTTCTGCTCAGTAGCACCATCCAATACAGAGTCCAGGGGAATACTAAGGCGAGGTGGCCCCTCCTACCTCAGAAGATTGAAGATTTCTGTTACTGCGGCCAACATCTATCTACCCAGCAGAAAGGTGAATACAAAAACACACACGGAGACTGACTGCATGCCCATGAGAGGAAGGACTTGGGGAAAGAACGCCCTTCAGTTTGCAAAATGTATCATCAGATGGAGCCAGAGGATGTAGGAACCCTGAAGAAGCGGTGAAGTAGCAATATAAGAAGCATCGATACAAGAAGTTTCAGTGTGTACGGCCATCAACTCAAACACAAACTTTTTGTTTGCTTTTTGGATTCAAAACGATGTCAATTCTCAGGGTAGGGAAAACAAACATTCATATTTGACTCTTTTCTTTTCATTGCCCATTGTGTCTGCCTTGCTCCTCGGCCCGGGGAAAGCTGCCACAAAGTGCTTTTTACCAGTGCTCTGATTGTCATCCGACTTAACATGTTCCGTGGTCTGCCGGCTGATGGTAGTTTAAGCAGGATCTAATTGGTAACATATTGCCGATTGAATTAAGTACCATATGATAGAGATTTAAACCATGGTAATTTTTCCATAAAGAAAAGTCTGTCAACGGGCTAGAGCAGAGGAACGGCAATAAATCAAATTGTCATGTTTATTAGTTATTGCAAGAGTCTAGTTGCCTTGCATTCATTATAATCCCCCATTTTTAGCACGGATAAAAGCTATAAAGAGGAGTATTTGTGAAAGAGGCTTTTAATAGGTTTGTATTTGTGCACAAACACCTGCTTGTATTTTAATCATGAGAAAAGTGGTGCTGTTTCGTTTTAGAAAGAGCATGTGTTTGGACTATTATCTAGGGGAGAGGAAAAGCTTTTGGTAAAATTTCCAAGCTATGCTTTAAAACTTTGAAAGTAAACTCGCCAATAGTTAAGTGAATAAGCAAAAAATTAAATAAGTAAAAGCAAAAAATAGTATAATATCTTTTGCTTATCAGATTTACTCAAATTCAGCAAGTAGATAGAATATTTGCACTTGATTTATCTTTAGAATAATGCGATCTGATTTATAACTTATACTCTCCAAAACTCAGAAATAAAATTTCATATATGGAAATGGCTTCACAAATCATGGACCGTTGTTACCAGTGCCATTTGAAGGACTAAGGAATCACTTATGGCCTGTTATTAAGAAGCAACATCAGGGGCTGAGGAGATAGGTGAGTCAGTAAAGTACCTGTTGTGCAAGTGTCGGGGCTTGAGTTCAAGTCCCTGGTGCCCACATAAAAGCTGGGCATGATGTCAAGTCTATAAACCCATAGTGGGAAGATGGAGATAGGTGGATGCCTGGATCTCACTGGTCAGTTAGCTCAGCTAAATCCATGCATTTGAGGCACAGTGAGAAACCCTGCCTCAAAAAGGGATGGGTGATTGAGGAAGACACCTGATAATGACTCTGACCTTCATAAGCATGTACAGACACATGCATGTGCACTCACATGAGCACAGACACATATACACACATACAAAGTCATTAAAATAAAACAGAACTGACATATCTATACTTTTCCTTTCCTTTCAGTCAATCTGCCTTCCCTCAAAGCAGCATCCAAATTTTTCCTTGTATGAATCTGAAATGATATAACAATACTTGTCTGCCCAGCTTCACTGGGCCCACATAAAGCTGTGTGTACCATATACAGAAGGTTACTGAATCCACTTGACATATAAAGAAACTGAAGTGTGGGGAGTAAACGTGATTTATTGTCGGGCCCTTAGCTGTCAACCTTAGCAGTCAGGATGTCAGTCCAGGAGTCCTTCCTCTGAACAATGGTGCAAAATGAAAAGTCCAGAAACTGAGGTCTGGCTCAGCTCCCCACTGTGTCTTTAACTCCCACGATAACTTTGAACCTGATGCTTAAATGGTCTTGAACTTGGCTTCCTCATCAGTCATGTTTTATGAATGACCTACAGTCTAGAGGTCTGAGGGCTATAGTCTGAGGGCTCAGGACGTGGATCTGGACGGAGTCAAATAGAAATGCTATCATCTCCAAGGTCTGGAACCTTAGGACATGGATTAACCTCTTCTTGAAGACAGGCACAATTTCATAATGGCTTGAGCTCAATAAAATGAGAAAATGTGCGAATTCCCCATTGGCTCATGGGAGACACTGAACATGCTCCTTGCTGTCAACTGCACGAGGGAACTGCAGGCACCAGCTCTCTAGGTTACTGTGCATACGGATAGACAGAGTTGTGTGAACTTGTGTGACCAAACACAGTGTCTCCGTATTGCTTCTCTAATGAGAGGAGCCCATGAACAGGGATGCCCAGAGCTCCTTCTTCTGCCTGTTGTTCTGCAGCACTGAGTCAGAACTGTGGCGCTACTGCTCTAACTTAAGGGTCTCCCCCTAAATCCACCCCAACTTTCTGCCCTTTCACCTTTCCAACCTCTTCCCTTCAAGTCCACCAGCTCAACAGCATGAGTGGTGGTGGGGCCGATAGTGACAAGGGCAGCTGGTGCGCTTTACATGTAGTAACTCATTCAACCCTTAATTCAGGGGTAGGGGCTGTTGTTAATTTACAGCTTAGGGACTGGGATACAGAGGCATGTTGCCTTGTTCAAATCCTTCTTGCTAGAGTTGGGTTTTGAACCACCCGGTCTAGCAAAGGAGCAAAGTGCATTTGTTCCATTTTTGAAATGCTAATTAAATAAAACTAGGCATGCAACAACCGAATACTAAGCACAGACGATGCCCAGCGTGAGGAAGCAGCAGTTGACAGAAACAAAACCCCGAGAATATAGAATGCTCACCTCACTTTCACTGCAGTCTCACTCAGGTGGTGAGAAGGGGGAGCCCTGATGGCCCCGTGTGAAAGAAAGCAGCCCTGTACAGTTAGCAAACTTCTAACTGTACAGAAGTTACAGAGAGCAGACGTTTTTGGTAAAAACAGACAACAGTTTCTTAAATTGATTATTTCGTGTGTACAACTGATACACCAAGCATGAGTTTACCACCACTTTGGTCCATAGGCATTTGTCTTTTAACTATCCCTGCTGCAATGCCAGGCCCCGTGTGATCCGACCCACCCTATCTTGTAGGATTGCTCTGCTTTGAATGGAACACATTCTGGAAAATGCATACCTCACCATGATTGCATGTTTTATATTGTTAAGATTTAAACAACAAGAATTCTCATGCAGGAAAAACCCCTTTGTTATACTTGCTTTCTTTGGTCTCAAAAAAAACAAGTTAAGTTTCTATGTTATTTAATATCATGTGATATGTATTTCTGGATATGAATACTTGAATGCATGTGTGTGTGTGTGTACATATACACATAATGTGCCTTGTGTATATATATACATAACATGCCTGGTGTAAATACATTAGCTGCAAAGATAGTGTTATTAACGCTTCCATTAACTTATTTCCGCAGGAGCAACGGTGCCCTTAGTCTAAACTACCCACACTCTCTTTTGTGTAGCCAGGTTCTGAAGTCACCAGGGAGGCCATCCTCAGATCTAATCTGGGACCCTGTCATGGGTTCCCTCACTGAGGTATAGCTAGAGGCCTACACAAGGTTTGACATACTTTGCCTAAGACCCACGGGCCCAACTGACATGACAGATGTGTGTGAGAGCATGTTTGCATCTAGATGGTGTCTTCTCTGCATGCACACACACATGCTATGACCTAGTCTGGTTACTTTCCACATCTGCCTTTTCCATTATCTAGTCATGCCTCGGGTCTGGATTCCCGTTGTAGGACAGGATAGGAATGCTCCCTACTGCCAGGCCCTGAGGAGCATGGGCCTGGGAACACAGTCCTACCCTGCAGGGCACAAAGTCTAAGCACGACAGCCCCAGGTACCCAGACGCAGACCAGCTTACCTCTCGACCCACACTCTCCCTTTTTTCTCTTCCAAACAATCGTTCGGCTTCTCTCTTCTGAGGCTGTGTGGAGATTCTCTCTTCTGAGGCTGTGTGGAGATCCCTTCTCTCTGGCACGCTTTCTGAATGGCACTTTCTGCACAAACAGGAAGAGCTTGTGTGGTCACCACCCAAGTGTGCAGGTGTTGATAGAGGATGTGAAAGTGTGGAGGCGAAGGACTACAACAGACACCCAGCCCCCTGCTCTTCCCCGCCCCGGGGCAGGAGACTGGTAGCAGGGCCTGGACTCCTTCCTGGCTTAGGAGACCCCCTGGAAAACAACAACAAAAAAAAAACAAAAAAAAAAAAAACCAAGGTTGAGATGGTCATGGTGGCCAGGGAAGAAGGTCTCTATCACCCCCACCTAATCCTAAAAAGAAGACTGTTTAAAACCATCCAGGAACATTCTGGAATCCTGTACAGTCTTATCATCAGGTACTGATTTCAGTAGTTTTTTTTTCTCCTCTGTATGTGGTGTGTGTGTGTGTGCGCGCGCGTGCGCGTGTGCACACGCTTATGTAGAGGTCATGCACGTACTTGTGAAGGTCAAAGTTTGTCGTCTTCCTCAATTGTTCTCCATTTTCTCTATGGAGGTCATTGGACTGGAACTCAATGGTTTGGTCAGCCTAGCAAGCCAGATTGCTTCAAGGACCCTCTGTCTTCGCCTCCTTGTTGCTGGGATTACAAATGGACCACCATGCCCACCTAGCATTTATGTGGATGTTGGGGATGCAAACACTGGTCCTTATGCTCACACTCCAAGGGCTTTACCCTTCAGTCACCTCCTAGAGCCAGGTCTAACTTCTTGTCAAAACTCTGCTGGATCCCCAAATGCCCGGACATCCAAGGACCAAAGAGCTCATCTGGCCTCTACAACTGTAAAAGTTCCCTAGAATGTTCCAGAACAAAGGCTCATAGGGAAAGGAGAAACAGCACTGATGGAAAAATACAAAGAATTAAACATGTGCTTTTTGAAGGTTTTCATCTCCTTGTCTCCCTTGCATTAGTCCTACCATGGTGGTGGAGCTTTGGTCTATACTGCCCCCCTCACACGTTCTCATGTCTCCACATTCTTCTACTAGTAATGGGGATTTGCCAGAGGACACTCGGTTATTGTCCAGTTCTCTCAGTCTGCTTTCTCCATAGCGTTTAATACCCCTGAGCATTTCTTTCCTTCTGGGACTTTCTCTTTGGCCACTGTGACTTCACAACCTCCTGGTTTTTGTCAGGTCATTTCTCTCGTTGGCAGACTTCCATTCCCCAGCGACACTCTTGATTCATGTCCTCCCCCAGGTTCCATTTTTCAGGCTATTGGTTTATGCTCTCCATGGGTGGCCTCTTCTGCTCTCCTGATGCTACTAGCCAAGCCCATGTCCATCTGTTTACACGTTTCTGCTCTTCCTCCAGAAAGTCCCCTAGGAACCTCAGGTTCAATTGGTCAGAATAAGACTCTGACCTCTCCGTTCCCGCACCCCTCATCACGTGACCTGTAAAACCTTCCGACTGTGTTCCCAACTTGCTTCTCCATTCCCCTTGCCTCCTACATTTAGATGTCTGCCTTCTACTAATTTAGCTTCTTCAACTTTGACCCCAAGTTTTCTTCACTAGAACATAACCTTCCTTACCCTTAAGTTGGATGGAATCCTGGACCCAACTAGAGACTCCCCTGTCCAGTTACACATTGCCAGAGTTCCAGCATCGGCAGATTTCCTGGGCAGAGGCAAGTCTTTCTCCTTTTTCCAAACCAGCAATGAGGAATCGGCCCAGATCCTTCCCTTTCCCAACAACTCTTCTAACTGCAGTCAAAAAGCCTTGCTAGTGCTATCTCTGAGACTGCTCTCAGTAAATCCTCTCTTCCACACCCGGGCCCTCGCTCCAGGTTTCCTGGCCACTGCCTTAATCCCTGGAAGGAGTATGTATATCCTCAATCTACAAGACAATTCACTGAGGTGCAGGAAGAAAGGGCTTGAGTTTGTGTATACTATGCTATGACTGTTGAGTTTTCTGAAGTAGTATCCATCTAATATAAAATGAATCATTTCACCATCAGGTGGTATTGAGCTCATGCACAGTGTTGGACAGACCATGCCTCTGTCTCCTTTCTTTGTATATCATCTTCTGGGTGGTATTGGGTCATTCCTGGGCAGTTACTCCTGCTGACAGTATGTTGTAAAGACATTTTACTGAAGAGGAGATAAGATCAGAACTGTGGAAACTAATGACTTTTTAAAAAAAAGATTTTATTTATTTATTATGTATACAGTATTCTGCCTGCATGGATGCCTGCAGGCCAGAGAGTGCACCAGATCTCATTATGGATGGTTGTGAGCTACCATGTGCTTGCTGGGAATTGAACTCAGGACCTCTGGCAGAGCAGCCAGTGCTCTTACCCACTGAGTCATCTCTCCTACCCGAAACTAATGACTTTTCAGCATCTCCCTTTGACAGGCTTCAGAGTGTTTTTCCAAACTATCTCCAGATTATTATTATAAAAGATTGAGAGAGCAATGAAAGTCTACTCTTTTCACCCCACTACCAGTCCTCACCCTGTGTGTGTGTGTGTGTGTGTGTGTGTGTTTCTCCTTCCATCCCAACTATTACTCTTCTTGTTTCTCTCCGTCTCTCTCTTATCTTCCCCTTGTCTGTCCCTCCCCGCCCACACATAATGTCACCTGCCATGAAAGCCTCACTAGTAGCCATGAATCTCCAGAATTTTCATATATTACTCAGCCTCAGACATTTTGTTATAACACAAAAGACAGACTAAGTCATTACAGCCCAGACTGATTTAGGAATTAGATAACATAGCTTGTGTGTAGAATATAGTGAGTGCTCTTTAAGCGGTGTGGACCAGCACTGGGACCTTTTAATTGTTTCCCTTGCTGCTGTAACCTACTTCTGAGATACACACATTTCAATATTTCCAGCAAGGCATAATCTTTCGTTAATATAAGAAGAGTGAATTACA
This sequence comes from Chionomys nivalis, assembly GCF_950005125.1. Lineage (NCBI taxonomy): Eukaryota > Metazoa > Chordata > Mammalia > Rodentia > Cricetidae > Chionomys > Chionomys nivalis. The sequence goes on from NC_080104.1 coordinate 33,382,672, forward strand.
GTAATAGAGCTGAGAAAATTAATTCCCTGCTATCTGTTCACTTGTGGACTCTACGTGGGCCTGATAAAGGCTTCACCATAGCCTGTGGTTATTGAGAAGCACCGGGAAGCCTTGGGGGGTGGGGTCCAGGAGGAAGAAGTAATTCATTGGGGGCACACCCTTTAATGTACAGGAATCCAAGCCAACTGTTCTAGCCACACCCACTTCACTTCGTCCTCCCAAGCCCCCACAGCCCACCCAGCAACACCCTAGCCCTGTCTGAAGCATACATTGTAGTCCTTGAACCGCCAGGGAAGGCCTTAGAAGATCCTAACTGGCTCCCAAGAGTGTGTATCACCAGCTGATCCAGCAGACAGTTCCAGCCTGGGCGACAGGCTGGACACTTGAGGGCAGCAACAGGCCCTCGGAGGCAGAACCTGCCACAGATTCATCCACTCTGATTTATCTCCAGCTCCTGGCAGAATATTCAGTACGGTGTTTAACAAGTGTACTTCCCTGGCCACATCACCTACCACACTTAATTACAGTCGATGACATGCTTGTGTGTCTTCTGCCTGGGTGACAGAGAGGCAGTGTGCCCGTTCCCCTCCCTCTTCCCAGTAGCTGCAGGGCCTGTTGCACATAGCAGACTCTCAACAACCATTTGCTATTTGACAAAATAAATTGAAAAAAAAAATGGGTCTCGGTTGTGGAAAATAAGTGTTGAGCTTGGATTGTGTTCCAGATTCATCGTGTGACTGTGAGAAAGCTCCAACAGCCCTGAGCTCAGTTTCTCAATCTATAAAATGGGAGGCACAGTGATGTCCTCCCCTGGAGACAGAGCTGTTGCCAAAGTGGATTGGAATCTTTCAGTCCTTTACAGACTTGACGGCACTGAGGGTACCTATTGCTGGGGAGAAGAGCGCCAGATCGATGCTCCCTAGCTAAGAGGGCCCTACCTTAGGCATGCCTTGTTCGTCTAGCACAAGCAAGTTTGCTTTACCTCTGTGCCAAGTGAAAGTGGGGTCTCACCTGTTGTACCTTTTTATACTCGCCTTATGGCTTCTACAAGGACTTGGGGGGGGGGGCTGCTCAAGACTTTCAGAGGTGGAGCCTTGTGGGAGTAGATAGGTCATTGAGGACATGCCCTTCTATATTCCCGGCCCTCTTCATTTCCTGTCTGTCTCTGTACTTCCGGACACACACCATGTGAGCAGTTTTGTCACATCAGGCGGTCCCTACCATGATGTTCTGATTACCACAAGCCCAAAAGCATAAAGCTAACTAACCATGGATTGAAGCTACTAAACCTGTGAGCTAGGGTCTGGAGAGATGCGTTAGCAGTTAAGATAATTACCGCCCTTACCGAGGACCCAAGTTCTGTTCCCTGAACCTATGTTGGGTGGCTCACAACGCCCCTGTAAGTCCAGCTTCGGGAGATCTGATGCCCTCTTCTAGCCTCCATGGGCATGCATGTGGCACACATATATACATACATGTGGCCCCCATACATGCATGCAAAACACTCATACATAAATAAAATAAATTAAAAAAAATTAAATCCTAAAATAAAGCAAAATCCTAGGAGACAAAAATAAGCCGCTCACGTTGACTAGCATAGGTGTTTTGTCATAGCTTCAGAAAACTTATTAATATTACTGTGCATAGTTCTCTGTCTTCCTGGACAGAAGTGCACGGGGAAGTTGGTCAGTGGTGGTGCATGTTTTTAATCCCAACACTTGAGAGGCAGAGGTAGATAGATCTCTGTGAGTTCAAGACCAACCTGGTCTTCAGAGTGAGTCCCAGGACAACCAAAGCTACATACAGAGAATCCCAGTCTTGAGAAAACAAAAAACAAAAACAAGCAAACAAAAGTGTATGGAGCAGTGACGTTATGCCCTGTGATAGAGTCTGCACATGTCCCTGAGTGCATCTCATAGCTAGCAGTGAGGTTGACCCTGAGTCCAGAAAGTCTAGCTGAATGAATAGGGACCCTAATCTAAATGATGCCCATCACAGGTAAGACTATACTTCTTGTTCATCTTATGTGATAATAAAATTAGCTGATGTCTATTGAACCTTACCATGCATTGAGAAACTTTCTAAGTGTAAATTGATTCAATCCTTCCCATAATCCCTTACTATCTTCCTAATAAGGAAAGGGGAGGCCAGAAATGTAAGAAGTTGAGGTCAAAGAGATAATTAAGAATGAATCTAGGGTTCAAGTTAAAATAGTATGACTCTAGAATACAGGGTTGATCTCTCTCTCTAGTTCTCTTCTCTCCACCACCCCACACACATATGCTTATTTGTACCTGCTTACGTTCTAGTCATATAAACTTGCATGCATTTATAAAGACAGGTATACACATTGTGTTTATATTTGCATGTAAATCTATACACATCATGTTTATGTATAGTCCTGGCATGAACGTCTCCCATGAAAATTTCATTAGATTCCTCAGCCTCGCTATAAACAATCTAAAACAAACATGTGTATATAAAGTAATTCCACCTCTTTTTTTAGCATTGCATAAATCAACCTGGGGAAGGGACAGGAAGAGATTAAGTGAGTCGCTTGACATCCTATCTGTTAGAGCCAAAAGACTTCTACTTTTAAAAATCAGATCAAGAAGAGAAAAAGAGACTAACACAGAAAAGAAAGAACAGACCCCACACATTCAGTCTAAAAAGAGTCCCTGTAAGCGGGGGATGCACTGGGAGAGCAGAACCAGCCCATCACAACAGCAGTAAGAAAAATTGCTGCCCGAGCCAGTGTGTAATTCATGGCCAGAACATGAAGCAGAGACTGCAGCGGTGATATAATAAGAAACAAATAGGGCAGACAGGGACCGAGCATAATTACAGACACTCAATCTGCTGGTAGCATTTACCAAAGAGTAAGTTGAAGGGGCGAACGAGAAAATTTGCATACAAATGAGATAGCAAAAGAACAAGACAGTGATAAGAACTCATACATGTTATGAAAGCAAGCAGAAAAATAAAAGCAACGAGACACTACATTGAAACCACTATAGTAATAGGGTTTGCTACCCCGTATTATCAAAATAAATTTAAAATGGCATATCGAGCTTCAAACAGGTAAGTGGCGTTCAATCAGCATGCGAATTAATATTTCATGTGTGCCTATCTCTTCACCTCTATTGTGCAGTCTTATGTATTTAAAGGCTGATTATTGGAACGTTTGAAAAGAAATACTAAATTCTCATGAACTCTTGTGATTGCCTGGGTATAATTTCCAGGTAAGAATATTTTAAGAATAATTTCAGCCTGCCAGAAAACCAGGTAGGCTGCCCTCAAACCTTCTCCTCTCTCTCCGTTCCTGCAAGACCCAATCCTCTAGTCTTGTCCCTAGTGCTGGGACAGAACACCTTTTGTAGCCTTCCCTCACCGCTGTCCACATCTCCTATCCATCCCATGAACCATCTGGCCTCCTAAGCTTACCTCCCCCAAGTTGTTGCTTTGTCCCAGACCCCAACTCCAGCAAGCACCCCCTGATACCCCAAGGGCCACTCCTCCCAGGACAATAAATAGGCTGAAACAGACCCACACCTCTCTGTTTCTGAAATCCAAATACTCCAGCCTCATTCAGTTCTGTAGCAGGAAACTTGCTGTGTTGTGGTCTTCCTCTCTCTCTCATCCCCCAACAGATCATGAAGACCTTCTCCTCCAACCTTCCTCCCCCTACGTCAAAGAAGGGTTAATACCAATGCTTCTCCAATTATTTCACAAAATAGAAACAGAAGGAACGCTGGCCAATTTATTTTATGAGGCCACAGTTACCCTACTACCCAAATCACATAAAGACTCTCAAAGAAAGAGAATTACAGACCATTTTCCCTTATTAACTTAGATACAAAAATATTTAATAAAATACTTGCAAACAGAATCAAAGAACACATCGAAAATATCATTTACCATGATCAACTAGTCTTCGTCCCAGACATTCAGAGATGGTTGGTTCAACATATGAAAATAAGAAAATATAATCAATCATATAAGCAAATTGAAAGAAAAAAGAGCCACAGGATCATTTCATTAGATGCAGAAAAGGCCTTTGACAAAATCCAACATCTCTTCATGATAAAAGTCCCGTAGAGATTAGATATATAAGGGACATATCAAAACATGATACAAGCAATTTACAGCAAGCCTATAACCAACATCAGATTAAGCAGAGAGAAATTCAAAGCAACTCCACTAAAATTGGGCACTCTCTCAATATCTTTTCAATATAGTATTAGAAGTTTTAGCTAGAGCTAAAGGAGATCAAGGGGATACAAACTAGAAAGGAAGAAATTACAGTATTGTCTTTGCAGTTTTAAGTGACCTTAAAACTTCCATCACAGATTCCTGTAGCTGATAAGCACTTTCAGCAAATTGGCAAGATTACCTCAAAAAAATTAGTAGCATTCCTATATACAAATGACAAATGGACTAAGAAAGAAAAATCAGTGAAACAACACCTTTCACAATAGCCTCAAGTAATGTAAAATATTTTAGGGTAACTCTAACCATGCAAGTGAAAGACTTGTTTGATAAAAATTTCAGGTCTTTGAAGAAAGAAACTAAAGTATATATCAGAAGATGGAAAGATCTCCCATGCTCGTGGATAAGTAGAATTAACAAAGAAAAAATAGCCACCCCACCAAAAGCAATCTATGGGTTCAATAAAATCCCCATCAAATTCCAACAAAATTCTTTACAGACCTTGAAAGGAAAATTCTCAGCTTCATAGAGAAAAACAAAAAATACAGGATAGCTAAAACAATCCTCAACAATAAAATACTGGAGGCATCCCCATTCCTAATTTAAAGTTGTACTACAGAGATATAGTAATAAAAATTGCAGGACTGGAGAGATGGCTCAGAGGTTAAGAGCACTGGCTGCACTTCTAGAGGTCCTGAGTTTAATTCCCAGCAACCACATGGTGGCTCACAACCATCTATAATGAGATCTGGTGCCCTCTTCTGGCCTGCAGGCTTACATGCAGGCAGAACACTGTATACATAACGAAGGAATAAATAAATATTTAAAACAACAACAACAAAAAAACTGTATGGTATTGGCATTAAAACAGATATGTTGATCAATGGAACTGAATTGAAGACCCAGACATAAATCCAAACACACATGGGCACCTGATTTTTGATAAAGAAGCCAGAAATATACACTGGGGAAATGACAGCATCTTCAACAAATGGTGCTGGTCAATGCAAATAGATCTGTATTCATCACTCTGCATAAAACACAAGTTCAAGTGGATCAAAGACCTCAACATCAAACCAGATAAACTGTCTGGGTGGTAGTGGTGCACACCTTTAATCCTAGCACTCAGGAGGCAGAGAGAGGGCAACTACTGAGTTTGAGGACAGCCTGGTCTACAGAACAAGTTCCAGGAAAGCCAGAGCTACACAGAGAAACTCTGTCTTGGAAAACAACAACAAAAAACAATTAAAAAAAAAAACCCAAAACCAGATACACTAAAATTAATAAAAGAGAAAGTGGAGAGTAACTTTTAATGCATTGACATAGGAGACAACTTTCTGATAGTACAGGCACTCAGATCAACAATTAAGAAATGGGACCTCATGAAGCTGAAAACTTCAGTAAGGCAAAGGACACTGTCGGTAGGACAAAACAAAAGTCCACAGAATGGAAAAAGATTTTCACCAATTCCACTTGCAATAGAGGACTGGTATCTAACATAAATAAAGAACACAAGAAACTAAGAAACACATTTCAACTTCAAAGATAGACATCATCTCAGAGTAAAGGGTTGGGGAAAAAATATTCCAATCAAATGGACCTAAGAAACAAGCAGGTGTAGCTATCCTAATATCTAACAAAATAGACTTCAAGCTAAAATTAATCAAAAGAGACAAAGAAGGTCATTACATACTAAGAAACTAGATATCAAAAACCCAAATAATCTAATTTAAAAATGGGGTACAGATCTAAACAAAGAATTCTCAACAGAGGAATCTCAAATGGCTAAGAAAGACTTAAAGAAGTCTTCAACATCCTTAGCCATAAAGGAAAGAAATGCAAATCAAAACTACTTTAAGCCGGGCGATGGTGGCGCCTTTAATCCCAGCACTCGAGAGGCAGAGGCAGGCGGATCTCTGTGAGTTCGAGACCAGCCTGGTCTACAGAGCTAGTTCCAGGACAGGCTCCAAAGCCTCAGAGAAACCCTGTCTCGAAAAACAAAACAAAACAAAACAAAACAAAAAAACTACTTTAAGATTTCATCTTACATTTGTCAGAATGGATAAGATCAATAACACAAGTGACAGCTCATGATGACAAGGATGTGGAGCAAAGGGGAACACTCCTCCATTGCTGGTGGGAGTGCAAACTTGTACAACCACTATGAGAATCAATACAGCAGCTCCTCAGAAAGTTAGGAGTCAACTGATCCATGTCAAGACCTGGCTATACTACTCTTGGGCATATACCCAAAGGATTCTCCATCCTACCACAAGATCACATGCTCCACCATGTTCATTGTGACTTCATTTGCAATAGCCAGAAACTGGAAGCAATCTAGATGCCCCTCAACAGAAGAATGAATGAAGAAAATGTGACAATTTACATAATGGAGTATCACTCCGTTGTTAAAAAATGAGATTGTAAATTTACAGGCACATGCATGGGACTGGGAGAAAAAAAAACATCCTGGATGAGGTAAGCCAGACCCAGAAATACAAAGATGATATGTATCCACTTACAAGGGAATATTAGCTGTTAAATAAATGATAACCAAGCTATAATCCACAGACCCAGAGAGGTAGGTAAAGAGGAAGATTCTGGGGGGAGGCAGGGATTTCCCTGGGAGGGGGAAATAGAATTGATTTTATTGGAAGACTGGGGGTGGGTGGGGACAAAGCAATAGGGATCAGGTGGGGGGGGATGAGATGGAGAGAGAGATTGTGTGGGGAGAAATGATTGGAATTGGGGAGCATTTGGGGAATAATATGGAAACCTAGTGCAGTGGGAACTTCCTGGAATCTATGAATGTGATCCCAACAATAATAACTCCTAGTAATGGGGGATATGGAGTCTCAACTGGCCAACTCTTGTACCAAGGCAAGACTTCTAGGGGCAAGTCCAGGTGGCATTCAATTGATCCCATGGAAATCCCCAAACAACCCAGGTTGTTGCTGAGATAAAAGACTGTCCTCTGCAAACTGACAGCAAGGCCCCGTTGTTGAAGACAACACCCACACAACTAGAAATCGAGCTGGTTCCTACAGGGAGACCTCATCCCTATGTTCTCGTCTCTTTGGTGTGGGATTACCCTGATTATGTTTACAAAAAGGAGTTTCCAAAACACAAGCAGGATGTAAATGAGGATCCTGGATCTACAGAGACAAGCAAAAAGCATCTAAGACTATGTTGACTGCTCAAAGACAACTGAAGACGGATGGTTGAATGGAAGCAAATTAATGGTGTTCAGTTCGTTATGCACCCTCTGGTTTAATAACTCAACGTTCCTACATTTTCTCATAATTAGGGTGATTTGGATAACAGCTAGTGGGCTAATGTGCCTACTTACCATTTTCCCACTGTAGGAAGGCAGGAAATTTTTCTAAGAAGACAGAATAAAGAATGACTGAACCTCTGTGTGCGGAGAATTATTTTCATATATATATGTTGTGGGATAGTGAAGATGTGTCACATTTGTTTAACGATGCAAAGATGGGTTGCATTCTTTTATGTTGCATTTGTTTAACTCTGTGAATCTGCATTACTTTGGCTGTCTAAAATGCCTGAATTGGTCTAAGCAAGAGCCGAATGGTCAATAGCTAGGCAGAAGAAGGACAGGTGGGGTTGGCAGGCTGAGAGAAGAAATAGGAGAAGAAGAAGAGTAGAAAGGGAAGAGCAAGAAAAGAAAGAATGAGGACATCAGAGGCCAGCCACCCAGCTACACAGAAAGTCACAGAGTAACAAGTAAAGAAAGGGAGAAAGACAAAAGCCCAGAGGCAAAAGGTAGACGGAATAATTTAAGAAAAGCTGGGTAGAAAAAGCCAAGCTAAGGCTGAACATTCATAAGCAATAATAAGTCTCTGTGTATTTATTTGGGAGATGGGAGGCAGGCCCCCAAAGAGTAAAGAGTTAAAAAAAAAAAACTACATACATACATACATACATACATACATACATACATAGAAAACTGTTGCCTGGGTCACATGAGCGAGGATCCTGAACTGGCTGGTAACAGTGGGCATCTCCATCACAAGATGATGTCCTTTTGGCATTTATTTGAGATCGTTGTGGAGCACCCAAGCTGTACTTCACCGCCGATTTCATGGCATCACTGGAAGTTTAATGAGCAACATGGAACTAGTGGAAAGTAAGTCGGAAAACATTGTGTTGGTGACACTTTCAACAGCATAAGAAAAAAAAAATAACTTCTGATTCTTTAAATATTTTTATTTAGCGTGTGCGTGGGTATGGGCATGTATGTATCACGGCATGTGTGTGGAGGCCAAAGGACATGCTTTCCTGAGTAGTAGGCTCACCTTTCTAAGGCAGTCTCTGGGTTTTGTGGTCACAGTACTGTGTATGCCAGGCTTGAGCTATAGCGTGAATCTTCTATCCTTACCTCCTTGCTCCCCATAGGACAGCTGGGATGGCATATTGAGTCACTGCATCTGGCGTTTACTTGGGTTCCAGGAATCGAGTTCATGCACCTTTACCTGCTGAGCTGTCCCCAAGCCCAATTTCTGATTCTAAAAAGTCCATCGGAAAGAAGATCAGAAATAAACGTCATCTCGGACAGTGATTCCTATCTGTTTAGGTCTACATAGTCAGGATAATTCCCACATTTCAACCTCCTGCTGGTTAATATCAGACAAATGCATGCGAAGGGCTAAAGGTCCAGGCTACACTTCGAAGCTCTTGTCTGGGACAAGAGGCAGTGCGCTAGCGCTTGCCTCTCCAGGAGCCTCAGCAGTGAGGGTGCTTCTTTTAACAGTCCTCAGGAAGCAGTTTCTGACCTTGGCTCCTGGTCCCAAGCTCTGATAACGCCACACACACACACACACACACACACACACACACACACACACACACACTGAGTTCCCACTGTGTTTGCTGCCTGGGTTCTGACCTTGGCTCCTGGTCCCAAGCTCTGATAACGCCACACACACATACACACACACACACACACACACACACACACACACACACACACACACACTGAGTTCCCACTGTGTTTGCTGCCTGTGTTCCGGGGTCTGCCACACCTCCCCTCTGGTCTAGCTGAAAGTCTGCTTCCGGTTTCTCCAGTCACAGGCTAGACAAGGGCTCCTGGATCGAGACCTCCCGGGGGAAGTGAAGGAAACAGTAGGGAAAAGAGGAGAAAGACTGGGAAGAGAAAGTAGCCAGAGAGGGTGGGGTCATGTCACTGGGAGAGAAGTTGAGAATCACGGAGAAATACAACTCTGGACCAAAGCTGGAGTATTACACACTTCTCTTTTTGGTTAAAAGCTGCTTCCTGGAGGTGCTAAACAGGATTGCGATCCAGAGTAAACTCCGGTAAAGATACTCAAAGAGTAGCCTGGGGTGCCTGGCTGGCATACATTCAGGCAGCTCCTTAGAGCCAACATCTGGTACCCCGGAGGAAGATTGTATTCTTGCCTCATCTATAACACCAAATTCAGAATCCATAAAAAGAAATTCGTGTTGAATTTTATATCAATATCGAGTAGTTTTGATTTCCACAATGTATTTTCGTCTTTCCTTCAGATGTGTTTGTTTTTATTTTATGTGTATAGATGTTTTGCCTGCTTGTTTGTCTGTGCATCACATGTATGCAGTGTCTACGGAGTCCAGAAGACGGCATCAGATTCCTCAGAACTGGAATTAGAGATGGTCGTGAGTAGCCACATTGGTGCTGCAACCCAGGTCCTCTGCAAGGGCAGCCAGTGCTCTTAACCACTAAGCCATCTCTCCAACCCCCATTCACAATAAACTTTTCTCTCTCTTTTTTTTTTTTTATTTTGAGACAAGATTTCTCTGTGTAACCCTGGTTTTCCTGGAACTTGCTTTGTAGACCAGGGTGACCTCAAACTCAGAGATCCACTGCCCTTGCCTTCCAATTACTGAATTACAGATGTGTGCCACCAGGCCTGGCCTCACTATATACTTTCAAGACAATGAAAAATAAACCACAGGGTGAGGGAAAATATTCGTTAAGTCCCACATTTTAGTAAAGACCCAGAGCTTTAATTTACAAAGAAAATTTAAAACTTAATAATGAGGAAGCAAGCAATTTAATATAAAATGAGCAAAAATTTGAGCTGAAACTTAAATATGTAGAAGTCAACCCCTCGAAGGATGCACAACATATTCATTTAGCAAATGCAAATTCAAGACACAATGCACTGGCCCTATACATAGATTAGCATGTCTAAACTTAAAACTTCAGCACAGCGAGTGTCAGGCAGGACGTGGAGCGCTGGAGTCCTTACACACTGTTGGCGGGAACGCGAAATGGCACAACTATTTTGAAAACCAGCTTGGCAGATTCTTCAAAAGTTAAACATATACATACCATATGGCCCAACCACTCTACGACTAGATAAACAAGACGGAAAATGAGAGCATATGTCCACAACAATATTTATAGCAATTTTGTTTGTAATAGCTCCAAACTGGAAACAACCTGGTTGCACATCAATAGGTGATTGGTTAAATACGGAGTGGGTGGATGACTCAGCTTAAAGCACGAATTGCCGATGCCTGTCACAGAGGGATGAATGTCAGTTACGCCGAGTGAGAGAAGACAGACAAAATAGAGAACAGACCGTGCGACTTCACTTCTACTAAATTTGGAGAAACGCAAGTGATGGAAAGTGATTTGGCGATGAGGGATGGCGGCAGGGGTGGGGGGCGGCTAGAGAAACACTGAGCGGAAGAGTAAGGAGAATCTCAGAAGCGGTGGACAGTTTCCATGACCTTGACTGTGGTGCTGGACGACAGGGTCGTGGGTGCTTGTTTACATCTGTGGAGATTCTCATCTACCATTTACCTTAATGACACATATTCAAACTTAAATACCACAATTATCCTATAAAAAGTGTGGGGCCTGGATGTAGTGACTTGTGACTAAGTCTAAACATGCAAGAAAAATGATACTAATTTTATACCCATTCCTCTAGAGATCAGAGAACATGCACGTTTATTCTACCTTGCTCTGCGAGGCCAGTGTGTCTTCACGGGCTAAACCAGGAGGAAAAAAAAAATCCTTACACTGCAAAAGTCCAAAGAAAATATTAGCAAATCCCCTCTTGTAATTTGTACAAGATATAAACAATCACTAGGAAGTTGAGTTTATCCTGTGATGCAACATTAGCTTAACACGGGATCATTCAGTGCAATCCATCATATTGTCAGACTGGATATAAAAAGGCAATTATTAGAACAGATTTATAACAAGTGCCCAGCCACTGTCAGGGCCTATTTATTCGTTTTAAAGCAACAACTATCGAGCAGGAATAAAAGGAAACTTTCTTAGTGTGATGGAGTATTTTAAAAATTCGCATGACAAACGTGATATTTACTGGGGAGATATTGAAGGCATTTATTTCTGTGATCTGAAAAGGACACTTACTACAGGGGTATCTTTCCAATATCATACTGCACATAATGTGGCCAGTTGTAGAATGTTAGAAAAAATAAGACTAGGAAGAAAATAATTAAAATGTTGTCTTCATAGTGACATGCGTGTCTATGAAGAAAAGACAAAATTCTACAAATGTGGGCTTAAAAGTGACTTTAGCAAACATGAATGCAAAGTCAATGTCCAGTGATCAGTTAGATTTCTATATACGTGGAACCAGCAACCACAAAATAAAAATTTAACAAGGTACTATTTAAATAAAATAAAATATGCTGTAGTATAGCTCTTCAGTTGATGACTTTTGGGGGACACGGAAGGGTTGTGGGTGGGAAAGGACTCAGGTATTTTTAAGGGTAACCCTAACTGGACTCAGTGTGGTTTTTTTTCTTCATTTTTGTGGAAGACTCAAGGGTGGGAGAGAAGACCTGGGAGGAATGAGAAGTGAGTGTGATCAGGGTACATTCTATGAAAGACCCAAATAATCAATAAAAACATCATGTTGGAAAAAATTAATTAGGATCTTGGAACTACAAAGATGGCTTAGCAGTTAAGAGGATTTGCTGCTCTGCCAGAGGACCCAAGTTCAGTTCCCAGCACCAACGTTAGGCAGCTTTCAACCATCTGTAACTCCAGTCCAAGGGATCCATGCCCTCTTCTCATCTCTGTGGAAGTCTCCACTCATGTGTACACACACACACACACACACACACACACAAATGAAAAAAGTTTAAAAAGTTCATAAATATTATATGACTAGGAATAACTTTAGTCATTGTTACATAATTCCCCTGTGTTGAAAATTAGAAGACAATCTACAGAGAAATTTTTTTAAAAAGCCTAAATGAATGGAGCTTATATCACAATAATTTAACTACAAAAATCTCATTCTTCTCATTTATTGATTTAAAGACTTTGTATATAAATCCAAAAGTCTAAGATACTCCAACACAATCCTAAAAAATTAGAAAGCTGAAGTTCATATTCATTCATAGTTAAACGTTCATGAAATGCAATGGAACCAGAAACAGACCTGAACGTGGTCTGCTTGGCCGAACACCAAATCCTCAACAGCTTCAATTCCAAACGCAATGCTAGACCAATTGACTGTCCACAAAGGACGAACTCTTGACATAAGAAATCAATGTCAAATGAATTATAGACATAAATGCAAGGGGCAAAGAATGAAACATCCAGAAGAAAACATTTGGTAACATTCTTTTGACACAGTTGAGCAAGGATTTCTTAAATTAAATACAGAAAGTGCTGAGTAGGAAGAAAACTGAGTAGTAAAGTAAACTAAACAAGTTAAAGGAATAATTTCTGCTCACTGAAGAACACCACTAGGAAGTTTAGCTATAAATGGCTGAGGAGGGAGTAGAACTCGCGACAAAACTCTTGCTTAGCGTTCATGAGACACTGGTTGGATCCCCACTCAATACCACTGAAGAGGAAAGTGTACAATGGCTGAGTAGAACAAGATATTTGTAATTCAGGATTAAAAACTGATTTGGAAAAGAAACAATAGTGGAAAAACAGGTACAGACAAACATTGACCAAAGCACATGAGTACCTTTGTCAGAAAAGAAACATACCGGGGTGCAATATCTGTGTGGGAAAGTATTCAACATGATGAGGCATCAAATTCAGACCACAGGGGATACTACTATTCAACCCCCAAATATCTGAAATGAACTCGACAACATCAGATGTTGGCAAGGATGTGAAGGAAGCAGACCTCCATGGATGTCGACAGCACATCTGTCCAGTCGTTGGGTAGCAGATTCTAATATGAATATATGCATGTTGAATGTCTGCATAGCTTACAGCCTGATTCCCACCCCTGAGGGTCTTCCCAGCAGGAACAGCACACGCACTTACCGAAACCAGTGTGCAAGAACTTCTCACGAATGGTGTAACAGATATGAATCCAAACTATCCCTTAGCCTTAGAATCAATGAATGAATCCATACGCCACGGCATAGCGATAAGTCAGAAGGCGGCACAGATGGACTCAGAAAAGCAATTTTCCCAAGACTTAAGTTGGAAGCATCTTAGGTTTTGTAGGCTATGTTGTTTCTTTTACATTGACCTGTTATTTTTTTTTAATAAGCTTTCATGAAAGCAGAAGCCATTCTTAGCTAGCAAGTGACTGAAGAGATAATGACAGAGCAACAGACCATGGTGGGCTTTAGTCTTTCTGTCTCTTCTACACCAGGAGCAATGAATACAGCACCATCACAGACAATAAACACCAACGAATTCCATAGACTCTTCATGAGAAAGCCTTCCACAAGAGAACACACACACTTGTTGAACACGCAAATGCAGTTCAGCCTATAATCCTATAACTCATGAGTCTGAGGCAGAAGGACCACATGTTCAACACCAACCTGGGCTACAGTGTGAGACCCTGTCTCAAAAAATTACAGTGTTAGGTAAATTGTATGATGATCGGATTCCTAAAAATAGTTACCTTTGGGATAAGGTACAGATGAAAAAAGGATTACACACACACACACACACACGTTTCCTAGTGTTTTGATAAACACAGCAACCAAAAACAACTTCAAGGAGCAAAGGGTTTGTTTCCTCTTACAACTCGAAGGACACAGTTCGTCACCAAGAGAAGCCAAAGCAGGAACTCAAGGCAGGAACCTGGAAACAGGCACTGAAACAGAGACTGTGGAGGAGTGCTAGCGACTGGCTTGCTCCCATGACTTTCTCATCCAACCCACCATCACTGAGCTGGGGTGACACCATTAAGAATGAGTTGGGCCCTCCCACATCAACCGTTAGTTAAGAAAATGGCCAATCCAATTGAGGCAACCTCAGTTGGGATCCCCTCTTCCAAGTGACTATAGTTTATGAGGAGTTGATTAAAAAAACTAACCAGCACAATATATATCTATATAGAATACATCTAGGCTTTATTTTTAAAATCCTTTAAAACCACAGAAGCCTGGTTTACCCCACGACTTGCTTCTGTCTTGTCTTCTTATACCAGTTGCTAAGTACCATTTTTAGTCCATGGAAGATCCCACATACCTCTAAAATGCCAGCCAGCCAGTGGTCTGCAAGACCATGTTTGCCATCCGCTGTCACTGTATCATTCTTAAACAAGAGCACTCAGAATATTAACTTTCTTCGTTATGAACAAGAAAGACTCCTCAGACGGGGGACAGAGATGGAGAGAGAGGGCCCTTTGGCATCTGACCTGCTCTTATTCTGCTGAATCCCAAGGTTTACATTTCAGTAGAAGAGAATTAAGAGCACTAGTTAGAAATGAAAATCTAGCCGAACACATTTTTCTCATTTATGCTTTATCCTAAACATTTGTAAAGATTTAGCGGCTCACCCCAGCAAGCCTTTTAATCCACATTCCAGTAACAGAAATTTCAGAACCGCTTTCTCAAGGATGTCCTTGTAGCCAGGTCCCAGCAGAGCCAAGTAACTTTGTTGTCTCAGGCAACAATGGTGAAACTAGAGGCGGAGAAAACCTTGAGATTGTGACCCACAGGCAGACATGAAGGGGGTTTCCTCTGAGCGTGTGTTTCTGACGCTGGCCCAGCATCCTAAGGGGCTGGGGGGCCTGGAGGGCAGGGCCTGGGAACTGAGTCTTAGAAGTACAGGAGTTGAGAAAGATGTTGTGAGTGGTTAGGAAATTTTGTGGGGTCTCAGCCCCGAACAGAAAAAACGATGCCTCCGAACATTACTTCCCATTGGCTGTTGAGCTAGACGTGCAGTAGATGAGGCTTCTTAGAGAAAAATGAGGCTTGTAAGGAAGAAAAGCAACAAGCGTGATGTGTTAAATGGAAGCAAAGCAGCAGCAGAAGTTTGGGACCTCAACATGGCTAGAGCCTCAACTATAGAGTGGAGAGAAGGCCAGAGTACAAGCAGTATGTGTTAGCCCGAACTAGGTAAGAGAGAGAGTGTAAGTCCAACCTGGGGAGAGAGAAACACAAAGTGAAACGGAAGACAGTGGAGTTGAACCAGTGCTGGGAGAACTCACCAGAGCTTATTTACGTTGACCTGCAGCAGCCTCTTCACCTGCCAGTCAAGAGACGAGGATAACTCGCTGCTACTGACGCTCCAAACCACCTACCTAGGACAGAACCGGCCTACCCAGATCTAATGGTCTGAACCCCCATCCTGTGTGGGGGTGGGAGTGGAGGAACTCTGGAGGCCAGAAGGAAGATGAGAGAATAACTACGAGCAGGAGTTTAAAAACAGACAGGGAGATTAAATAGCTTGCCTGGAGCTACTCAAGCAGAGGCGGTGGAAATGGGATCATGGATCTTTCCAAAAGCATTTCTACTCTACAAACAACATGAACGGATGTAGCACCCAGAGAGTCTTTTCCAAAGCACAGTCCATTCCAATGTCTTGTTGTTCTATTGTGAGAAACTCATCCCAAGATGTGCCACGTAGAACTCCTACCTCCGTGTGTCAGGGTTGAAAGCAAAAGTTACCCAATTTCTGTTTGTCTGAACCTCGTCAGCAGGACAGACCAATGGTAAAGCAGACCCTTAGCAGGAGCAGGTCCTGGGTGTGGGGTGGACATGACCCCACACCACTCAGTGACTCTTCTTGGCAAGGTGGTTAAAAGAATGGGTGGAGCCACAGTTTGGGGGATAAAGGCCTACAAATCATTGCTATGGTGATAAGACAAGAGCTGGATCTCTCGGAAGGACATATGCAGTGCCTTTTTAAAATGCTGCTTGATAAGCCGGGCGGTGGTGGCGCACGCCTTTAATCCGAGCACTCGGGAGGCAGAGGCAGATGGATCTCTGTGAGTTCGAGGCCAGCCTGGTCTACAAGAGCTAGTTCCAGGACTATGGAGAAACCCTGTCTCAAAAAAATCAAAAAAAAAAAAAAATGCTGCTTGATGCATATGTGTATAAATGGAGACTGTGTGTTCGTTCTTGGCCGCCCAGACCTGAATAATCACACAGAAACTATATTAATTACAACACTGCTTGGCCAGTAGCTTAGGCGTATTCCTGACTAACTCTTATATCTTGAATTAACCCATTTCTATTCATCTATGTACTGCCATGAGGCTGTGGTCTACCGGTAAGTTTTTCTGGGTCTTTCCCCTTTGGCAGCTACATGGCGTCTCCTTGACTCCACCTACTCTCTCTCTATATCTCTGTTCAGTTTTTCTGCCTGGCTTTATTCTGCTAAGACACTGGCCGAAACAGCTTCTTTATTAACCAGTAGTAATAAAACAGAGTCACAGCATACATTGGAGAATCCCACATCATATATGGACACCTCACCTCCCCCCAAAAATCTAGTTCTGTGGGAAGAAATGTAACTTAAATTACTACCATAGTGGGCACTCAAGGTTCCTGAGGTCTCTCTGTAAGTCAGTTTGCAGCTCAAAAATTTCTCAGTTGGGGTGTGTGTAGGGTAACTGGAGGATTCAGCAAGAGGTTCAAAAAAGTAAAGAACACTGTGAATTTTCGCCAGAGGGCCCTGAGGCCCTTGTTATGGAATCCCAGGACTTCTCGGGAATTATTAGATTTTTGAGCCTAATCCCTGCCATGTTGAAGCAAGTGACTGATGTGCTAAGTCTGTGCCCTGCTCTGCCTCACATCCTGAGCATCATATCGTTATCCTGTGGTTAATCTCCCTCCCCCTACTGGTTGGAAGGTCTGTCCTCTCTGAGACTCACACTAAGATTTAACTTCCACCCTGACGTTAGCAGAAGAGACTGAATGTTCACAAGGTGCTTAGGTCATGGGTAGATCAGACTTAAGTCCCTTTGCTTCAGACCTCCTATTGAGACAGTTGGGGGTCTTGGGTAACAACCAAGAAGACTGAGGATTTAGTCAGATGTTCCCGGTCTTTGCAGTGGTGGTTCTGGTTGAAATATAATAATTGAAGCAAGACTATAGATTGACCTGATAGCCAAAGGGAACATAGGAGGACTTCTAGAGGACAGGAAAGGGGCAAGAGGAGTGATATTCTGGACAAATTAAAAGCTGGCAAAGACATCAGAGTGAGGCCATGGAAGACTTGGGTTTTGCAGGAATAAATCTGGGTCATGTCGCCTGTCCAGCTGTGGTGCTGACAATGAGAAGGACGGGAGCTGACAGCGTGCATAGTGGAAGCAGAGAGCTTTGCTGTTGACTCAGGCCCACGACCAGCTACCAATGCAGAGACCATAATACCTCCAATTGCTGTTACCTCCAATTTATCCCTTGTGTGATGGACATTGGAGATGGCCTGTGTTTAGAGATTAAGGGAGAACGCATAACCAAATTGATTCTGGGTTAACTGAGGGGACTGTGCATGGCCCTCACTAGAGGATACAATTATCTCCAGAATGACAGACAGGGAAGATGCTAAGTGGCAGAAGGGTGAAGTTGCCGGATACTTCCTATTGTCTCATGCCCACTGCCCCCTTTTCTGCTCTGTGCCCTGGAGTCTAGTCTGTGTGAGTTTTAGTAATGGCTGTCCCTCCTGCCTTATAGTTAGTTGGCTTAATCAGTGAAAGAGGACCTGCAGAAGATGGGAGGGTAGGAGAAGAGTGAGCAGAACATTGATTTGGCCAACATGCCAACATCCCATCTCCCCATGTTCTAGATTGCCTTGGATCCACCCTCCATGACTTCATCCATCTTCCACGAAGCCAGCCTTCTGCAAACCCTATTACTCTCTGTGTTCTAGTTGTGCTTGTCCTGGCCCTGGTTTTCCGTGCTTAGGGCTTTAGAACTTGTCTTTGTTCTGTTGATTGCCCTAAACTCTACCCATCACCCATACTTTATTTGGTCTTATTTTTGAGAGACAAAGTCTCAACCCGCTGGCTTTAAACTCCTGGCTACAAGTGATCCTCCACCCTCAGCATACTGAGCTGCTGGAATGACACACACATCTGCAAACCTGGCCGCCCACACTCTTGTGAGTAGCTCCTTTCCTAAACCATCTAACGACACATTTGGTGCATCCTCCCCGTGTTCTGCCAGGACCTTGCCAACACATAAACCGTTTTGCAATCCTTCTAACAGATCCACCCCAGCTGGAGGTGCCTGGGCTGGAGATAAGGCGAATGTGGGCTGCAGCCACAAAACCTCACCACCCTTTCTATCTGCTTCCTTTCCAGGCAGACAAACATCTGTATAATACAACAGGAATGTCCCCAGTCTGCAGCTCCCCGCTTCCCTTCTTGCCTTGTCTTGCTTTTGTGGTCTCCCCCTTCCTCATTTTTCCTCCACTACCACACCCTGTCCCCTCTCCTGCCCATTATACTTCCACCTACCTCTCTCCACTCCTATCTTGAACATCAAGGTTCCTTCCAGCAACCCCAAGTCTCTTCCAATTGTTCAGATGTTACTCCAGGGGTCAGGACTTCACCTTTTTACTGGATTTCCCCATCACCTTGGTAGTGTGTATCCAGTCAACCAAAGTATCTGACCAAAAACTACGCTTTCTTTCCTTCCATCTCTAGGTGACATGTCCTGACACCTACATAGTCCCAAACGTTCTACATGGGAGTTGTTCCCTCCCAACCAAACAGTCACTCACACACCCAGGACTGATGGTTTGAGAGAAACCAATGCATTACCTCCTCAGTAAATAAAATAACATTTCAGGAAGCATCCTAAAGGCTCTAATGCCCTGGGCATGAACGATACCATACTAATGGGCAGCATTTATCCAAGAGTTAGGCACGTGGAGTAATCTTTTACATAATTAAAATTTGTGATATGATAGTGAAGGAAAGCAGATATATTTATCTTTTATGAGCAGCACTTCCTTTTTCTAAATGTCTCACTAGGAAGCCATGTGGAAAAGAGAAACATTCTGCTGAGTTCCTTGGGAATAAGCTGGAGTCCACAGCTCATTAGGGATGTAATATGCATCCGTGTGGTATGTATGTACATGCGGGTATACATGTGTGTCCTGGGACAGCAAAAGCCCCAGAGTAGAGACTGAACATTTTCTAACTATGGACTGAGAAGAAAAACCTGGAAGAGGGTCCGTTAGGAGATAAAAAGGAGTCCTTCTATGGGCAGGAAGAAGTGGAGATGACCGAGCACAGGAAATAGTAGAAGATTCATGCGAAGTCCAGAAGGACATCCTGCGCTGTGCTGGCTAGTTTTATGCTAGCCTGACACAGCTGGAGCCATCAGAGAGGCGGGAGTCTCAACTGAGAAAATGCCTCCGTGAGATTGGGCTGTAGACAAGCCTGTGGGTATTTTCTTAATTAGTGATTGAACCACCCCTAATTGTGGGTGGCTCCACTCCTGGGCTGGTAGCCCTGGATTCTACAAGGAAGCAGGTTGAGCAAGCCACTAGAAGCAAGCCAGTAAGTAGCACCCCTCTATGGCCTCTGTACCAGCTCCTGCCTTCAAAGTCTCATCCTGTTTGAGTTCCTGACTTCCTTTGATGAAGAACTGTGATGTGGAAGCATGAACCAGACAAACCCTTTCCTCCCCAAGCTGCTTTGCTCATGGTGTTCACCACAGCAATAGTAACCCTAACCAGGGCACCAGCATCCATCATTCTTAAAGAAGACCATGCTTAATAGAACAGGGATTGAAATGATTACCTAATGGCATGAAGCTTAATGCATACTTAGGGGTAACACTTATCTTAATCTTTGCTATATCTGGCTGTAATTCAGGGTTTATGAAAAGAGACATGATAAAAATTAAGGATAATAACAATAATGACTGTGGGCACTAAAGCGTACTAAGCACTTATTACGTGTCAGGTACTGTTTACGATCCCATTTAATTCTGATAACAGCCTTTCGAGATGTGTTCTAATAACCCCACTTCACAGGGAAGAAAACTGAGCAGCAGTCGACTAAATGGCCCCCTGCTGAAGGTCACGGAGCCCAGCGGCATTAGAGCTTGGGTTCAAGTCCAGGTGACCTGGCTCCAGAGTCTCTGGGACTCATTCTGAACTTGTTCCCACAGGGACTGCAGGGGTGGGTCAGTGGTTAGGAGTGCTTGCAGCTTTGCAGAGGACCTGGGTTCAGTTTCCAGAGCCACATGGCAGCTCACAAGTTTGTAACTTCAGTTTCAGGGGATCCAAGGCCCTTTCTGGCTTTCATGCATGCAAGCAAACACCCAGAAACACAAAATTAAAACAGCAACAAAAACAAACAACTCCCCTCTTAAACCAATTCATATTGAAATTTTCTTTTAAAGGACTAGATATCTCTGTGTAGCACAGGCTGGCCCTGTAACTCACCATATACCACACACTGTACTTACACTTGCCATCCTTCTGGCTCAAATTCCAGAAAGCTGGGATCACAGATGGTCCCCCTCCGGGAGAAATGAACTACTATTGCTTTTATTTATGCAGCTAGAACTAAAGAAGTAAGTCATCTGTTAGTTTTGTTTTTTTTTTTTAAACTCAGGTCTGAAAAAAAACTTAGTTGTGTCTTGCAGTGTGATAGCCCAGATGACCATGCTCATAGCTAAAAGGCAGGTGATCAACTGTCCTGATTTCTCAGGGACTGAAGGTTCCAGAGAACTAGAGATTTTCACCAAGAACACTTGGGGATGTCCCCGAGGTCACCCTTCGTGGTCAGAAAGATAATAAATTTACTTTGGTGGGTTCCTGCAAATTGAATGACTTCGTTTTGGCGACGTACAACCAGGGGAGTTTCTGCATTTTGTCTCTGGCAGCAACTCATATCATAGTGAAGCCAGTGAAGCTGTACCAGGGCTCCCATTCCTTTCTCGTTAAGAGGTGGCTTTCTTCCCAGGCGTTCTGGGATAATTTGCTTTGTTGTTTAATGGGGGGAAGTGGGCAGGGGAATCCATAGGCTCTTTAACCACTGCAGGTGGGGGAATTTAGGCACAGCTCAGGGAGGGTATGTTCCCCAGAAGGGAAAGGAAAAAAAAAACCTTCTGAGTACCTGGGTTCTTCTTTCCTTCTAGGAGGCCAGCTTCTCTAAACTTCCATCATGATAGTCTGGCTGGGCAGGCTTAGAAGAAGAACCTCCTGCTGGGGAGAAATAGGACTGATTCCTACGCAGCATGCACCTTATGTCTGTCACACAGTGTGCACAGGGGTAGTCTTTCAATTCCTGCACTTACTTTAAATTCATTGTCGGTTAGCCCATGCCGTGGATTTCAGCATAATAATTGGGCCATTGTCCAAGTCTCTAACGTGTGGCATCAGACAGCCTTGCCTTGGGCTGTCTTTGTCACTTGGCGTCCCGCCAGCTGCTGTAATCTTTGCTTTCCCCGTGAGTGACTCAGGAGATACACATCAATGCCAGTCTCCGGCGAGATGGTTCTGCCTCAGCTCTATGCACAATCTCATTTCGTGTAACGGTTCAATCATCCCGGGCAGCAGAAAGGTCCCAGTCGCGGGCTCATCGCAGCTCATCAACCCGGGCAGCAAAGTGAACTGACAAGCGCTGGAGGCCACTCGTTCCCGCAGCCTCTGCTGGTACCCACTAATGATCCGCAATATCTGAGCTAATGGGAAATAAACCCCAACCCAGAGGCTGCTAAATCCGAGCCACATCAGCAAAGCTGCGGGGTCAGAGAGTGAGCAGGCAGGTGGACAGCCAGTGGGAAGGATGCTCCTTTCGAATTCAGTTCTTGTTTAAAAAGTGAACAAAAGCAACAACAACAAAAAGAATCGAGAAATGAATGAACTGGGATTTGCAATCATTTGTGCAAAAATTCTATGGACATAAAAGGAAGCCAAGTACCAGAACAAGGAACGCTGGGGGGTTATAGCAGACTAAATCACCCTGAGTGTGATCAATGAAACAGAACTCAGCCTCATTTCCTGACATTCTCACACCTCCTCAATGGGAGAAATCAGTGCCGGAATCCAACTCCTCAGAAAAAATACAAGATAGAAATATGAAACTGTGGCTTATTTTTTTCCCCTATCTCTGAAGCACCAGTACTTCAAACGAGGTATAAACACAACGTTTAAAACCCTAGTCTTCATCTATCACAAAACTGTAAGAGTACAATTCTTCCTGGGGGTAAAGTAAAGTCTGCTTGGAGGTCCCTGCTGGTAATTATCTTACCATCCAAGTCCAATCGTACTTCCTCGCTGTTCGGATCTGTTTGTTTCCCCCTCAACCATCCGCTGGCTCCCCCTACAAAGCGGAGTCTGGAAGGAAATTAAGTCCCTTCTGAGAACTAATAAAAGACCATCTCTCCCACAAGTGGTGTGTGGATTCTGTTTGTCATCATTTGGCTGGAAGAGGCTCCAGGAAAAGGGAGGGAGATTATTATACAAGAATACATATTGTAGGGAGAAATAAGGACGTGCCTATCAAGTCTGTGCTCTATTCCAGAAGCTGGGTGATACAGATCCAATATGCTTGGTGATGTTCATTTATGAGAGGAGGCAGTATGGTTCGCCTGGGGGAAGCCAGCACGATTGTGCTTGGTCCTGGAAGGACACTAAGGACAATTGGTGGTCATTAGCTTACGATTAAAGGAATTCTGACATCACCTGCTCTGGCAGACTCTCCAATCTGAAAGCAGGCAGGGAGGAAAGGTTTCCTTTCTAAGATTTACTTAATGAACCATGAGAAATTGTGTCACAAGTCCAAACTCAAGGAGAGTTTAAAGGATATTTCCCAATGACATACCAGATGCTCCCCAACTTCTAATGATTGAACATCCTGTTTTCTTTTCTTTTTCTTTTTCAACTTTATCCTAGTGTGAAAGTGATACAGTTTGGAGAAATGGTACTTTGAATTTTGAATTTGGATTTTTTTCCAAGTGAGCACATAGGACAACCATCTCTGACAATGTTGGACAGAGGCAGGACAGGGAAATGGTGCTCTAATGTGCTGTGTTTCCTAAGCGATGGCACTCCATGGGCTAGGTACATGGGAATGAAGATGCTAGAGAAACGGGGGAGGGTGAACAGAATGGTCCCTTCTAATCTCAAACTCACATCATTTACCCTGATAACACAAGGGAGCTTCTGCTTCCCAAGCCAGCCTTCAGAATCTTTCTGCCTGAAGGGTAACCATATCTGACCCTTTCCCCTCGATAACCAATTGTATATATTTATTCCAACAAACCTACTCTCCTTTGCCTGTGTACTTTATCAGCAAAATTGCCCCCCCCGCCATTTCCATCATGATGCTTCCCCCAACCACGACGCCAACTTAGTGGATAGTATGTCAGTAGAGTCCAAACTGAACCCCATGCCAGCTTGCCCAGAGCTCTGCCATGGGAAGCTACCAGATGTCAATACCCATACTCTGAGTTCCCAAATCTTTTTTTCTAAGTAGCCCTCCACGAGGCCACTTGCTACTGATATGTTAGCAAGACCACACAGCAGGTGTTCATTGAACCTTTGACTAGAGTGCCTCTTCAAGGTCCTGGGAACACAGGATACCTGATAAAGCATGTGCCATGTGAGAAGTCAGACAGATATATAATTTAATGTCAGAGGAAAGAACTGTGATGAAAGAGATGCACAGTGGAGCAAAGAGGGGGAGCTCCCTGAGGTCAAAGAAGATCTTCTAGGAGAAGACACTGAGAAAAGAACTGGCAGACATGAGGGAGACAGCCAGGCACATGACCCGGAGGGAGAGCCTTCTATGTAGAAGATGTAGCATCTGCAAAGGTCGTGAGATGAGCACCCACCAGGGATCTTCCTGCCATCTCTGTCCCCAGTCTACTCCCACAATCCATTTCCCACTTTGGGCAAGGGTAATCATCGCACAACCACTGCTTCTCCAGCTGGCATCCTCATCTTTATCTTTGAATCAGAAGTGAGCACACAATGCTCTCGAGAGTGTTCGCTTGGTGTCTGAAAGCTCTTCCAGAAGCTGCGGAGTTCAGAAGTTTGCTCGTTTTCTTCCTACATGCTGACCATTTTACTTTCGTTAAGTCATCTGGTCATGAACTAGGTGTCAACTGATCTTTGGAATATTTTCTCCTGAAGTACTAAGAGAGATTTGAACACTCATTGAGGTGTTTAATAAGTTCTTTTCTGCTCATTCTTCTTGATTCACCTTCCTTTCTGCCCTCCCTTTTCCCCTCCTACTCTCCTCTTTCCTGCACACACCCCCTTTACCCTTATCCCCTGTAGAACGGAGCTTCAGACTTCATTCCTGCCCAGCTCCACTCTGTAGTAATGAGCTGCAGGGAGGCCTGCTTTTCCTCCCGCCTGGCTCTGCATAGCTAGCTTAGCCTTGGAAATAATAACATGGAAACTGTATTCTTTTAAACACTGCCTGACCCATTATATCTAGCCTCTTCTTGGCTAACTCTCAAATCTTGATTAACCCATTTCTATTAATGTGTGTAGCACCACGAGGTGGTGGCTTACTGGAAAGATCTTAACCTGCATCCATCTTGGAGAGGAGAGCTATAGCATGTGCCTCACTTCCCTTCTTCCCAGCATTCTGTTCGGTCTACTCCACCTATCTAAATTCTGCCCTATAAGGCCAAGCAGTTTTCTTTATTAATTAACCAATGAAACAACAGATAGATAGAAGACCCACCTACATCAATCCCCTCCTCACATCCTTCCTGGGAACCCAAGGATGCAGTTTTGGGTGAGCAGGTTCTTGCTGGAGGTGGCCCCTTCTCCCCAGCATCAATGCTGTTTAGCAAATGAATAGCCATAGAGTTCACCTTCCTGGGAGGAATCTAGCAAGTCTCAGCTCTGGGGGTTTCTTGCTCTCTGCCTACTCCCCACTTTTCTCTTTCTTCTTGCTGTTTACATAATTGAAGACAGATCTCTGGTTAGCTCGGACCCTCACTGCCGGCACAGTCCACACACCCAGGCTCCACCCTGACTTGGCTTCCTTACAGGGACGCATGTTTTGTTTCCATGTTACCGGATCCATCCAGAATCAGGTTCAGATGTCCTGGCAACACTATTGCAGGGTATATAGAATATTTGGGTGTGTTTTAGGGGGTTCATGAGGGTGGTCATAGGGATGGATTATAACATCAAATATTTTTCTTCAGCTCTCAAAATAAATTATACCCAAGTCTCTACATTCTGAATTCTTATGCTTCTGCCATGACTGAAAAACCTCTTCTTTCATTTTGGGTCTCTGGGGCACACTTCAGTGACCCCCTCTTTCTAAACTTTCAAATATATGAAGAATTTTAATTGAATTCACATTTGCTTCTTCTTCTATTTTTTTTTTTGCCAAAGTAGAGTAATTCCAAAATTAAAAAACAAATCTAAAAGTGATGACCGTGCTGATTTTGTTCAAATCACATTCCCAATGGCTTGGGCAGCAAGACCCAGTCACTTTCCGTCCTGGCATAACAACCAGTGACCACTAAGGGCATCTAAAATGGGCCAAGAAAATGGAGGATCTGCTTGGGAGGTGTTAGGGTAAGGCCTAAGCAATGCACACAGAATATCTAGTCACATGCTGTTGGCCAAAACGCAGGCACCCACCTGCTTTTCCCACCAGTCACTAGGGAAAAGAGACAGTAAAGGGAAGAAGTCTCTGCAGAGTCCCACTCCAGGGCTGACTGTCCTACCGAGATGCCTTTGTTGTTCTGAAACAGGATCCCATGAAGTGGTCCAGGATAGCTTTACACATACCAAGGAAACGCAATTCTCTCCCAACTTGCTCCCCTCTCTGGACTAAGCTAACCACTCTTTTTTTTCTTTTTCTGTCTCTGAATTTTTCTGTTCTACATATGTAAGGGGAACTTCACAGTAGTTCTACGATTCTGACTGGCTTATTTTCCTTAGCAGGTTGTCTGTAAGATTACCCACATTGCACCAGCAGGGTGTGAAAACTTGTCACCCAGGAGGGGCATTGTGGCCACCTTGGGTAGCATGTCTGGGACTTTCTTCTCTGCTAGGACGGAAGGGACCCACTTGTTGGGCACATGCTTAGCACCTCTGCTATTCTGTTGGCACTGCCCTTTGCGTGCATTTTGCCCGACTGTTTCCAGGGATGTGCAGCAGTGTTTAGGCTTTGGTTTATTTTAAGCATTCCGTCTTCCAGATGGGGGCCACAGGAGCACAGGGATTTGGCCCACACAAAATTAAACTTGAACTTTGATCTCAGATTCCTGCCCTAGGGCTTACAATCCCATCTAAGCTTTTTTTTTTTTTTTTTTTAATTTTGTTTCCTTCTCATGTAGGGTCTCATTAAGTTGCTCTGGCTGGCCTCGATTTGTGGTCAGCCTCCTCATTGCTGGGGCTGCAGGCATGTATGACCACTCATGGCTCTACCTAGACAATTTGGATTGTTTTTACCTGATTTCAGAAACTACATGGTGCTGTGAGAAGAGGGAGGGGGAGTTTGGTTAGGATGTAAACAACAACAGCAACAAACAATCAACCAAACAACACACAAAACCACATGGAACCGTGAGATGGCTCAGAGGATAAGCTTGGTTGCCACCAAGCCTGACAACCTGAGTTTGAGTCCTGGAGCTTACGTGGAAGACAGA
Source organism: Chionomys nivalis (assembly GCF_950005125.1). Lineage (NCBI taxonomy): Eukaryota > Metazoa > Chordata > Mammalia > Rodentia > Cricetidae > Chionomys > Chionomys nivalis. Next base: position 33,409,699 of record NC_080104.1, read on the forward strand.
GAGAATCAACTCCTTCAAGTTGTCCTCAAACCTCCGCATGTGTACCATGGAGTGCACACAGACAGACATAGAGACACAGACACACATGCAGGCACTCAGACACAACACACACACAGACACACATGTACACACACTAAACAAATAAAGAAATGAGAAGAGGAAGAAGGTTATTACCACTATTTTTACTGGGTTTTTGTTGTTAATCAGCAGTAGTGACTGCCACATGCTCACTGAAAGCAGGGCGTTTCAAATCTCTGATCCTAGAACTGAGTTGACCAGGAAGCAAATCCTCACCACTGATCGGGGTGATGCTGTAAGAGACAACTTTTCCTTACTGAAACTGAAGTTCTAACTAGAACGTTTGTATATATAGGAAGAAGTTGAAGGAAGGGATGCGGCTGTGGTTCACAGATCTGGAATGCCATGTCCAGACAACATGACATTTTATAGACCACTAAAGAAGAAGGATGCTCTCAGCGAACTTGGGCAGAATGCCTTATCACTGGAGCGTCTTTTTAAAACGCTATTAATAGAGCCTGTGTTGGCTTACTAGACCTGGCTACTTCTACTGTGGCAAAGTGTGCAGTGTAAACAACCACTTTTAAGTATGCAGTTCGGTGGTATGTAGAACGTTTGCGTCATGTAGTAACTAGCACCATCCCGCGCCAGGATCTTTACTTCCTCCCAAATGGAAACTCTGTACTTATACTTAATTATTCTCCATCCTGCTTCCTTTTTCAGCCTCCACTAACTACTATTTTACTCTCTCTTCCTCTATGAATTTATATTCTCTAGACATTCCGAATTTATGACTGGTTTATTTCACTCAGCAGGATGTCGCTAAGTACCTAAGATCATCCATGTTGCATCAGTGGGATGCTGAAATTGTCAACCTTGGAGAGCACAGTAGCCACCCAGTAGCACGTCACAGAATTTCCTTCCTCTATAATGCTAAATCATATTCCATTGCATGGACATACCATATTTTGCACATGTATGCATCTGATAAAAGACGCATATTGTCTCCATCGGTGTTGCTGTAAACATGGGTGTACCAATATCTGTGGAGTTCTTGCTTTTAATCCTTTTGGGTGTAAACAATCGGGGGAATGTCCACATGGGAAGTCTGTGTTTACTATTGTGACAAACTGAGCTCTTGCTTCCTACAGTGGTTTTACTATTTTACATTCCCACCCTATGGAGCCGACAGATAAGCATTCTAGTGTCTTCAGATCTTCACCCATATTTCCTATTTTCCATTTACTATTTGATTTTAGGTAACTGACCTAATTTTTTATAGTTTTCCCACATATTACTTTCCCTATGTTTTATAAGTAGAAATGTAAATATAACTGATGGTTACAGGCTTTCCTGGAGGGTCTTCACACTGGGCCTGACTTCCTGATTCACATTTCCGACTCTGTGTCCTGACCTCTGCTGTAGAAGCACAAAACTCACCAGCAACTCATCACCTTTAAGGAAGCCCTCAAAAGCACAGGGCAGACGCTGGAGAGACAGCTCAGTGGTTACGAGTCCGTTCTACTCTTCCAGAGGCCCTGAGCTCAGATCCCTGCATTCATAACTGCAAAGCTCACAACAGCCTGTAACTCCAGCTCCAGGAGATACTGTGCCCTCTTCTGGCCTCTGTGGGCACCTGTACTTTTCTGCAATGCCCACACACAAAATAATAGTAGTAGTAGTAGCAGCGGTAGCAGCAGTAGTAGTAATAGTAATAAATAAAATATTTTTTAATTAAAAAATGACTCCTTGGTGAGCATTCGTTCTGTGGAGTCAGACAAATATGATTCCCACTAGGAAATTCTGCTAAATATGCCTGGCGTCCTATCTCCCCGCCAGGTCCTGGTGGCTTGTTAGCTATCAAATTAGCTGGAAGACGTTAAAATAGTGCTTCACTGTGGTCTCTGAGATTTTTTTTCATCCAGGCAGCAGATTTCCAGTCTGCACATTTTGCTACTTAAGTTTTCTGTGTCAATGTCTGCCCAGGCAATAACAATTAAACCAGGACCATTAGCCAAGAGCATAAGGTGTCACTGAAAGGTATTAATTCCAGAAAGGTTAAAGTAAGAAAAGAGCATGCCTTCAAAATGATGGCATGTATTGATAAACCATAATAGTGATAGATCTGGGCACGGATCAGTCAATACGGAGGCTCGGCTGGAGCCCAGCTCCTCATTTTGAAATTGCAATTTAGTTATTTGGTTATCAGAGACAGGATCTTCACGGGCAATCATGGGGAAGACACATCAAGTTCACAGGGTGGTGCCTTGAAATGTGTTGGGTGACGGATGTTATTGCAGGGCTCCTGTGAAGAAGAGGCTCATGTGCATAAGTTCTGAGAATTGCTCTGAGCTATGAGGAGTCACATGGATACTGCTTGTGTACTGAAGACATTTGCCTGTGTGTTCCTTGAAGGAATGCTTGGGGACAGGTTAACCTATCAATTCTTTCTTGAATTCTGTTCTCAGTTTATTTGATGTAGATAGCCTTGCAAAGAAGGACGCAGCTGTGACTTACACATTGAAATTGCTCTTGGAGTGTTAGAAGGGAGTTAGTGGAAATAGAGAAACACTTAGGACAATCATATAACAACAAGAGCAGGCAAACAAACAAATAAATGCAGGTGCCAAGGGAAGGGAATTTCCAAAATTCATTTAACCCAATCATTATGAGTTCGTTTTAATTCACTTGCATTTTTATTACTGGAAAATACAATGTAGATGGAAATGTATAAAAACATAAATTATAACACATTGTAACTACAAAGCTACTCAAATAACTGGAATTCAGTTATTACCACTTCTGGTGCCTTCCTCCGTACCTACCTCCTCATCTCCAGAACTTGCTGGTAAAATCCTACTGCTGCAGAAACCACATAGAACATGGGGAAATCACTATGGTACTGACATGGACGCTCTCACAGGGCTGGAAGGTGCTGTGCACACGATAGAGGAGAAAGGTAGTGAATTTAGCCAGCTGTGAACCCTGGGAACTACAGTAACCACTGGCTTGAAGAGATACACTCACTGATGCAACAGTATCACAAGCTGGGAGTAACCAGCAACAGCTCAGAGATCATCTTGGAAGAGGGAGTGGGAGATCGCAAGAGCCATGGGTGGTGGGTGACTACAAGGAAAAATGTCTTCTGGACACAACAGGGAAGCTGTACAAATGCACCCATGGCAGTTGTGGCGGCACAAACAAGGCCTGTGCAGACTCAGATCAGAGCAGTGCCTAAGATGGGTGTTTGAGTACTTCTACCTTTTCTCATGTATTGGTCTGGCTTTTGAAACTAGCTTTTTTTTTTTTTTTTTTTTTTTTTTTAACTTTGGCTCCAAGATAGCAAGCCAGGATGCTTATACCCACAAGAAAAGAAAGTAATGGATGTTTCCTATGGGACTTTTAATCAGTAGGGAAACTTCTGTAGAAAGCCCCGTTCCTCCATCCTTCATTTAGCGATCATACTAGTCTTTTCCTTATCCATCAGTGGTTTTGACATCAAAGAATTAAATTACTTAAGGTCAATTGCTGACTGAAATTATTATATTGAAAATTCCAGAAGTAAACAATTGACAAGTTATAAATGACATGTTGTTCTGAGTATCCTGATGAATTTTCACATCGTCACATGTCAAGAATCGACTTTTTTTGTGCAGCATATCCACACTGTATATATTACTCTACATTAACCAGTTAGTATCTATCTCAGTTATCAGAGTAACTGTTACAATAATGCAGTGGTGTGTTCAGATACCCCTCATTTTACTTCATAGTGGCCCGAAGGAAAAGAATAGGGCTGTTGATAGTTCGCATATGCCATAGAGTAATTTATTTAAACAAAAAGATAAGTCCTCAGTTCAGTGTGTACGGGAGGAAAAAAATCAAACGTTGCAGTTGCTAAGACAGTAAGACATGGAAAGAAGAAACCCATTCGCACACCCTTTGTCATTATCATTGTTATGATTGCTCAATGTTATTAGTAGCTATTATTGTCAGTTCTTTACTGTACCTAATTAATAAAGCTTTACCACAGCCAGACATGCGTAGATCAAACATAGTTATAAAGCAGACCTCAGTACTATTTGTGTCTCAGGCAACCCTTGGAGGACTAGTTACCATATTGAGTATTTCTGTCAGCGGCAAAGTCAGTTCTTAGGAAGGTGGATGGGATACCATGATTGGCTTAGATCCTTCTAGGGAGGGGCTTTTCCCTCCCTTTCAGTCCCAAAGAAGCATGGCTGGTGGTGACTCAGCCAGCAATGTGTACCACACTAGAGTACCAAGATTGTGTATCACTGACCCTGCTTGCCAGGCCAGCCTTGTCTACTGCTATGTCTCCCTCTCATTCAGTTCTTCGGCTGCACCAAATTTTCCTCATTTTTCAGATAGCTTTGGTTGGACTGTTAATTTACCTTCTTGTACCTAAAACTCTTCTTACACCTGGCCTCCCTTTCTGTCCCTAGTACATGTACCTCCCTCCTCCCCTAGCCCTGTCTCCTTAACCTGGTTAACATGCGGTGCATAGATTTTGGCCTGCAGTTTAAAGGGATGGGAACAATTAAAAGCTGGCAGCATCCCGAGGCTGCAGGTATTTGAAATTTCTAACCCTGGCTTAGGTTGTCCTTGACTGTCCCCTTCCCGGTTTGGACTGCATATTTTCTGTATGTTTACAAAGCAACACTAACCACACATTTTCTTGTCAGATCCCCCACCACTTAGATTATAAATTCCTTGAGGGTCATGAGCTTGTCTATCTTGTTCCCACATCTGTCCTTATCACCTAACACGGTCTGGCATACGGGCACTGAGGCTGAGTTAGGGAGAAGAGGCTTGTTAACACTTCATTCAGTTTAGAAGTTTGCATTGTTTTGCTGCTTGCCTTAGTTGATTTAGCAGTTATTTTTATATGTGTGAAAGTGATGGCTCCCTTTCCAGTTAGGATTCATGTACATGCATCTGTGGACCCAGTCGCCTGTGTAAATCACATGTACTCCCAAAGACAGTGGCTGTCTACAGTCAGAACTGGGAGTCACAAATCAACCAAAAAAAAAAGCACACAACAGTGTGGAAGTTTTGTTTCTGTACTAGTTACTTCTCACTATAGTAACAAACTATATGATAAAAGCAACTTAAGTGAGGAGATGTTAATGTGAAGGGATGTGGCCTGTCTTGATGAGAGAGCATAGCTGTGGGCAGCAGGAGAACGAGGGTGCTGCTTGCTCACTTCTCAGCCGACCTGGAAGTAGCAAGCTTACAGAAAGATCACTTAAGCTACAAAACCTCAAAGCCCTCCCTGTAGCAGCCAGCTTTGCTCAGTGAGACTCCTTTATAGCTTGCATTGTGGTTTGAATGAGAAATGTTCCCCCATAGGCTCATATAGTTAAACACTTGCTCCCCAGCTGGTGGCGCTGTTAGGGAAGGTTATGGAATCCTTAGGAGGTGGAGCCTGGCTGGAAGAATGCAATACTGCCGGTGGTCTGCCCGTGGTCTTTGGGATTTTATAGCCCTGTTCCTGCTTACTTTTTGACCACTGGGTGGCTTCACACTCCTGGGGCCAAGCCTTCTCTACTGTGATACATTATATCCCCTCTGTAAATGCAAACCAAAATAAATTCTGCCCCCAACTTGTTTTATGCCAGGGTGTTTCATCACAGCAATAGAAAACAAACTAACAGGCTTCCCAAAACAGCTTCACGGGCTGGGACCCAAGAGTTCAAACAAACATGGGGACAGTTCATATTAAAAGTCACAAGTGTTTATTTTTGGCTTTATTTTTCACTTACTGAGTGTAGCTGGTTGTTTTTTTACTCTTTGCTCTTTGGGGGCCGGTCACCCAGCTCCCAAATAAATCACAAAGAGATTTATTCTTTTTTATGAATGCCCAGCTTTAGCTTGGCTTATTTCTTGCCAGCTTTTATTAACTTAAAATATCCCATATGCCTTTTGCCTCTAGACCTTTATCTTTCTCCTATATACTTTTCTTTACTTCTTACTCTGTGGCTGACTGTGTTGCTGGGTGGCCAGCCCATGATGTCCTCTCTCCTTTTCTTGCTTCTCCATTTTCTTCCCAGATTTCTCCTCCATTATTCTCTCTTCGTGTGGTCCCTACCTATCTTTTTTCTTGCCTTGCTATTGGCCATTCAGCTCTTTATTAGACCAATCAGGTGTTTCAGACAGGCAAAGTAACACAGCTTCACAGAGTTACACAAATGCAACATGAAGGAATGCAACACATATTTGCGTCATTAAACAAATGGTCCCCAGCATAAACAAATGTAACACATCTTAAAATAACATTCCACAATAGCTGACTGCAACAGCTGGCCTTTACACATCTATAACGGTAGAGGCTGCTGTTTTCCTTACTGTAGGGAAGCAAGGGAAACTGTCTTTGTGTTGGATGTAGGTTTCTCTGTTCTGCTGAATTAAACAGACGTTCATGAATTCCCTCCTCCTCAAAGCATAATTTCTTAAAAGGTAAAATGTGGATTGTTTGGCCTTTCTTATAAAACAAAGAAAATTTATGAAGATTAGATTCATTGCACCTTATAGGAAAGGCAATCCATAAGGGGGTCGATCTCTGTACTTTAGGGAATCAAATAATGATAGATTGGGAGGGACTCAAGAGGCTGTCATTCAACTGTGGGAGTTTAGAATGCAAAATCTGGAGCAGAGTCTCCCTGTGGTTCACAAGGACAATCTTAATGCCTGAGTGTGTTTTACATGGATCCAAACAAGATACTGTTGTGTACTTTATTATCTCCCTGGTTAACATCTATGGACCAGATATGGTGTAGGTCTCCAGCTAGAAATGGACTGACAGACGCACCCTGGAATCATATTAAAGGGCTCAGAGTGTTGGCGCTGTGCTTAAACTGCAGCACATAACTTCTAAAAGTCTGTACTGGGAAGCATTTAATCAACACAGTATTGTGCAATCTATCAAGAGGTTACATCTTATGTTGTACTCTTAACCTCTTAACACAAACAATAAGACATGGTAAAAGACAAAAACAAACTTTGTAACAAATGTTCTTTTTTTTTTTGCAAAATCTTAAAATTAGATTTTTTTTTAACCCAGCAATTCTATACTTAGGCTTATACCTCAAAAGGAAATGAAACACACTTCCATACAAAAACATGTGCATGAATGATCACAGCGACATTATCCACAACCCACAGGACCATCACATGGCAAGTGGTTAGACTACTGTACACTCACTGTGGATATAATATTAATTATATATTAAATAATCTCAATAACATTACCCAGTGTGATATTATTAGAAAAAAAGAGAAGTATTAGCACATGTGCCAATGCATATGAACCCTGAATATGGGAAAGATGATATAGATGATTCTACATAAGCAATATAGAGTAGGAAAACAGGCAATCCGTCAATCACAGTTGCCTATGACGACAGGAGGAATGGAAGTATGGGCTGTTTAGTAATAAGATTTTGAGGATATTTCTATATGTTTGGAGCCCCCTTTTAAGTAGCTAAGTGTAACAAATGTTCTTTTACAAAGCTTTAGTGGGATCTGAAAAAAGTGTTTAACTCCATAGCCCAGCATTCAAAATGCCAGTAAATCTAGCTCTAGGGGAATCCACTGCCTCCTTCTGACCTCTACAGGTACCTGCGCGCGCGCGCACACACACACACACACACACACACACACACACACAGAGAGAGAGAGAGAGAGAGAGAGAGAGAGAGAGAGAGAGAGAAATCTTTAAAAATATTTCTTAAAAAGTGTTTTTGACTGGGTAACATGGCTAATTTCCACTTCTCTGTGGGTTTATGTTAGCGCATGGCAGACTCATAGAGGTGCTCTCTGTATTCTGACAGTTTAAGTATATAAAGGTTTAGAATGAGTAATTTATAACTATGTTATAATTCCAAAAGGGTATTATACTTAAAACCACGACATGTAGTTGGGGGATGGAGCTGTGGTGATTCCTTCACATGTGGAGTTGAGAGACATATGATCTAGGAAGGCTTCTGATCTTGGCAAGTAGTAGAATCATTGTGGCTTAATTTCCCAGTGAATAACACAAGATGAATCTTCCCACTTCACTTGCTCGCAGAAAGTTAAAGAGGACACAGCAAGAACATGCCCAGATTCCTGTATCTGACAGAGTAGAATCACATAGGCGAGAAAACGGGGAATAGTCTAGCCCTCATTGCCACAGGAAGGACTTTCTGAACAGAACACTTATAGCACAGGCACCAAGAACAACAATTAATAAATGGAACCACACGAAGCTGAAAAGCTTCTGTTTGTCAAATGATAGCATCGTTCAGGCAAAATGGCAGTCTACAGGATGGTAAAAAGATCTCTTCTAATTATGCAGTTGACAGAGGATCACTACTTTCTCATCAGAGAAGAGTCTTTCTTTAGTAAGTGGAAGCTAACACAGAAACCCACAAATAGATAATGCATACGTGCGCATGTGCACGCACTCACACACACACACACACACACACACACAAAGAGAGAGAGAGAAAGAGAGAGAGGAGAGAGAGAGAGAGAGAGAGAGAGAGAGAGAGAGAGAGAGCTTTCAATTCTATTTGAGAGTACTCAGTTTAGAGCACTCAATCCTAAATGGGATGAATTCATCACAGGCCTCCCCTCAAGACTCAGGGAGCTATGCAGAAGAGGAAGATTGTACGAGCCTAGAGTGATGGATGATTCCAAGGAAACAGTGTCTTCCAGACACACAGGAAGGAAACCCACAAGTACTCACAGAGACTATGGCAGCATGCACAGAGCCTGCACAGGTTCAAGCCAGACCGGTCTCAACACTGGACACAGGCTCCTACTGTTAACCAAGAAGCTATCTGTAATTGATACCCCCCTCAAAGGAAAAACAAGCATTCTCCAACAGAGTCTCAATGAGGACATCCACCATTCTTCAGGACAGGCTCCGAGTCCAGCAGTAGACAGCCAACACAAAACAAACAAAATGGCATTTTTGTAGACTATTTTGTCACATTTTGCTTGCTTTTGAGGCATTTTTTTCTATCTTATTGGCCTTCTGTTTATTTTGATTTGTGTTTTTGCAGGTGTTTCTTGCCATGTTTGTTTGTCTGTTTTTAAAAGACAGAGAAAGAAAATAAAATTGGGTGCGCAGGGAGGTGGGGAAGGGATAATATTTTGGTGAGCAAAATACATTGTGTGAAAAAAAAAAACTTTTAATTAAAAAAAATGTCCAGGTGCTTTAGAAAGCACAGTGAAAACACATTCCATTCTTTCACCTTCTGGCTGTTTGCCAGGCACGGAGAGGTAGCAAGCACCTAGTTTGGACAGAGGTGGACAGAGAGTTGGAAAGGACAAGTTGGGGCTTTTATCAGTAGTTCAGGGAGCACTGACCTTGTCTACCAAAGTCAGTTCATGGAGATGTAACAGGTATACTTCATAGTGTTGGCAGCATCTCCTAGATCTTCTGCTCCTTCAGTTACAATGGAACAAAGATGGGGAGACCTCTAGACTAACACAGCCTGAGCTAGGATGCTTTTCTTTCATCCAAGTTAGTTGCCCTGAAGTAAGAGGGCATGAAAAGGGCTCTACAGCACCAGAACACTTAAAGTGGGTTCCATTGGTCCCCAGATCTTCCCTCTCCATCTCCAGTTCCCTCAGCTCCTAGACATAATTTCTTTTCAGATAGCTTACATTATTCTGAGGCTCCCCCCCCCCCGTGTTGTCCTTTGGAGCCCTTTACTTCTGACATCAAGAACATCGTCCTTTGGTGTTTGCTCTTCTAGGCTCTAGTGCTCCTGCCAGGATGAGGATGTGGTGTAGCCTTGTGTGATTTCAGCTTTGGTCGTGACCCTGATCTCCCTTGCTAAACTTCATCATTTTCTCATGTCTCTGATTGCCGGTGTTGGGTCCTCCTCTCTAGCTCTACATAACCCTAGCCATGTTCATCGGTTGGGGCAAGGGCTCTCTTTGTGTGATAAGATTTTAAAAGGATTAAAGCCTCAAATACTTTGCACTTGACATTGACCTTAATCCTATAAAGAACCCTTTCCCTTTTATTCATTTTAACACACACACACACACACACACACACACACACACTCGCGTCCCTATAACAGCCAGGACTTAAACCATGTTTTCCTACATATTCCAAATAAATAAAAGCAGTGGATGTTTTATTCCCCGGGGCCTGCTTCCAAGAGAACAGAGTTGACTCCTTTCCTTCTTATATGTGGACAGCCTGAGGTCCCCAGTTCTTGGGTCGCCACAACACTAGGGTCTTGTAATAAAGTCTTGCCTTTCTGCGGATCCTTAAATGCATAGAATTAGATAAGCAAGCTGTTTCTTCAAATCCTCCTGTGGTTAAAACACTAGACCACGACAAATATGGAGTTTTGAGCTCAAACCCATTAAAAGGGTTTATGTGCAGCTAAAAATAGAGGAAAACTCATTCCATTCTTATAAGAAGCTGATGAGCTTTGCCAAATGTGTCTCCAAAAATATCTTACCCCTCCCTGTCAATAGTCATACTTGCTGCCACCCCCCAGTAGGGCAGATTATATATTCAATAGCCACAATAGAAGGGCATCTTCAATAAAATACCATCTTATCTCAGGAGCACATCGGCACATACTTTCAAGAATGAAGATTTTAGCAGGGCATAGCAGCACATGTCGAGAGTCAGAGGCAGGAGGGTCTCTGAGTTAGAGGACAGCCTGGTCCACAGAGTGGGTGAGTTCCAGGATAGCCAGGGCTACACAGTAAAACCCTGTCTTGAAAAACAAAGATAAAAATAGCAACTTAAGAAGGAGGGTTTTATTTTGGCCCCTGGTTTAAGGAATGCAGTCCACTGTGCAGGGGAAAATAAGACGTGGGGCAGTAGGAGCATGTATCACCTGCATGTTCACTTGTCTGCAGATCATAAAGCACACGCTACATGGGTACAGGCTATAAACTCATCCAAGTAGCCTTCTACTCCACCTCCTCCTGAAACAGAGCTACAATCTAGGAACTGGAGCACTTCACACTCGAATTATAACATTCTACTCCTGGTCCCCTAGGCTCCTGGCAAACTCATAATGCAAACTGCTTTCAGTTCAACAGTGTTCAAAAGTCCAAAATCTGTTCCGAGGCTCAAGGCAAACTCTTAACTGTGAGCCCTTATATCAACAACAAAACCTAACCCTAAATTGCATACTTCCAACATTCAATGGTTCAGAATAAAGCACTTCACATTCTAGAGGAAGAAGCATAGCAAGGAAATATTAAACCCAAAGCAAGACCAAAGGCCATCAGAGAAAATATTAAATCCTGTAGCTTGATGTCTAACATCTGGGACTCTTGGTGGCATCATTTGAGCTCCAAAGGCTTTAAGTGGCTCTTTCCCTTCAGTAATGTTACCTGTGACACAGGTGGCCTCTCTCTTGAGCATGCCACACTCAATACCTTCAGTTTCCCTTGGCAAACATACCCTACACCTGGCTTCTCTGATATGCTGGGGTCTTCACTGCATCTTGGGCATTATGACCTCACATACACCTGGCTTCTCTGATATGCTGGGGTCTCCACTGTGCCTTGGGCATTGTGACCTCACACATCTGGCTTCTCTGGGGTCTCCACTGCATCTTGGGTATTATGACCTCTCACACAGCCCTTTCAGGTGTTCCATCAGGTTTTATGATTCTGATACTTATTTTCACGCCTAAAAGCTTTCAAAAATCTTGTGCAAGTACAAACTACCTGTTTAACCTTGCATCCTGTTTGCCTGCAAAACCAGCACGACACCCAAGTTCTTCTGTCAGCTCAAGATATAGCCCTTAGACCATGGGTACAACAGCCTCTATGCATCTTCTTGGTTGCAATGCTGGCCCCTGAAGCTTGCTTTATGCAAATGCCCTCAATGGAAAATTTTCAATTGCATTTATAGTGTTACTCCCTGGAGTCGTCAGTGGGTGGGGTCTTGAAAGCACTTTCCCTTACTGCCCTTTTTCCAAGTCCGAGGTTTCTCCTTAGTGGTGCTATCTTTTCAAACAGTAACCACCACTTCTTCCACTCCTGCTCCATCCCCTTTTATTGAGATCAGATCATAACTCCCTTCTGCACCAGAGTGCATAATTTCCCCCCATCTTTCTACTCAACTTTTTGCTTTCTATCATTGTAAATCTGAATAAATGCAGTAAGCAATCACCATACTATGGCCTAAATAAATTACCTGGTGTTAAAATTTCCTTTGTCAAACAAATTGACCCATTACTTTTTAATTCAGCCTCACTCAGGTTTTCTGGACACGGGATGAATGTAAGCAGATTCTTTCAGGTTATAGTTGTCCCCCAGCCTAATTCCCAACTGAGTTCTTACGCCCTTCTGAAACTTCATGAGAATAATGTTTCTCTCACTCCTTTCTAATGGCATTTTGACCCTCTGAACCCCTCCCAGAATCACTTGTGAAGCTCTGTTGAGAACATTCTAATGTGTCTCCAGTCCATAGCTCAGGACTCTTCCACATTCTTCCCACAAACTAATCCTGAAGGCCTAACCATGGATAATCACAACAATAATCCAACCTCTCTGTATGTTCTGTATTACTTACTTTGAGAATTACTCTGACCAAAGTAGCTTAATAGAGGATAGACTTATTTAGGTTGATGGTTTGAGGGACACCATCTATCCTGGTAGGGAAGACATGGTCGTCAGTGTCTTTGGAGCAGTGAGAGCTTGCTGCTTCTGCTAACTCACATTTCTGCAGATGAGGAAGCAAAGAATTGAAAGGAAATGAGGCCACCTCAAATGCCTGACCTCAGTGTGAGTCTATCTCCTAAAGGTTCCACGGACTTCCAAAATACTGCCTGCAGCTATGCACCAACTAGTAAAACATGTGAGCCTACGGGAACATTTCACCATTCAAACCATAATACCCTTGGTCAAGCCCTTCTTTTAGGCAGAGCCAGCTCCATGCCTCAGTCCTTCTCCCTTACTTAGACCCAGCCAGGCCTCTATCTGAGATGTCAACATTTTCTCTTATGAATATCAGCATTGTAGACCTGACTACGAATAGCATTCTGTCTTAATGACTTATGAAGTGTGGCGAAGAGGGCCTTGAGTGCAAAGAAATGTTTGTTTATCCTTGAGCCCCTAGCATCTATGAAATTTTATCTCCAACAGGTCTGGAGGCTCTGGGACAAATACCTGAGAGTAGACAGCTAGGAGTTTCTGGATCTGGGCATTAAGTGTTTTGAAATTCAACTGAAAATTTCTTAATTGCTTGCATTTGTATTGATAACAGTTTGTTTACAAAACACTTTTGCCACAAATTCTTACTTGTTTTCACAACCGCTCCAGGAAGCAGATCTCATCTTGGAGAGAGGAAAAAGCTGACACTCAAGGAGGTTAAGCAGCTTTGCTCTAACAAGCAAAGAGCAAGCCAAGTGTTGAGTGCAGGCCTTCCAGGTCTCTGTTGGAAATCCCAGGTTGAAATCTGTGCTTTATGTCAAAGTGTTCCTCAGCTGAGCACAACCGTGGGGTGGAAATCACCTCATCTTATTAGTAGTCTATTTGCATTTTCATAACTGGGGTTCGGGGGTAGTATAGTTCATATATGTCCTGCTCCAAGAGAGCCTGTGGTCTCCATGAGGGTGCCCAGAGCTCTGAGTCCCTGCAACTGTGTGTGGTGTTGGTGGCATCCACCGGCGAGCAGCTGGGTCATAGGCAGAGTCAGCACACTGGGCTCTGGAGTTGGATAACGCAGCAAGATACACAGGCTCACCGAGCCTCCGCTCAGTGCGCATGTCTGTTTGACAGAGGCCATTGGAGGAGTAAATGAGAAACTGTAAACCATTTACTGCAGTGTCCACAGCCATCACTGGCATTCACACAGGCAAGCTCTAGGCGACAGTGAGCATCCCCAGCAACAAGTAAACTGGGCATCAGCTGATCCTACGTGTTTTGTGCTTCCTGTGCAACCAGCTTAGTCTAAGTTCAATGGCCTTAATCTTGCATATGAGAATCTACAGAGTGATTAAACCACCATCATACTGGATGACAGATTTTATTAACACGGGCACAGAAGAAAATTCCAGAAGGAAGTTGTTTAGTCATTAAAGATTTTCATATTTTCATCTATACCTTTTGTGTGTGTGTGTGTGTGGTTTTTCGAGACAGGTTTTCTCTGTGTAACAGCCATGGTTATCCTAGAACTCACCTTTTAGACCAGGCTGGCCTTGAACTCACAGAGATCTGCCTGCTTTGGCCTCCCAAATGCTGAAATTAAAGGCATGTGCCTCCATGCCCAGCTCATCCATTCCATTTTTATATCAGATATCTGCAAATGTGTATATATAATGTAAGATATGTCTATATCTGTGTGTGCATATATTGCATGTTTATATACATGCATGTGTCTACATGTATTCATACACACGCATATCTATGCTGATATGTGTATACATGAATCTGACATATAATATATATGACATTTCAATAAAACTGATTTTTATGACTTTAAAATTATATGTGTATATGTGTACTAAATTTTTAATCTTAAAAATCTACTAAAATGCAATTACTAATTGATTTTTAAAAAACTAAATAAGACGTTTCTCTGTTAAAGAAAGCTATTTAGGAATTTATAAGAAATGGCAATGTTCATCTTTTCTTTGTATTTTTCTGAAAATAGAAGTGAGATTGTTCTCTAAAATATTCCTCATATGAATTCAGAAAGCAAACCACATTTGCCTATAATGGCATGTTGAAGAGGACACCATTTTTAATAAACCTGACTAATGACTAAGTGTGAATAGAATAGAGATGTGGGTAACCAGGCAGAATTTATGTCATCCTAAAACGGGAATAAAGATCTATGGTATGGAAAACTGCCTTTGGGAGCTTGACCAAGTTCTTAAATCCAGAGCTGGGCATAATGGCTGTGTTCAGGATACGGCATCCAGTCATACAGAAAAAGCCTATTAAAAATTAACAAAATAGTTTTCGAGACGATTTTAAGCGTTATGAATTGGCAAATGGCAATGACCAGCTGACCGGGTGACTGGTTTGAATCTTAATAGCCAATTGTAAAGGAAATGGGCCACAGCCGCTTTCAGACCCTGGTGACCACCAATAGAGATGGAAGTATGGGATACATCCCACTGTGAGGAACTGCAGTTCTCCAGAGATCAGACACGAAAGTCTGTCCAATTTCTCATCAGTACTGAGTGTTTTCGAGCATATCAAGATGAAATCTGGCACTGGGAGGAGGAGTTCATATTAGACCAGGTCTCAGGGTAGGAGACAAACGCATAAGATTCGCTGGTTTAATTACTACCGGACAGCTTAAGTCTTTCTTTTTGTTTTCTTATACCATTGTATTCATCATGGTTTTCCCTAGTTCCCTGTGTTTCCTGATACTTTTACATGTTGGGGCCAGGCCAAACTTATAGGGACCAACATATCCCCAACTGCTTCCTTGGTCAAGTTCTTATATTGTACACCATGGCCTCTTCATCCCAGAGCCACAAGTCAGACAACTAGCAAGAACCTCTATTCACTGAAATTGCTCAAACCGGTCAAACCTAAACCCTTTTATCTTGCCTCAACCCATTCCTGGCTGCAGAAACCACCACAATAAACCCCTGGCTCCAGAGTCACAGCTGTCAGCCTCCCCCCCCCCCCATCTTCTTGGCACCAGGGAAGCCCCATCTACTTGGAACCAAGATGTCCAGCAAGTCAACTAAAGCCAAGGACACCAAAAAAGTGACCTAAGTGGTCTATGTTCAATGTCATCCCAAAGTTTGACCAGTCCAAGATCCAGAAGTTTAAGTAGGCTTTCAACATGATTGACCGGAACTGCGGCAGCTTCATTGGCAAGGAGGACATGAATGACATGCTGAGGTCTCTAGGGAAGAGTCCAATGGATGGGTACCTGTAGAGCATGGTCAACGAGGCACTATGGCTTATCATCTCCACCCTGTTTCTCACTCTGCTCATGGAAAAGCTGAATAGCGCACACATCTGGAACACCTTCACCTGTTTTACTGAGGAGGCCTCAGGTTCCATCCCTAAGGACCACCCTAAAAGAGCCATGAGGTGCCATGGGCAACAGTTTCCCAGATGAGGGGCTGGGCAAGATGTCCTATGGGGCACCTATTGATAAGAATGGCGAGTTCAACTGCACAGAGTTCACCCACATCCTCAAAAATGGTACCCAGGACAAAGAAGACAGTTAGGCAATTCTTAGCCTTCCCAGTGCTCAGGCCCCATCCCAGTGACCTCCCCCACATGTGCGTACTCACCTGTACCGGCTGTGTCACCGTCACAACCCTCCCTTATGGGGCTGGGGTTCTAGCTTCCAGGGAAGCTAATGAGTCTCAAGATTCAGAGTGTACATACAGCAGCCAGAAGTAGGAATTCCTAGCACTAGGAAGGGTCTCTGACCCCCTGCAAGGAAGGACCACAGTCTGTGGAGGGGAGCCAAAGGAGGACCCAAGGGAAAGACCCTAAAGATAAGGGGCCTTGATCACGCCTTCGCTTTCCTCAGCGACTCCTAAGAAGCAAGCACCCATGTGCTAGTGCTAGACCTCATTCCCGGCATCTCCACGAATACACACACATTGACCAGGTCCCTTTAAAGGATAACAATCCTCACTTATGCCTGTCTGGTCACCAGATCATGACCCCCCCCCCCCACTCAATGCTCAGAATGCACACATAGAAGGTGGTTGTCTGAGGGGATTCAGGCTTAATAAAAGGCTGAACACAGCAAAACAACAAAACCCTCTGACTCAGCAGGGCAGTGGTGGTGCACACCTTTAATTCCAGCACTCAGGAGGCAGAGGCAAAGGGATCTCTGTGAGCTGAAAGCCAGCCAGGTCTACAGTGTGAGTTCAAGGACAGCTAAGGTTGCACAGAGAAACCCTGTCTCAAAAAACAAACAACAAACAAAACAAACGGAAACAATCCTCTGGCTCAGGGCTTCCTGCTTCTCTGCCTTCTAACATTCCTGGTGTATCACGTTTGGCTCCGGGTGGTGGCATATCCCTCCTCGAGATCTTTCTGATGGTTGTCAGTTTATGATTTTGCCTTCTCCAAAACCAAACAAATAATAAATAAAACCTAAATAAAAAAAACAATATATATCAAAATGCCCTAAGTCTCACACAATACTTATGAAAATGCCAGGTGTTCAGAGAAGAAAAAAATTGAGTTGACTTTGAGCTGTACAAAGCAAAGTGGTGACTGCTGAACACCAGCCCTGCATTCATGAGTCAGGGAACATGGACAAGTGCCTGTGAGACTCTGTGGTTGTAGACCTTCTTGTGTGATCTGGACCTCACACTGCACCATTAATTTCATCATGGCAGTGGGATGCCTAGGGCGGCAGACTGTGGGCAGGCGAGAGGGCCGGGGGTGGGTAAGTAGGAGGGGCTGGGAAGGACACTGCACTCAGAAAGGACAAAATTTGCTTACTAATAAACTGGGGAAGCAGAAGAGTCAGAATCAAAACGACCCAGGATTTTCAAACTCTGGACTCATGAACGACAGAGGGACCCCAGCAGAGGGACGCTGGAAATATGAGAAGGGCTAGAATCAATGACTCAGAGACTCCTCTCTGCAAACCCTAGTGAGAGAAGTCAGCAATTGCTGCATTCCTTCCAGCTGTGTCCTGAGGAGGATAAAGAGATAACTGAGCAAAGACACCACCTACTGCAAGCTAACAGTCTGGGAAGAAACGTGATTATAGGCACAATGCTCTGTCCTTAGAGAACATCACGACCCAGGCCCAAGGCTCGCCCTCGTCTCCATCTCTAGGAGCTTGCTGCACAGTTTACATTTGAGAGCACATTCACGTCTGCCTCGCCAACCTCACGGGCTGCTAGCACCAAGATGTCGTCGGAGGTTTCAGCAGACAAGTCAGGGTTGGCTCTGACTTACCTAGGCATCCATATAAACGTATTTCCCCTTAAGTTTACTGATGTGTGTTGTTAAAGAACCACCTGTGTGCACAGGACCAGTGTTTGTCGTCTCCAGTATGTACAGAAAGAACAACAGTAGTTGCTACTTGTTCCTGGTTCCCAGGTCCAGCCGCCCTTTCACCTGCCCCCAAGCACTTCCTCATTTACCCGATGCACAAGGTTTACTTCTTTTCCGTCTGCCAGATAATTTCATCTCTGCTCTTTCTCTGACACAAGGTCTGGTAGTCACAGGTCAAGAACAAAACAGTAGATTGGGTACAAATAGAAGTGTACTCCTGGACAAACACTCAGTGCACACTTACAATATGCGTCGAACTCCCCCCCCCCCCCCCCCCCCCCGTCCATCTGCCTCCAGCGCCAGCATCTGTGTGTGTGTGGGTATTTTCTTGATTGGCCTAAGTGCTTAAAGCAGTTCCAGCTAGCTTCTCTCATTAGGACTGAATTTAGGTGGATTAGAGATGGGGCGGGGGCAGGGGAAGCCAAACGGAAGGTAAAAGGTTTTCATCACTTAATAATATCAATTTTATCATCACCTACAATAACTTCCATTAGGGTAATAAGGCATTAAGTATATGTTGATTGCAAATAAGCTGGTTACATTTGCTAATTGTAAGAAGATCGGGTTTTTTTTCTTCCTATTTGAGTTGTAATTTCAAACCATCTCTACTTCCTAAAAACAGGGCATATCAAAGGAAGGTGGCCTATATGCCATAGAGACAGAAAATGAGATTTTTTGGAGCTGTTTGGCAAGCGACTGATTGCATGACAGAAAGAAATGGAAAATTCATCTACAGAAATGAAGGATATAAATGGCTCGCTCTAGCTGATTTGCTCTCGCCTTCTCTCCCTCGGGGTCAAATTAATATGTTTACTACTGATAAGCCGATTTAGATCTCTGAGGATGTCGATGTGACATGCCATTGCACCATGCTGGGATCTCCCCTGAATGTGTGGTTTCCGCCCTAAGTTACTAGACTCTGCGTTTTATGAATCGTCCATAACTGTGCAGTGCTGGTTTAAGGGATAGAGAGGCTTTGGTGACACGATATTGTCATTTGGGATGGCTACGAAAGCACAAACACAGTACAACTGGCCCGCTCTCGGGTGGCTTCCCCTGCTCAGAGGGAGTAAATGTCACCTCTGCTACAAGCAAGTTTCACCTGTACTATCAGTCCATATGGACCAAATCCAAATGAATCATTTCCAGTTTGATAAAAGACAACCCTAGCTGATTTGAAGTTCCTAAAATTGTAAGTGTCTGGTGCCCTGAATAGAAAGTGTACTTTCAGAGATGGCTCTGTCTGGGTTTCTGGAGCAGGAGATCATTTCTTTTCAGCCACAGAAGTTTTCTCATCCGTTTCTCACCAATATATTCAGAGGTGTTTTGCTTGGAAAGAATGAAAACAAATAACTCAAATTGCAATCTAGAAAGCAGGCATGAGAGTCTTCATTGCGCTGTGTTTTCAACTCCAGTAATTCTTGCTTGTGTACGCTTTTGCCTGCAAAGGTTCCAGTCACCCTGTGGTCCACTGCAATTGGAAAGTGGTCAATGAAAAACCCAGAAAGAAGTAATTAGCAAGTTTATAAACGTATGCTGTTCTGAGCAGGGTTATGAAATCTTGCACTGTATTGCCCTATTCTGTCTGGGTATGAACCCGGTCTTTATAAGGATGTGACGATCAGTGTCACATCTGGCAAGACAGGGCTGATTGGAAGGGTTTGCCTAGCTCACCGCATTGTCTCAACTGCCATCAGAGCTATGTGCGGAAGTGCCCAAGACAGATGAAGTCACGGGTCACACTTGAATGCCTGCAGGGACACCAGCTCCACCTGTACTATTGTTGAGAATCCCAGGGGCAACCTGCCCGCCCACTGCACTTGGAAACATCTCTCAAGTTGCTCTAGCTTCCTTTCTATGAGTAATAAAATGTGAGAATAGTTTCTGTCTCCCTGCAAGTTTCCAGAACTCAAGAAAAAAAAAAAAAACCTTAGCATATGTCAAATTCTAATACTCCCAGTGACCCAATGCTATACCAATTCCCACAGACACTGTTACTGTGTGTGGAATTTATCTGGATCAAGGTCAAGGAAGTGAAGATCCAGAAGGTCTTAAACCAAGAATGTCCAGAAACTCCTTAATACAAGAAGTTTTCTTGAATTCAGTCTTTCTCATTTACAGAAAATAATTAAAAGCATCCTTTCCAGAAAATTCCAGAGACCTGGTAAAAACAAAGATTTATACATTTCTGGAGAGAGTGATTCGGCGCTGAAGATTGTTCCTACTTTTATCTTCTGTCCCTTCAGACTGCAAGTGGTATTTTAAAATAATCAGGGGCTGGAGACATGGCTCAGTGGTTAAGAGCACTGGCTGCTCTTCCAGAGGATCTGGGCTCAATTCCCAGCTCCCACATGACGGCTCGTAACTGTTGTAATTCCAGTCCCAGGAGATCTAACATTCTCTTCTGGCCTCTACAAGCACCCAGGCATGCATACGGGGCACAACCACATATGCAGGTAAAACTCTCATATGCATTAAAAAAATGTGTACTGCTCTTGCAAAGGCCTGGAGCACTAGTTTGTGGTTCACAACTGCCTGTACCACCAGCTCCAGGGGATCCTGTATTCTCTTTAGCCTGCATGGGCACCGCGCTCACGTGCACACTTAATTAAACATTAAAAAGTTGCTTGGCAGTTGGGTGGTGGTTGCACACACCTTTAATCTCAGCACTCGGGAGGCAGAGGCAAGGGGATCTCTGCGAGTTCAAGGCCAGCCTGGCCCACAGAGTTCGTTCCAGTACAGCCAACGTGACACAAAGAAGACCCTGTCTTGAAAAACAAATCAACAAAAAGTTGCTCAGCTTCCCTAAATGTAAATTCGCTAAGCTAAACTGGTTTGGGTGGAGTTGACGACGGTGGTGTGTGTAGCTGCTGCACCTCATCTTCGGGAGTTGGAAGCGTGGGGCCATCACCCCTTCACCATCTCTTTGGGGTACTGAGTGTCTCTGCGAGGTGCCACGTGGAGCAGAGCTCAAAAGCACACCGCAGGCCCCACAGCTCCAACACTGACAATCTTTATATTAACAAGAACAGAGTTCTAATTATTCTAAATACTGCCAAAATTAGGCCCAACTGTTCAATTTTCCACGTGTTCTTCTTAATTAGAAATGAAATGAAAGAGAAAATGAAACCATCAAAATTACATAAATAAAAGCAGATGGAATCCAGTTTGGGGAGGTCTGCTCTATAACAACATTCCCTTTAATAAAATCCATTGGTTAATTTGATTGATAAAAGCAGCGTTAGAATTAAATAAGAATTACCATACACTTGGGTAAATATTTGTAGGTTTCTTCATGTGCTGCCATGATAAAGGTAATTTAGCTTAAACGCAACCATCATCTCTCTTCATAACCGAGAAAGCATTACTAATTGTGTGTGTTAATATGGTACAATACGGGATTGAATAGAGATTTTATCTTAATAACAGTCCATTAAATTAAAGACAGTGTTGTATGACAAGAAAGATAAGTTTGTTTATTCCAAATGAGCAGAGCAAATGAACAACCGTGGAGAGATGCTAGAGCTAACATTTGGGTGTTCCAGCAAACAAGGGTGTTTATCACTACTATTGTAAGCAAGGCTTTGGGGGCATAATCCAGCTTCACTGGCAAAAGTGATACTTTAATTATGATATAAAAGATACTGATCTTTCCCTTTATTTGTCTGGTGGGTACTTTAGAAAAGAAGATGCTGAGCAGAGAATGGCCAAACCCATTACGATGGTATAACTGTCCCTTTGGATTATGTTACCAGCCTGTGGACGCCAGGCTGTGAGTAGTTGGGCTCCTGCAGATGAGAGTAAAAATTAAAGATTAACTATAGAAATGATGGCACAGGGCTTCAGTGCTGTGCCTAGCCCTAGAACATCCTGTCTGTCACTTGTGTGTCTGTCATATGCCCAGCCCATCCTCTTGTTCCATGGGTGCTGTCCTCAGCTGCGTCCTCACCAGGAATGTGTGCCAGGATCCCACCAGAAGCACAGTGCTAGGAGCTGAAGCCCAATCCTAAAGGAGACAGGAAAATCAGCCAGAAAGCCCAGCTCTCTTCCCCATGTGGGCCTGGAAAGTCTCACTCTGGTTAACACAACATGGCCACTAAACATTTGCCCTGGAGGACCAGGAGGCCATAGGAGTGACTATGTTTTGTCTGCTTATTTGCTTGGTTTTTGTTTTCTTGCTTGCTTTGTTTTTATAATAACAAGTCAAAAACTGAACATTCAGAGGGTGTAGATCTGCTATGAGTTCAGGGCCACTGAGCTGATAGGTGGCCGCGCTTTCTGCCTCCGGGAGTAAACACCGCCAGCAGGACCCGAACACATGTCTCTTTGAACAATCACACACATGCACATTCATACACACACACACACACACACACACACACCACATCTGATAAAAGACAGCATTATCATCAACAACCAGAGCCAATATTCAGGACAAGCTTAGCATGAAAACAGTCTGAGAATCATTATAAACCTCCTCCAAAATATGCTGTCAAGAAAGTCAGTCTGATGTAGAAGCCAATCCTATTTTTATACCAGCCCTACTGAATTTTTGATATCCAGCAAAGGGGGGGGGCACAGCTTAGCATAAAATGGGAGCTGTAATAAAGCCTCACTAACAGCTTAGTATCATAAGGAAGCAGATAGAAAACCTCTCCAGAGATCACTGCATCTAGAATTCCAGAAAGAGATTCTGGATGTATTGGTCCGTGGGAGCATGGGGAGCTCAGGCCTGAATTTCAATGTGGTGGAAACACTTTCTAGTTTAAATGCAAGATCGCAGTGTCTCTCTTTTAGGAAACACAGAGATTACACCGTTCGTCTGTTTCACCCAGGACTGCAAATGCAACACCCCAAACCTTAGGCTTCTCTCAGAGTGTCTGATCTCATCAAAGAAGGGATGCTGCTGGCGATTCCTGTAGAAGTACCACAATGCCATCATCTGTTAGGGACAGAGAGGAACTGCCTTCTAAGCTGTTATCAGTAAATGAGCACATTGGAATAAAAGAATTATTTCCATGGCAGAAACACTGCCAACTATTGGCTTGCCCATAGATTGAAAGACCAATAGCTACTTCTCAGGGTCTCAGGGGTCCAACATCCTGAAATACAATGAGGTTTAGCATAGTGCAGAACACAGAACAGGACTAGGAGAAGGTTCTGGCAAGCTCTGCATGACAGAGACAGCACAGATTCTGAAAACCTCCTTCCCCTTGTAGGAAAAAACAGACACACACACCAAGGCACAGATCTTTCATGTCAAATCTGGACCACTTGGCTCTCTGGACTTTTCTCTCCCAAGATGTCACCTTTGGTGGAGGTATTCTAAATCCTCTGTAAGTGACAGATGTGTGCCTTGTACTTCTCTGCAGCTATCAGGAAACTTCACCCTGGTTTCTAGTTTCTGCAGACTCTACTCCAACAAAGGACTTGTGGACTGTGGCATCTCAGCTGTTTAACCAGAACCATCATCCTGTCAATATAATTTTAATATTAGAATGACTCCACAGTCCTCAAGGCAAAATTTGCATAATGCCCTGGTTAGGGCTTGGGTACTATCCAAGGCAAGTCTTTTGGATGACAATCTTTGGGGGATTTATGCTAATAGGTTGTCCAAAGCTTCACCATAATTACAGGCCAGCTCATCCAGTGGCCTTGATCCTCTAAAACCAAACTGACTTTTTATATGAATCATGCACTTTGAAACAATGAATAAGTGCTTCTCTTGAAAATGCTGCAAGCAATGGGGTGCTGTAGTCTACCCAGCATGTCACACTTGACTTCTTAGCCCACTACACATTAGTACAAATGAATCACGGGCAGAGGCAGGCAAGAACACATTCCAAATGTTAAAAAACAGAACAGGAAAAAAGAGTAACTTACCTCTGAATTCCAAGGAAGGATAGGACATACTATGTCAAATTATATATTTTCCCTCCCCTGCCCCAGATCAAGAGAAACAGCACACATAAGAATTTAGCAAACAAAAGTGTGACTGTGTCAGCTATCCTAAAGTCAAGCTTGGGGCTCACTCTTGGGGAGATACTGGAAGGCAGAGGTGTGGCTTTTTCATCTTTTGGTATTTTTACAACCATGGGGCATAGGTAATTCAAGGGAAGTAATGACATTCAGGACAGTAGAAGGTCACATAATCAGGCAAGACTTTGTTCTCAGAATACCAGAGTAATTGCTCGTATATAATCTTTATCTAGACTCTTAAACTATTAAAACTTTGTCACATAGACTTTCTATCTCTTTACGCATATTGTATAGTTCGTTTTTGTTTTTTGTTTTTCCTGAGTTTCTTCAGAGAAAATGGAGGTATAACAATTCCCTATGTGCGAGAAGACATACTGATGGACAAGAACATCACTGTACAAGACACACATAAATGCAGGTCCGAGTGTGCCGTGAGAGATCACTACAGATCCAACAGCTCAGAAGACTTATCTGCTATCCTGGAGCATGTGCGGTGTGAGGAGTCTGGAGTGCCTACCTGAGTTCTTCACACAAAGCTGCCCAAGGCTGGAGTCAAGCTGTCAGCTAGGTTCAAGGCCTCATCTCAAGCTTGACTGGGGAGAAAGCCATCTTCCTGGATAGAGTTCGGTCCTTAAGCCATAAGGTAGTGGGCTTCAATTTTTTGGAGGCTATATACTGGAGGCTGCCTTCAGTAACTGGAGGTCACCATCAGTCCCTTCCCATGTAGGCAACCCACACATGGTAACTTGACTTTTCAAAACCAGCACGGGAGTGAAAGACTCCAGCAAGATGTTACCATTGACACATGTTATACCAGAGTCACACAGTGGTTTGCATGTAGCCATTGACCTCAAATTGTTTTGACCATAGTCTATTGGAGAGGAAAAAGTCATAGGTCCTACCTGTTCTTAAAGAAAGTGGATCACACAAGACCAGGAACGGCAGGAGCTGGGCATGTCTGTCACAATAAAATGGACAGAGTCCAAGGATTAAGACCGGCACTGTCCTCAGTGGATCTCATGTCAGCTCGTCTCATGTTGGTAATATTAATTTTTGTTCATTTGGTTAAGGTAGAGGCTGTCATGATTTTCATATGTTAAATTTACCAATTTTCCTTTGCAATTATTAGGTCACAGCCAGTTCCTTGAAATCAGTGATTCTTTCTTTGCCTGACTCAATCATCACCATGTAGGTTGCTAAATGGTCATTTTCCAAAACCCTGTATTATTCAGGGTTCTCTAAAGAACAGAGCCGATACAATGAATATATTTTTATATTGAAAAGGGTTTTATTAGGCTGGTTTACAGGTAGATCAGCATGGCTGAGAATCTGTTGTTGCTTGGACCAAGCGGCTGAACAACGGCCCCAGTCACATGCTGGAGTCCAGAAGGATTCCTGGAGAGCTGCCAGGAATCATTCGGTCTGCATTGGAATCCTGATGAAATAGGTTGTGAAATGCCTCAGCAACAGTATAGATGAACTCATCGGTCATCTTAAGAGCAAGCAGGCAAAAAGCAAAGTATCGTTTCCATGTTCTTTTACGCAGGCTGCCCCCAGAAGGTGTGGCCCACATTTGGGGGGGAGTCTTCCTGCTTCAAATAACCTGATTAAGAATATTCTTCACAGGAGTGCCCAGCCGCTTGGGTTTTAGCTCCCGCCAGACGCACTCAGGTTGACAACCAAGATCAGCCACCACAAACCCTATCATTCCTTAACTCCACAGTCCATATTTGCTGGCATTCTGCCATGAAGAAAGGACTTCCCATTTTCCCATATGTTCATGCATGTTTCACGTTCACTGGGTGGTCAGGCCATGCTGCAAGACAAGGTTTCACAAGAATGTAACCAACCAACACTGAAAGCAGGGAAGCACCACCTGGGGAAGAAATCCATGCGTGGTAAGAGGGTTCCGAGAACAACCAGGATGTATGTCTGGCTCAAAGGACACAGCATTCAGTTACGGGAAGAGCATGTGCGCACATACGGCGCTTTTGTTGTGTTTCTCCATGCGCTAGTGGGTCCACTCTGTTGTCAAGAAGAACAGTACGACTCTGTGTGATGTACTCCACACGGCGATGGAAGGACTTGGACATCCCCTTCTCCCTGTGGGATCTGAAATAGAGAGAGCCGGGGAGTGGGGCGGGGGAGCATGCCAGGCCATGTGTCACTATACATAGGTATAGTGATTTTTGTTTCTGTTTCACAAACAAAGCTTGCCTGAAGGTCAGAGTGGAGAGTTAATACAGAGCTAAGCCACTAGAGGTCGGGGAGTGATGGCACACATCTTTAATCGCAGGACTCAGGAGTCAGAGGCAGAGGGGAATCTCTGTTAGTTCAAGGTCACCTTGGGCTACACAAGATCAAATCTGTCCAAAAGAGAAACAGAGCTCACACAAAGGTGATCCTAGCACTTGGGATTGCACGCCTTTAATCCCAGCACTAAGGAGGTGGAGACAGGAGTGATATGGCTGAGCGGAGAGAGAAATGTAAGGCAGGAGACAGGACAGCTGCAGTCTGGGGTTTAGTGGAGACAGATGGAGTCTGGAGATGGAGTCTGAGGACAGAGCATTGGTAGAGGTAAAAGAACTCTCCAGTGACTGGCCACTTTGCTTCTCCGATCTTCAGCATTAACCCCTATATCTCACTCCGGGTTTTTATTATTAATACTAATTAGAATTCATGCGGCACATGGGTATGAATAGACATTAAATCTAAAATTTAATGTTCTTTTCTCATAGGTGACAAATCCTCCTGAGGCTGAGCAGTTATTTTATTTACCTGTTAGAAATAGGTGCGAGTTCAATGTCTCGCCTTCCTCATGATGAGCAAGAAGTGACAGACCTCATAACTGCCTGATCATCAGGGTCTGAACGTGCAGACATGGGTGTGTGGATTCATGCTATTTTAGTGGGTTACAATATATTAATGTCATGATTTATTTTGGTGCTCACATTGCCCCAGATTTGGTCAGTGGCCACCTTTGCAGATGGCTTCTGTCCTTTGCGTCCATTGAACCTTCCCCGGGTCATTCCTTCAATCCTTCCTTTGCAGCACTGCAGGGTGATCAAGTTCTGTCTTGTTCTTCCCTGCCATTTTTCCGAGTGGCTCTGGCCCCTTGTGCTGGGGAATGGTAGTCAGAAGCCATGATCAGTGTGCATCAGAAGGTTTCAGGTGGTGGCATGGAGCCACTGCAGTAGGTGAGATTCTGAATAATTACTCTATAGTTCTTGAGAGATTAAGCGCTAGCCCCGGGGACACCATTTTCTCATGCAAATACCTTTTCTGGGTCTACAGCAAACATCATCTACAGCTGATTTCACTCATCCTTTCTACTCACTGCCTGTATTTATAGCTTGATAATAAAAGCCAAAGTCAGTTTCTTAGATGTTCTTTATAGTTTATTACACTTGATGAATACAGAATACATGTGGCCTCTGGACCACACAGGCCATTGTCCATTTGCCCAATGAGAGATCTCCTGGACCCCAGCAAATGCAACGGTAATTCTAGCCACACGCCAGGCAACCACAGAACTTGGTCTAGATGTCAGCTTTCCTGGCTTCCTCCAGAGTCTCTCATCAGCATTATTTGAGGTACCCAACAGAAACATTTCCTTTTAATAGAAGATCTTCCATGGCCTCTCTGTGATTTGCCTTATGTAGTGGAGACTGGCATAGGAGCCAGACACATCAAGCCCATGTGGGTATACATTCCTTACTAACAGTTATCAGTGCAACATTTGGTGGGTGGCCCCTTATTAACAGAGTCGTGCTAGGTCCTGTGAGTTCTGAGCATTCGCGTGGCTGGTTTCCAATCTGTCCAACACAGATTTTTAAATCATTGACCACTTGTGTGCAGCGTTGTGATTTAGTGGCGTATGTACGTATCCAATTCTACCACGAGGCTCTCTGTGTCTGTTCCTGTGAGAATAAACAGTATTGTTCCTCACTTCTTTGAAACCAAATAAAATTTTCTAAAAGACTACTTATGAATAAAATTCTAGGTTGCTGAGATTTTTAATCCATGCACATTTTTTGCATGCTTCATCTCTAATCATCACAACCACTTCGGAGAGAGGCTATAATCATCTCCTCATTTTTCAGATGAAAAACCTGCTACAGCTAGATAGTCTAACGCCATACTATCGATGTGGGCATGAACGAGCTGGAAGATGAGCCCTGGTCCAGGAAAGAGCAAAATCTTCTACCCCAGAGGATGCCAAGGACACTGACAGGCCAAGAGGCTGAGGTGAGAGGGCTGGAAATCCACCCGACTCTTCAGCCCCTGGGTTGACGTGCGTTCCCAGAAAAGAATGTTCCTTGGTGCGTCCCCCAGTCCAGTCGCTAGTCTCTTCCCAGCTTGTCTCTTTTGCCATCCATGAATCCCCAAGAGGACTCCTCAGCCTGGCTTCAAGCCTCCTCTGCTCACAGGAGCAGCTCCGTGCTTCTCTAAAAGGGCCTACAGTTCTCTTTCTCAGCACATTTTTCTGGTGGGGCCAGACCTCAGTTTGGCTGGAGGCAGACAGTAAGGCACTCTGGAGGTTTCCCCTTGCGTATCTTGGAAGTATGCCCAGGGACTGCTATCTAAGGGCAGTCTCACCCACTGGTGCAAGTGTTGCGCTCCATAGATTTAGACTCCCCCGCCTCCGACCCCCTGTCCAGCATCTGTCCTGGGAAATACTTAGGGGCAGTACCTAGGAGTGAAAACAAACAGCCACTTGGGGGTCGGCCAAGTTTAATCTGTACTGTGGGACCAACATTCAAGTAAAAACATTTAAATGACTCATAATAGGGCTGATACCAGGGTTTCTAGAAGCGATTAAGAATTGACAAGTTTCCAACACCAGACCTGTGCTTATTGTCAGGGGACTCCAGGCACCTTGCCTACCTTGGAAAGAGGCTAAACATTTGTGATGCCCCCCCGAAGGGGCTAGTTCATCCAGAAGCTAACGAAGCTTGTGCATTTTGTATTTGTAATTTTATAAGATTTGTTTGAGAGGGTACCTCAAATTACCCATAATGACTCCCTCAATCAAGATATCTCTTTCCTTGCTCTCCCTCTCTGTCCTTCACCCATCTTGACCATCCCGTTCCCACATGTTTTCTATCCCACTTCCCTCTCTCCTCCCCATTCCTTGCTGCCCTCCCCCCATGGTATGAGTGTGCATTTTTTGGGTATATGCTCAAGAGCAGTATTGCTGAGTCTTAAGGTAGATTGATCCTCAATTTTTTAAGAAATTGCAATTCTGATTTGCAATGTGGCTGTACAAGTTTTCACTCCCACCAGCAATGGAGGAGTGTTCCCCTTACTCTGCATCCTCTCCAGTATAAGTTACCATTGGTGTTTTTGATCTTAGTCATACTGACTGGTGTCAGATGGTATCTCAGAGTAGTTCTGATTTGCATTTGGTGAGAGTAGGGTGTTGAAGTCTCCTACTATTAGTGTATGAGATTTGATGTATGATTTTAGCTTTAGTAATATTTCTTTTACAAATTTGGGTGTCTTTGTATTTGGGGCATAGATGTTCAGAATTGAGACTTCATCTTGATGATTTTTCCTGTGATGAATATGAAGTATACTTCTCTATATCTTTTGATTGATTTTAGTTTGAAATCTATTTTGTTAGCTATTAGGATAGCTACACCCACTTGTTTCTTAGGTCCATTTAATTGGAAAATCTTTTCCCAACCCTTTACTTTGAGGTAATGTCTATCTTTGAGGTTGAGGTGTTTCTTGTATGCAGTAGAAGGATGCATCTTATTTTCGTATCCATTCTGTTAGCCTATGTCTTTTTATAGATGAACTGAGTCCACTGATATTAAGAGATATTAATGACCAGAATTATTAATTCCTGTTATTTCTCAGTAATAGCATTTGTATGTTTTCCTTCTTTAGGGTTTGCTGGTGTCAGGTTATCTGTTGCCTCTGTTTTCATGGGTGCAGCTAACTTCCTTGGGTTGGAGTATTCCTTCTTGTTCTTTTTATAAGGCTGAATTTGTGGATAAGTATTATTTAAATCTGGTTTTGTCATGGAAGATATTATTTTCTCTGTCCATATTGATTGAAAGCTTTGCTGGGTATGGCAGTCTCAGCTGGCATCCATGGTCTCTTAGTGTCCGCAGCACATCTGTCCAGAACCTTCTTGCTTTCAGTGTTTCCATTTAGAAGCTACCAAACTGTCACTCTGTTTTCCCAAGAAAAAGAACTAAAGATACTCAGAAAGTCGAATAAGTTGCCTAGCAGCCTGGCATAGTCAGTGGCTGAGCCAGGACACGAACACAGGAGCCTCTGATCCCGAAGTGTCCCACAAGCTTCAGAAACATGCACTGTGAAAACAGGATTGGGTTAGACCTGAGAGCTGTAACTACCATGGCCTGAGAAAAACTGCTTCCTGGTAGCCATGGGCCTGGACGGCTCTGCTTGGAGGCAGAACCCTAGCTGAAGTAATATGTAAAGCCATTCTCCTGCTGGCATCCTAACACTTCAGGGGTTCCCTAGCAGAGGATCCTCAGGGAATCCTCTAGCTGATATAATAGCCAGCCTGAATCTTGTTCTACTGATGAAGAAATGGAGGCCCAGAGAAATGCAGTCACGTGGCCAAGATTTCTTCATGCAATTGTTCTCTTTCATGCCTTGGAAATATGGTGCTTTTGTGCTGCGTGTTTAAGGAACTCCCTAGATGTCTCAATGAAAGCACAATGGCACGCTTCTCCTTTGTGGCCCACAAAGGCTTTTCTCTAACCTGGCTGCTTACACAGACACAGGCAGGAAATCCCAAGATCACAGAAAAGTTAATTAGCAGATATGGAGACGTCTTCACCCACATCTGGTATTCTCATTGCCAGGGTCTTAACTGTGATTGGAGGATCATAGCCCCCCCCCCGCCCCCGGATTCCAATATACAGGTGATGCAAAGACTCCAGATCATGTTATTAAAACAGCCGATGGAACAGAACATGCAGTTCTGTCTCAGTGGTACCACCAGCCTAAGCTCACTACTCCTGGCATCGAAAGGCCGGCCACCTTGCCAGCCAGAGACGATGGATCGAAGAATGACAAATACTCCAATGATGGGGGGCGGGGCGGGTTGTACTTTCATGTTTGCTCACAGAAGTTTGACCATCCCTTTTAAGCAAGTGTCCTGCGATGCCTTCCAAGGTCGCTGCTTATCAGACCTTCCTGTCCTCAGGGTACCTTTTCCTCACAGCTTTCTCCCACACCCACCCCTGCCCCCTACCCCGTGCTTCTAATGCAGCCATTTGCTCAGCCACTAAAACCCCGAGTATACCAGAAAGACACAGTTCTGACTATTTTAGCTTTAGTATGAACCAAGCCCTTAGGTAGGCAATGACCTACATACTGTTTAATATGGAAATACAAGACTATTTATCTTTAAAAGCTCCCTGACCTACTATCACGGCCCCTGTCACAGGTGCTCTCAGGTAAGGTAGGTTCTTGATGCCTCTGAACAGTGTGCATGCTAAAATCATTAGCATTTCTCTTATGTAGCAGTCCAGTCAAAGCATGCACCGCCAGGCTCCAGCAAGGGCTACCCCTCTGACATGCCTTAATTCTTTGGCAGAAGGTGGCCTATATTAAAACAGAAAATTCTCAAGCATGGCCTCATGACATACCAATCCCATGCATCCTCTGCCGGATGTGGCCTCTGGGGGCAAGGGACTATGCTAAGCATTCTGGTGTTGATTTACAGAAGGAATGCTTGCCATTCTCTTCGTGTCTCAATTGGTCTAGGAAATGCTTTAAAATTCGTTTTTTTTGGGGGGAGGGGTAATTATGTCATACTGGAAAACACTAACTGTGAAATAGTGGAAAACCTATTTGAGGTAGGCAGGTGAACTCTGTCCACACAGATACAGCAGGAGAAACATAGAAATCTAGAACCCAAGCTGGATGACTCAGCCATGGATAGCACATGACCCAGGGTAATTATCCCCTGTGTTCTACTTTCTCCTCAGAAACAGACTCCATGTTCACGCTGCTTTCATTGCCCTATTTTACTTTCTAGTGCTGAGATGAAACACCATGACCAAAAGCAACTCGGGGAGGAAAGAGTTTATTTGGCTTCCGCATCCCAATCACAGTCCGTCACGAAGGAAAGTTGGGGCAGGAACCGGAGACAGGAACTGAAGCAGAGACCGTGAAGGAACACTGCTTCCTGGCTCACTCCTCATTATTTTCTCAGCCTGATTGTCTTGCCTAGAACCTTGAACACAATGGTGACCAGACACGGCAGGAGCAGACATCTATGCCATGTCCTGGATGGTACAGGAAGCTTTTCACCTTTATGGCTGGCCCTGGGTTTTCATGGGTGCCCTTTATGAGTCCAAGGACTTTCTTTTCCGTTCTCATTTTAGTGAATGTTTTTATAATAATGGAGTGTTGAATATGGCCCAAAGCATTCCTTGTTTCTATTGACCCGGCCATGTGGGTTCTTGTTCTTCAGCAATATGAACAGAACAGATCTGTTATGCAATGGTATAACAACCACACATTCCTCGGATGAGCCCCACCCCTCCAGGATGGTTAATTTTATGTGCCAATGTGACAAGGCCGTTGGGC
This sequence comes from Chionomys nivalis, assembly GCF_950005125.1. Taxonomy (NCBI): domain Eukaryota; kingdom Metazoa; phylum Chordata; class Mammalia; order Rodentia; family Cricetidae; genus Chionomys; species Chionomys nivalis. Next base: position 33,442,279 of record NC_080104.1, read on the forward strand.
GCTCCGATTCTTGGGGAAACATTATGTCTCTGAGGCTGCCTCTGGAGGAGATTAAAGATTGAATCTGTAGACTAAGCAAAGCAGATTTCCCATCCCACTGTGGGTGGGCCTCATCCAAATCATCCAAGTCTTGAATGGAGTAAAAGGCTTAGTAAGAAAGAGTTCCCTTCCTCGTGAGCAGAGACATCTGCCTTCATTTGCTGTTGGACTTGGACTTGACTCAGGCTGGAGTGATTCCATTCACTCTCCCCAGTCTGGACTCTTCAGCCTCCGAGGCTGCATGAGCCAACCAAGTTCAGGCCTTCTTGAATTACAGTCACTAAATCCCTACCTACCTGGAATGGTCTTCTCCCCTCCCCTGTTCTCCTAGTTCATCCCTAAGGGACAGTTTCTCAAACTGTCCCCAGATAATTGGACTTTCCTGGTCGACGTCATATAGACCTCGTGCCCCAGAATGGCTCTGCAGAGGAGGGGCTAACCTTTCTGGCTTCCTTCCCCGAACAAGCCACCATCAGCTCTCATCAAGGAGTCTGTAGGAGTCTCTCTGTCTCTACCCTTAACCTGCCTCGTGTTCTTTCTCTGAGCAGCCACGCCTCTCCATCCCTGACAGGATCAGCCCTTTCCTTGAGGAATGCTCTTCCTTTTGCCTTTGTACTAATCCCTTCCATCTGGCACGTTCTTTCCCCCATGGAGGGCCTCCAGATTCATTCCTTTATTTCAAATATTTATGTAAATGTTCCATGGAAAGTGACAGCATCCCAGACTCCATTGTCTCCTAAAACGCCCGATGGTCCCCACAGCTTTGCATGGCACTCAGTTCCACGACTGTTGCTCTTCTCACTGTGCAAGAGCAGGCGCCTTGCTATCTGCCCTCTGCAGGGATGGGGTTAAGGGTGTCCTCACAGAGTGCTCTGTACTGCAGGCTTGGCCTCCATGGAGGAAGTGTCTGGCAAAGTTAAGTGCCCCCCCCATGTTAAATGGAAGCTAACTACTACCACCATTGCTCCTTCACTCACACGCGCTCCCTCAAAGTTCCACCAGCTCAAGCTATTGCCGTCCTTATTGCCCAAGGGCTGGAGCGGGGAACAATCTAAGTGAGAGTGAACATCACCGTCATCTTGTGTATCTTTGTCTTCTCCTTTCCTTAGCTTGGACTCTGGAGGGGCCTGCCATGCCATTGCTTATGCCCTGGAAGATCTGGCTTTTCCCTCTGCCCTGGTCAAACGCTATCCAGGATGAAATCCACCCTTTGCACAGCTGTAGTACGTAAGTGCATCGGGGAGTGAGGCTAAAGAGAACCGCACACGATGCTCACAAGTCCGACTCCAAACCCTTGGGGGTTTTCAGTCCCGGTGGAGTCTTGGCAAGCCTCTGCCCCTCTCACCCATCTACACACCCCGTTTACTCATTAACAACCATTCACACTTTCTCCCCAGCATCCTCTCAGATGACAAACTTTCTTCCTATTCCACGTAAATGAAAAGCAACAAAAACCAACCAAACAAACAAAAAAGAACTTCAGCTTCTCACTGACAAACCTCTGAACTCACTCCAGTCTGGTCCTGGGTACTCTGCCAGCCACTGTTACTCAGGCTGACTTGACGGGGTTCCTACCCTAGCCCACACTTCTGCTTTGTGAAGGGTCCCATGCCCTCTCATCTCTCCTGAGGTCTTTTTTATTTAAAAAAAAAAAAAGAAAGAAAGAAAGAAAACTAATAATTTGCTGTTTTGTTTTGTGTGCATTGGTGTTTTTTTCCTGTGTGCACTTCCGTGTGAGGGTGTCAGATGCTTGAGTTACAGTTGTTAGCTGTCATGTGGGCACTGGGAATTGAACCTTGGTCCTCTGGAAAAGCATCCAGCGCTCTCAACCACCGGGCCATCTCTCCAGTCCCTCTCCTGAGATCTTTACTTCAGGAATTCTACCCCTACCCCCACCCCCATCCTAACTGTCTTTCTCTCGATAGGAGAATGTTGTCATGCTGAAATCTCTCCCAGGCAAATGTTAAGAAAGGCTGTCTTGTAGCGAGCACTCCCCCCCACCCCCGGGAACCATGGCATGCCTCTGCTGTCCGTGGTGGCCAAGCTCCTAGAGACAGGGCCTACAGCTCTACTCTCTACTTCTCAGATCTCTCTTCTCCCAGTGCAGCGTGACCTTGACTCTCATCATCACCTCTGCCTGCGTCTTCCTGTTTCATCCACTCAGTTCCAAGCCTCCGGCTAATTTCGCTATTTCTTCCAGACAGCTTTCTCTTTTCCTGGTTCCCAGGACGCCAGCATCCTCTCTACACTCCTTCTGTCTTAAGGTTCCTTCTAGATTGTTCCTCTCTATCACTGTAACCAGGGTTTGGTTCCCAGACCTTGACTCCTCTCTATACATATGCACTCTCTGGAGGGATGACTATCTATTATCACTCAGGACATCTAGAGCAATCTTTTATGGGGGGTGGGGAGCAGGGAAGCATTGTGGGTAGAAGACAGAGACTCACGCATGCCCATCGCCCATCCTGTGCTCTGTTCCTGAGAGCACCCCCAGCCTCTGCTCACAGCTTTCACTGTCAGGTATCTGACCCAGAGCACTTTCGGGGCTGGCAGACTCATGGGTCAGCTGTGTGTTTTCAGATGCCTTTGGCTTAACAGGGCTCTGGAGCAATTGTGCCCCTTTCTCCTTTTGAATGAATATCATAATACACTAAACAAAGACAAGCAGAACCAACAAACCAGTCAGCCAACCAACCAACCAACCAACCAACCAACCAAAACCAAACCACATTTAGTCATCCTTGACTTCCCTTATTTATATATTTATTTATTTATTTTAAGCAATCTTTTCTCATTTTTCATACCAATCCCAGTTCCCACTCCCTCTCCTCCTCCTGCTCCCCACACCTTCCCCCCCATCACACCCCCCATCCGCTCCTCAGAGAGGGTCAGGCTTCCCACAGGGAGTCAACAAAGTCTGGCACATCACTTTGAGGCAGGGTCAAGGCCCTCCGCCCTATACCTCGGCTGAGCAAAGTATCCCTCCAAAGAGAAGGGGCTCCATAAAGTCAGTTCAAGTCCTCAGGTTAAATACTGGTCCCACGGCCAATAGTTCCACAGACTGCCCCAGCTATACAACTGTCACCACGTTCAGAGTGCCTAGTTAGTTGGGCCTATGCAGGTTCTGCCACTGACAGTCTGGAGTCAGTGAGCTCCCACTAGCTCAGGGCAACTGTTTCTGTGGGTATCCCTATCATAGTCTTGACTCTTGTTCATATTATTGTTCTTCCCTCTCTTCAACTGGACTCTGGGAGGTTAGCCCAGTGCTTAGCTGTGAATCTCTGCATCTGCTTCCATCAGCTGTTGGATGAAGCTTCTCTGATGACAATTAAGGTAGTCATCAATCTGATTATAGGGGAAGGCCAGTTCAGGCACCCTCTCCACTATTGCTTTGGGTCTTAGCTGGGGTCATCCTTATGGGTTCCTAGGGGTTTCCCTAGTGCCAGGTTTCTTGCTAGCCCCATAATGGCTCCCTCAATCAAGATATCTCTTTTCTTGCTCTCCCTCTCTGTCATTCACCCATCTTGACCATCCCATTCCCTCGTGTTTTCCTTCCCACTTCCCTTCTCCTCTCCCCCTTCCTTGCTGCCTCCCCCCACACATACATACACTCCCAAATTTCTCAAGAGATCTTGTCTATTTCCCCTTCCCAGGGGAATCCATGTATGTCTCTCTTAGGATTCTCCTTGTTACCTGGCTTCTCTGGGGCCATGAACTATAGCCTTGTTATTCTTTGCTTTATGTCTAATATCCACTTATGAGTGAGTACATACCATGTTAACTGGGTCTCAGTTATCCCAGTCAGCTCACTCAAGGGTGGTTTTTTTTTTTTTTCTAGTTCCATCCATTTGCCTGCAAATTTCAAGATGTCATTTGTTTTTACTCCATTGAGTAATTACCCCCCCCCGCATCCATTCCTTAGCTGAGGGGCATCTAGGTTTGTTTCCAGGTTCTGGCTATGAACACAGTTAAGCAAATATCCTGGTGGTATGAGTGAGCATCCTTTGGGTATATGCCCAAGAGTGGTATTGCTGGGTCTTGAGGTTGATTGATTCCCAGTTTTCTGAGAAATTGACATACTGATTTCCACAGTGTCTGTACAAGTTTGCACTCCCACCAGCAATGGAGGAGTGTTCCCCTTACTCTGCATCCTCTCCAGTATAAGCTGTTATTGGTGTTTTTGATCTTAGTCGTACTGACTGGTGTCAGATGGTATCTCAGAGTCGTTTTGATTTGCATTTCCCTGATGGCTAAGAATATTGAGCAACTCCTTAAGTGTCTTTTGAGAATTCTTCTGTTGACAATTCTCTGTTTAAGTCAGTACCCAATTTTTTAATTAGATTATTTGGTATTTTGATGTCTAGTTTCTTGAGTTCTTTATATATTTTGGAGATCAGTGCTCTGTCTGATGTGAGGTTGGTAAAGATCTTTTCCTATTCTGTAAGCTGCCATTTTGTCTTATTGACTATGTCCTTTGCCTGACAGAAGCTTCTCAGTTTCAGGAGGTCCCATTTATTTATTGTTGTTCTCAGTGTCTGTGATACTGGGGTTTTATTTAGGAAGTGGTCTCCTGTGCCTATGGTTGCTTCTTGCCACTTTCTCTTCTGTGAGGGGTTCTGTGTGACTGGATTTATGTTGAAGTCTTTGATTTTTTTGGGGGGGGGGTGTTCTGTAAGCTTCTTGTACCTTCAGAGGGATATCCTTCTTTAGGTTGGAAAGTTTTCTTTTATGATTTTATTGAATATATTTTCTATACCTTTGAGGTGGAGTTCTTCTTCTAAACCTATTATTCTTAGGTTTGGACTTTCCATAGTGTCCCAGATTTCCTGGATGTTCTGTGTTAAAGATTTTAGGTTGTTGGATGTATTCTTGCATTGTTACCTATCCATCTTTTCCTACAGTTTGTACAGGCAGTGTCTCTGCCTCTTGTTCCAATCCTTGCAGTTGGTGCCTGAGTCTCAGGAATCCTCTCTGGAACCGATCGTTACAGTTGCTGTCTGTGTCTCAGGGAGTCACACTGGTTTGCTCTGTGCAGTCTCTGTGTCTCAGGGAGTCACACTGGTTTGCTCTGTGCAGTCTCTGTCTGTGTCTCAGGGAGTCACACTGGTTTGCTCTGTGCAGTCTCTGTCTGTGTCTCAGGGAGTCACACTGGTTTGCTCTGTGCAGTCGCTGTCTGTGTCTCAGGGAGTCACACTGGTTTGCTCTGTGCAGTCGCTGTCTGTGTCTCAGGGAGTCACACTGGTTTGCTCTGTGCAGTCTCTGTCTGTGTCTCAGGGATCTGTTGAGGTCTCAGGGGATGGGTGGGTTTGGTGGCAGAGTAGGACTTGTAGATTACTGGGCCGGATGTGGGGGAGGTTCTGGAACAGCCGGCTTGCATGAGTCTTCCCACCGAAAGGCTGGTGCAGCTGAGCTAGGTGAGGGAGGGACTCCGGGTTTTGCCTAGAGACCGAGCTGTCCAGCTGTGGGGCTGGTCACTCCCTTCTTTGTTCACTATGTGTTGTCACCGACTTCCCTTCCTTTCCAATCTCATGATCAGTCAATTCCCAAGACTACATTAAATATTTAACCACTTATCATCACCTTCGTAGGAATATGGCAATGGCCTCCTTGACCTCCTCGCTTCCCCTTATATCCCTCTATAATCTATTCTAGACCGCAGATAGCATGCAGAGACATTTGCAAAATGAAGTCTCATCATCTCTACCATGTCAGTCCTCTGTCTTAAGTCCTGTCCCTGAAGGCTTCCCTTCTTCTTACCTGTGCCTCGGCCATCTGTGTGATCTCATTTCACCCACCTCCTCTCACCTGCCACAGTCAGACCCAGTGGCCTCCATGACTTCTCTCTCACATTTGTGTAAGGGTCTTTAGATCATCTATACCCTATGCCTGGATTCTAACCCCGCCAGTATCTACCTGGCTGGTTCCCGGATTCTTTCTGGAGACCGACTCGGAACAATGTCTATAAAACAGAACAGACTTCCCACCCATCCGCGTTTCCTTATGCCATTTTTTTTCCTCCACAGCACTCTAGTCCTATTGATATGTCTACACTGTGTCTGATTTTTACAGGGGATTACATTCATTTTAAAGGCAGTCCTTCTGTCTGACTTAGTTTTGCTACAATAAACACAGTGACTGCCACAGAATCCCCCCTCTTATAATAGGCGGTATGGATATGAGAAGTCATTAAAAAAAACAAAAAACAAAAACAAAAAGCTGGTATTCATCAACAATTCCTTCCCAACAGCAGAAAAAGGACCTAGTAAATTCTAACTGGACGTAAGGGAGGTGTGCAGTCATCAAACCGGGAGGGACTGCCCACAGGTGCTACTCAAAGCATGCAAACAATTTTTAAAGCTAGAGCTCTGACTGTTAAAAGATACACTGGGGGAGAGGGGCAGCTTTTAGCCACCCAACAACCCAGGAAAAGCAAATTAAAGGAACTCCGGGATACCACTTTCCTGGTACAAAATTAGCACATATTTTTCTTTAAGCACAACAGCACTGGGCTGACCCTTCCTCCATGGGATGCAATTTTATGTAACATCTTTGGGAAGAAACCGAGGAAGCTGAGTCTTGTTTGCATCAGAATATATTTTCTTTTTGCTCTGAGACTTCTCCTGGGAGCAGCATTTCAGGATATACCAACAATAGGGGAATGAAAGACAAGAAAGATAAGTACTTACACGGCAAAGACATGGAAAGCATGTTTATTAAGAGGTATGGAAGGTGCCACATACTTCTTGAAAGAGCCGTTGGAGTTTTAACTTTTCTCAGAACACGTGGACTTAGTGCTGTTTGCCTGTTTTTCCAAAAGCCCAGTGAAGCTTCTAAGAGTGCTGGATTTGAGCTCTTTCAGTTACAGACAACCACTTACATTTCTTCACAATTTCCTTGTCTTCAGCATCAGCGGGATGCACAGTTATTGTTTAAACATTTTAAATGTATTTATCTATACAAAGGAATGGGCTCACTGAAACATTTTCAACTGTGCATATAACAGACTTTGTTCATATTCATGTCTCACCTGCCTTATTCCTCTCTTCTCCCCTCTTCCCTATCCCTTTCTCTTACAGTCCCCTCCTGTGATGTCTTTACCCCAGTGGATTTCATACATAAGAGAAAAAAATGCAAGATGTGTCTTTATGAGTCTGGTTTATTTTGTTTAACATTATAATCTCCAGTTCCATCATTTTTCTTGTAAATGTCACAGCTTTGTTCTTCATTATGACGAAATACTATTCCATCTGTATACACTTTCTTTACCCATTCGTCTGGGAATGTGTACCCAGCATGACTCCATCATGTCGTTTGTGACTTACATCGTGGCAAACATCTAGACACACAATTTTTGAAGTGCATCAAGTTAGTGGTTCTGTGTTTAATTTTTGGTAAGTAATAATACTTAAAATCTACTCATGGGCATTAAAGCATATGAAATATTTAATTTTTACCACAATGCATCTATTTTTCACATTAGAAGCAACCCATTACTGAAAAGTATGGCCAACAGGAAAAGCGTCAGGTAGGCCAGGCTGTCTGTACTCAGGATAGGTGCTGGCAGCTGGTGAGGTGCTGGACTCTGGGGTCTGGAAGAGAGAGAGGACACTGAGAGGTCCAACCAAGCCTCCTCTTTACCTATGACCTAGAAACAGGTGAGTTGAGGTCAATAGCCAAGTTGTAAGTCGCCAGTAGCCACATGGTGCCCTCAGGTTGTAAGTACTAAGGTATTGAATCACACTCATGTGCACCAGCGTGCACAGAGCCAGCTTCGGGTCACTAATGGTGAACTGTCCACTGACTTTCACTCAGGTAATTGAAAACATTTCAGATGGTTGTAGACCTCACATGACACAGAGAGGCACCGTACCACAACACCCCCTGTGATCACATTTTGCAGTCCAGCAGTTCACTTTCATAGCCATGAATCAGATCCAAGGATCTTGATAATCTTGTTCCAGCCTTGCTTGAACTTGTGGGTGGGTGCACGTATGTGTGTGTGCCTATGTGTTTGTATGTATGTGCTTTTGTGTTGGGGGCATGCACACCTGTGTGTTTACCTGTGCATGTTTGTGTGTGTGAGCATGCACACTTGAGTGTGTGCCTATGTGTGTGAACATGCACACTTGTGTTGTACCTATACACGTTTTAGTGTGTTGTGAGCATGCAAACTTGTGCATGTGTCTGCATATGTGTACCTGTGTGTGCTTCTGTGTCTGTAAGCATGCACACCTGTGTGTGCCTATGTGTGTGTGTGTGTGTGCTCCTCTGTGTGCCTCTGTGAGGCATGAACATCTGTGTGTATTGTGTGTGTGCCCAAGCACATGCGTGTGCCCGTGCAGGTGTATGTGCACCCATATGTTGGTTCTGTGCAGTCTTATCCCGATCATAGACTCATGTACATCACAACAGACAAATGACAGAACAACCCGCTTACTGCCGTGATCCTTTCACAGACATGCCATTTCCTCCCTGTGGCCCCTTTCTGTCCCTAACCTCTAGCAAGCTCTAATTTGTTTTCCATTTCTCTAATTAGTTCAGCCAAATTATGTGAATGAAATTACATAAAATCGAACCACTTGGAATGGACTTTCCCCTTCTCGTTCTAGTTCCCCTAAATGCAGGGGAGGGATTTCCCAAGTGGTCACACATATCCATGTTTGGTTGCATTTGTTGCAGAACAGCACTATATACTATATGGCATGGCTGCATCCGTTTGTTTAAACTTTCACCCACTGAAGGGCATTTGTCATTGGTTTTGTGCTATTACCGAAAATAGCTGCATGAGCATTGGTACAAGGGCTTCAGTGTGGACTCAAGTATTCATTCCTCTGGCATGAATGCCTGGTCACATGACCACTGCACATCTAGCTGTTCTGTCTGTTTGATTAGCTGTTTATTAGTTTGTTTCAAGAGGTTTGTTTGTTTGTTTGTTTGTTTTGAGACAAGGTTACCAGGCTGGCCTTGAACTCCCGGTTCTTCTGCCCTCACTTTCCCAGGGCGGGAATTACTGGTGCCCAGCTTTTGGGTGTTTAGTTTGACTAAAATCTGGCAAACTGTTTGCAGACAGCTTGTGCCATTTTGTGCCCCCGCCAGCAGCATGTGGTATGAGTGACTCTATTTCCTCCTCTCCTTGCCAGTGTTTGGTATTGGCACTATTTTTTATTTTATATTTATTTTGGCTATTTTGATATGTTTGTAGAAGCTTTCATTGCATTTCCCCAAAAGTCAATGAGGTCAAAGGTCTTTAGTGGTTTATTTTTCACTTGAACACTTCAGGGTAAATGTCTCTTCATATCTTTTACACATTTTCTAAACAACTTGTATGTGTACATGTGCTTCTTTAGAGGGCTGATATAAGTTGTGTGTACAGGTGTGCTACTTTAACATTTTTTGTTTGTTTGTTTGTTTTTCTTTTTTGAGACAGGATTTCTCTGTAGCTTTGGAGCCTGTCCTGGAACTAGCTCTTGTAGACCAGGCCTGGTAACTCACATTTTAGTCCTGTATAGTATTCCAGTACCGGATATAGCACTGTTTACTCTTTGCCCACTGAAGAACATCTAACTCCCAGGTTTTGGTAATTATAGATGAAGCTATTTTAACCAATCACGTTTAGGTTTTTGTACAGATAAGAGTTTTTAGTACAACTGGGTAAGAACCAAGCATGTGATTAGACCTTCTTGTTGAGACAGAGTCTCCTTTTAGAAAAATAGTTGCTAATTTGCCTTTGCTACGTTTGCATCCTCACTGGTTATGAGTGAGCCGGACCGTTGCTCAGCTTCCTGCCCAGCGCTCAGAGCTGCTGCTGTTCAGAATGGCCCTTCATTGCCGTTTTCACTTGGAATTCCTCAGTTTGCTCTTGAACATCTTTGGATGTGCTCCCCTCCCTTGTCTGTAACAGGCCTCTTCAAATTTAAAATTGATTTTTTTTTTCAAGACAGGGTTTCTCTATGCAGCCCTGGCTGTCCTGGAACTTTCTTTGTAGATCAGGCTGGACTCAAACTCAATGAGATCCACCTGCCTCTGCCCCTCTAGTGCTGGGATTAAAGGCGTGCGCCACGATACCCGGTTTGAGTTGTTTTCTTACTGTTGATTTGTGGAAGATCTTTATATCTTGAATATTATTTGTCAGGCATGGGTTTTGCCTGGCAAAGTCTCCTCTGGTCTATGGCTTGTCCTCTCGTTTCTTGACGCTATTTGGTTTTGCCATGCTATTCCTTCCCTGGTTGCGTGGCTGGCGTGGGAATGTCTTCCCCCAGTCTATAGTTAGTCTTTTCATTTTCCCCATCAAGGTCTTTTATAAAGAAAAACTGCTTAGTTACTTCTGAAGCCCTAATCACTTGGATTCTGCTATTTGTGTTGAATCCTACATTCCAGAAATTTCTTCTTCATTATAAGAGGCAGCCAAAGAGAGAGGTTGGCTGCTCAGTGATTGGCATGCTAGGGAGGACCCAGTGGGGCGGTTACATTGTTTCAGTGCACTCAGGAAAGAAGACCAACTCAAGCCCCATGTTGCCTTCCCATCTCCCAGTGCTATAAGGCAAAGTGTCTCAGGCAGACTGTCTCTCCCCTGGATGAAAGAAGAAACAACATCCAGAGAGGTGTCAGGCCAGTGGAAGGCACTCCTTCCCTGTGGAAAGAGCTCTTTTTGTCTCACTGAAATGCAAGAAAGCTCCGTAGCTCTCCAGAAATCTGTCTTAAGAATCTCTGGTCGGAAGAAACCTCTGGCTCCACAGGCCAGAAACAGGCATAGGTGGCTGGGTGACCAGTGAGAGGTCTCTCTCCCCAGGATGTCCTCTCCAGTGGCAACAGAGTCCAGACCCTCACAAGCCTAGGACAATTCCTTCCAGGCAGCTCTGGGGAACCCTGGACCCTCACCAGCACCAGATAAACCCAGTAGAACCAAACAGTCAGAACGGCTGAGAAAATGAAGTGATGTTGTGAGGACAGCCCATGCAAGTATCCTGTACCCCCAAACCTTAAAACGGGGGCAAGAACAACAAAATCACCAGCTATCCACGGAGCCAGGAGAGTCACAACTTGAAAGAAAGAAAAAGAAACCAAGCCTTATCAGTACTGAGATGGAGCGGCTGGGGTTATACATGTGACAAGGATTTTAAAGCTGTCATTGAAAACATGCTTCAACAATCAATGGCAGGTTCTGTTGAAAGACAAAACAATTTAAAAACCTCAGCAAGGAAATGAAAGATGCATAGACATATAAACATATATCTATCATACATATATAGTATATACTTCTAATGAAATATATGTATAGCATTAGAAACCATAAAACTGCAAATGCTTGTTATCAGGTTAATAATTTTACCAGGTATGGGCTCCATAGGAGAGTAGGGTGAATGAGAACAGATTTGGTAAGGGAAGAAATGCTAGCGGGTGAGGGGAGGGAAGAGGGAGCCGAAGCCTCAAGGACCTGTGGCAACAACTAAAGATCCATCCACTTTTGTAGGTTTAGCCCCGGAGAACTCGGAGCTGAAAGAGATTTCAAACAATAACGGCTAAAAGCTCTCCAAATTTGGCAAAAGGCACAAAGCTCTAAAAGCCGTAAAATGGAGAAGCCAAGTAAACGCCCAATAAAACGCACTCAGAGACGTCCATTCAGGAACAAAACCGTAACTAAGCTTCTAGAAAATAAAGATGAACTAAAAATCCTTGAAAGCGGCCGGAGGAAAATGCCGCATTCCCCAAGGCGAGCGCTAACCTGAAGACAGCGAATTTCTCATCCCCGGGACTCCAGGGAGGCAGGAAGCAAATGGCCCATTTTTCAAATTCTGAGAGAAAAGGACTGCCAGCCACAAATTCTGTATCTGGTAAAACTATCCTTCAGCAGTAAATGGGAAACAGGCTGCTTGTCAGATGACGGAATGCCCAAAGAATGTGCAGTGTGGATAGCCGAAGCCAGCTTTCCAAGTGGAAGCCTAATGATAAAAGAATCTTGGAGCATCAAGAAGAAGAAAGGCAAGAAGAATAAAAAACAGCAGAAAGGGAACTTCTGGAGGCTATCTATAAATTTCATAAATTGTGTTTGACTGTGGAAACAGAAATTTGCCATTTCATATCCAAGTCAAAGTAGGAGATGGAGGAAGTTCACCGGCAGTAAGGTGTCTGTCCACATCCCACTTGAAGTGGCAGACTGTAGACATCAAAAGACTCAGAGGCGTCCTGTGTGTCACAGTTGCTCCCGCTGAAAACTGGCACAAACACAGAGTCATCTGGGAAGTGGAAACTTTAACTGAGGAATGACTTCCATCAGATTGGTTTGTGGGCATGTCTATTCATCATTTTCCTTATTGCCGGTTGTTCAGGGAGGACCCAGCCCATAGCGGGCAGTGCCATCCTTAGGCAGGTCGACCTGGACGGTATATAAAAGGTATCTAGCCAGGCAGTGGTAGTGCACAATCCCAGCACTCGGGAGGCAGAGGCAGGTGGATCTCTGTGAGTTTGAGGCCAGCCAGGCCTACAGAACAAGTTCCAGGATAGCAAAGGGCAGCTAAAGCTACACAGAGAAACCCTGTCTGGAAAAGCAAAACAAAGAAGGTATCTCAACAACACGAGCCTGGAACCAAGCCAGGAAGCATGGTCTCTGCTTTGGTTCCGGCTTTCAGGGTCCTGCCTATAGCTTTTGACCTCGCTTCCCTGGATGATGGACTGTAACTTATAAGTCAAGTAAACCCATTCATTCTCCAGGTTGATTTTGGTCAGTGTTTTATCAGAGCAATAGAAAGCAGTCTAGTACAATGTCCAGAGCAAGGCCCATGCATGAACACCCCAAACAGAACCCTGGAACTGTGTGGGCAATCTACAGGAAGACAACTGGTGAGAGACAGAGAAGAGTAACCAGAAACAAAACCGTGGCAGATTTAAGCTTTCCTATATCATGATATGCCCAGACTTATAGCTGGGGACTTAACTAATTCCTTTTTTGCAGCTGAATTTCTAGAAAGCAAATTAGTCAAAAAAAAAAAAAAAAAAGGAAAATATATTCACAATACATGTGACCGATGGGATCTAATATTCAAAGAACCCTCTCCCCTCTGCCCAGTATCAGAACACACATTTTTTTTTAAGTATGCGAGGGACATTCCCTAAGACACACCATATCCTGGGCCATACACCAAATTCCCAAATTTAAAGACTATTTTATTTGATTATCATGTAATCATGTCAAGACTCCATAAGACAAAAAAGGAAACAAACAAACAAAAAACCCAAAAGTCAGAAAGTCTTTAAACTCTTGGAAATCAAACAATTCATTGGTGGTAAATAATTCATTGGTGGGAAAGGGCCGTCCCAAAGAAGATATGAGAACATACGCGGCGGTGTGTAAATGTTCACCAACTTTTAGCTGCTCTTGAGAATAAGACTCTCTTCTTATGTGGGGTTAAGTAAATTTAAATATTTTTTTGGGGGGGTTGAAACAGGGTTTCTCTATACCTTTGGAGCCTGTCCCGGAACTCTCTCAGGCTGGCCTCGAACTCACAGAGATCTGCCTGCATCTATCTCTGGAGTACTGGGATTAAAGGTGTGTGCCACTACTGCCCGGCTAATTTAAACACTTTTTATTATATGATTTAGATGCTGAACTGTGGATACACAGCCTGTCAAGCTTTCAAATCAAAATTGCCCAAAAGGGCTTTAATCTCCACAATTTTAAGAGGCTCTAGAATAAGAACACCCCTTCACAAGATGACATAATTTGTTGGTAAGAGACCTCTGCCCTATTACCATCCCTGACTTCAAACTCTATTACAGAGCTACAGTACTGAAAACGGCTTGGTACTGGCATAAAAACAGAGAAGTCGACCAATGGAATAGAATAGAAGACCCTGACTTTAGCCCACAAACCTATGAACACCTGATTTTCGATAAAGGAGCTAAAAGTATACAATGGAAAAAAGAGAGCATCTTCAACAAATTGTGCTGGCAAAACTGGAAGTCAATCTGTAGAAGAATGAAAATAGATCCATATCTATCACCATGCACAAAACTCAAGTCCAAATGGATTAAAGACCTCAATATCAGTCCAAACACACTGAACCTGATAGAAGAGAAAGTGGGAAGTACTCTACAACACATGGGCACAGGAGAACACTTCCTACGTATAACCCCAGCAGCACAAACACTAAGGACATCATTGAATAAATGGGACCTCCTGAGACTGAGAAGCTTCTGTAAAGCAAAGGACACTGTCACTAAGACAGAAAGGCAACCCACTGACTGGGAGAAGATCTTCACCAACCCCGCAACTGACAAAGGTCTGATATCCAAAATATACAAAGAACTCAAGAAATTAGACCGTAAAAGGTTAATCAATCCAATTATAAAATGGGGCACTGAGCTGAACAGAGACTTTTCAACAGAAGAAGTTCAAATGGCCAAAAGACACTTAAGATCGTGCTCAACTTCCTTAGCAATCAGGGAAATGCAAATCAAGACAACATTAAGATACCATCTTACACCGGTCAGAATGGCTAAAATCAAAAACACCAATGATAGCCTCTGCTGGAGAGGTTGTGGAGAAAGGGGCACTCTCATCCATTGCTGGTGGGAATGCAAACTTGTGCAACCACTTTGGAAAGCAGTGTGGCGGTTTCTCAGGAAAGTCGGGTTCAACCTACCTCTCGACCCAGCAATACCACTATTGGGAATATACCCAAGAGATGCCCAAACATACAACAAAAGTATATGCTCAACTATGTTCATAGCAGCATTGTTCATAATAGCCAGAACCTGGAAACAACCTAGATGTCCTTCAATGGAAGAATGGATGAAGAAAGTATGGAATATATACATATTAGAGTACTACTCAGCAGTAAAAAACAATGACTTCTTGAATTTTGCATACAAATGGACGGAAATTGAAAACACTATCCTGAGTGAGGTAAGCCAGACCCAAAAAGAGGAACATGGGATGTACTCACTCATATTTGGTTTCTAGCCATAAATAAAGGACATTGAGACTATAATTCGTGAGTCTAGAGAAGCTAAATAAGAAGGTGAACCCAAAGAAAAACATATAAGCATCCCCCTGAATATTAACCTTCATCAGGCGATGAAAGAAGACAGAGACAGAGACCAACATTGGAGCACTGGACTGAAGTCTCACGATCCAAAGGAGGAGCAGAAGGAGAGTGAGCACGAGCAAGGAACTCAGGACGGCGAGGGGTGCACCCACACACTGAGGCAATGGGGATGATCTATCGGGAACTCACCAAGGCCAGCTGGCCGGGGACTGAAAAAGCATGGGACAAAACCGGTCTCGCTGAACATAATGGACAATGAGGACTACTGAGAACTGAAGAACAATGGCAATGGGTTCTTGATCCTATTGCATGTAATGGCTTTGTGGGAGCCCAGGTAGTTTGGATGCTCACCTTAATAGACCTGGATGGAGGTGGGTGGTCCTTGGACCTCCCACAGGGCAGAGAAACCTGCTTGCTCTTTGGGCTGAGGAGGAAGGAAGACTTGATTGGGGGAGGGGGAGGGAATGGGAGGTGGTGGCGGGGAAGAGGCAGAAATCTTTAATAATTAAATAAATTAATTAATAAAAAAAGATAAAAAAAAAGATAAAAAAAAAAAAGAGACCTCTGCCCTATTTCACATGGGTCAAACTGTCTGTTGAGAGACAGAGAGCCTGTGGTTGGGGTCCAGCACATGTTCCCCCCTTATCATTTTACAAATTGTGTACTTTCTCAAAGGGCCTATCTGTCAACAATCCACACTATCTCCTTCCAAGTGACTTCATCCATTTCCACGGTTTTAGGTGCTGTCCAAGTGCTGGTAACTCTCAATTAAACAATCTTGCTCCGGATCCCAGATCCAATTCATTCCGCTCATTCAGACTTGCCATATTTACCTGCATGTCTAATGGACACCATCCTGCCTGTCCACAACAGAGCTCAATCTGCCCTCAAACCTGCTGCTCCCCTGGGCCACCTCTGTTGGCACCCTCAATTCACCCAATAATGAAAACCATGAGCTTGATAACCACCCCACTTTCTCCTCCTCATTCATACCCAGGACACCTACCAGCAGGCTCTGAGGACCTAACCAACGAGCACCTGCTTCCTCCCTTTCTCCCGGGATGATCCAAGCCACCCTCTTGCTCATGAAGTCCTGCAGTGAGCTCCCACCCTCTTCCCCTGTACCACTCACAAATAATCCCTGGGATTATTCTCCTCATGGAAGAACCCTGCTCTAAAGGCTGTGATGTTATTGCAAGACTGTGTTTACAGGTTCCAATGGCTTCTTATCACAGTCCCATTGGTTTACTTATTTACTGTGTTCTCTTTAGTATAATACAGACGTTAAGGCATAATGCCTTACCTTCGCTCCAGGCTGTCAGGACCTGGCCCTCAACAGGGGACTCCATAGACCTCCGCTGGATGAACCAATAAAGGCTGTGATGGTAAACGAACTGTCACAGGGTTGCACATCAGAGTACAATAAGATGCTGTTCTAGTTAGGTTTCTGTTGCCATGACAAAACACTAACCAAAAACAGCTTTTTCCCATCATTGAGGGAAACGGGGCAGGAACCTGGAAGCGGAAACCGAAGCAGAGGCCATGGAGGAGTGCTACTTACTGGCTTGCTCCTCTTGGTTTGCTCAGGTTGCTTTTATTAGAGCCCTCTGAACTTGGAGACTTGGCAAGGCAATCTACCGTTGAGCTGGACTCTCAGTCCAACACTCCGAATATCATGTTTCCTTATTTCTCAGTTATATTTGGGGTCCTTTGTATTGTAATCCCTCTGACCCTTCACAAACCAGCAAATTCCCATGCACATTTTTGTGAGTAATATTTTTGGGGTTTCATTTCCCTTTTTATAGATGGCATCCTAGAGCGTTTTATATAGGTGGCATCCTAGAGCAATTTATATGGATAGATGGCATCTTACAGCAAATGTGTTCCATCCACCACGGTAACAAAGTCCTGGTTTTAGGAATGGCTCCTTGAGAGACCTGGAGAGTTCTGATGGGATATAAAAAACGGCAATTAATTTCTGAATGAATGTTTGAGAAACTAATGAGCTTCGTATGTTTCTTTTCCGAAAGAGGCTGACTGAGTTATGTTATTCACACGTTTCAGGTGTGAATCCTAGGGAAAGTGAGCTTACCTAGGCTTAGGTCAAGTGCTGTGGGAGCCAAACACAACCCGTCTACAGAAATTAAAGTCACGAAGAGAGCCACCACTAACGAAAGCATTTTCCTTTGAATAAAAACGAACAATAAACAGATATAGTTGCTGGACGCATGCGTATACACAGATTTGCCTTCCGTCAGGCAGGCACCCCAGAGAAGGTGGTGGCATATTAATTCCAGGAATATGTGTCTGAGAGGAGAAACACAGAGTGTGTTTTGTGAGCAATTCCTCTTAGGGGCAGAGGTCCAAGTCTGCTCTAGGGGTGGTCTTGAGGCCACCTGGATAAGCTGGGTTCCTTGCCAGTTTTGAAACTGGCTCATTTCCAAGAGTCATTAGGGGAGGGTTAAAATAGAGAAGGAGGGAGGGAGGGAGGGAGGGAGGGAGGGAGGGAGGGAGGGAGGGAGGGAGGGAGGTCAGGCTGTCAGAGGAATCTGGACAGAATGGACGCCATGAACTCCAGGGCTCTTCAGAGTCAGGGTAGAGTTAGAACCATCCGCCCGCACGAGGCATGAATGAGACGGGTGCTGGATGAGAAGCAGCTAAACAGTTCAGAAGTGGAAAGGATGAGGAAATACGGAGGTTGCAGCAGGCCAACAGAACGGAGACGCTGAACCAGGCCTTTGCCAGCGTGACCCGCTGGGCCTGACTGCGGAGAAGGACACCTTGCTGCACAAGCCCTCGCTACTCTCTGTCCTTATTATCTCTGCTCTCATTTGCATTTGTCTCCAGGAGACAGAGACCAACTTGGGTGTGAGTTTTTAATAGGATTTCATAACCCATAGCTGGACCATCGGAAGTGTGTGTTAGTGCCTGTATCCCGAAAGACACTTGGCCTTGGCTCTGCGGGCAGGGCGTGCTTTCGGCTCCTGTTTGCCTTCCTGCTTATTTGTGGGCTCTTGTCGTCCATGCACTAAGAGATGAGAGAAGAGGCAAGAAGAAGAGTCTGCTGGAAGGGAGAAACTGGGTGTGTGTGTGTATGTGTGTGTGTGTGTGCAAATCGAACTGCAGTGATATGTGTTCCATTGCTCATGCTGAGCAAACTGGAGGAAGACAGAGGACCACCAGCCCCAGTGCATGTCCAGGGAACATGCCGGTATACACTATCACGTGCTTACAAGTTAGCAATACCTCTGGATGCAGAACATATGTATGATTCATCCCATGTTTCCACTGCTAAGATGTCAGCCTCTACGACCGCCTATGAAGGCTCAGACTTAAGGATGCACTTGGTTTTCTTTTGAAAAAGTTGCACATGGAAACGTGGAGGAGTGAGCCAAGCAAACCCCAAGGACAAATATTAAATTGTGCGTTTCCATGGTGGAATACTATACAGCCTATCCCGAGAACACGCCGGGGCTCTGGGTATTGACACGAACAGTAAATATGTTGTTGTCACAGCAGCTCTGACAGGAGGAGCCCACACCCAGAACAATTCACAGCAACAGGAATAAGGAGTGAAACAGAGACCTATGCTCCCCGCCCCTGGGCCTTCCTTTAGTCTCTCTGTAAGTCACAGCTTATATAATTCCTGTAAGTGTCCCGAGTCTCTAAAACTTGGTACTGTGTAATCAGAGGGCCCATCCCCCTCTACTCTGAATCAAACACGTTTTCAAGCACCAGATCTTTGCAGGAGTTGTTTTAATGCACTTGAGAACATGTGGGCACATGAGGAGACGCTTTACAGAGGCTGGGAGAGATACATGTCCTTTGTGAGTAAACAAGGCGATACGAAGGTCCATCTGTGGGCCAGCTCTGCTTAGATCCCATGTCCAATTGCAAGAAAATATGCGCCCTTAAGAATGGTTAGGCTTAGCCAGGCGGTGGCAGCTCGTGCCTCTAATCCCGGCACTTAGGAGACAGAGACAGGTGGATCTCTGAGTTCGAGGACAGTCTGCTCTCTACAAAGAGAGTTCCAGGGCAGCCAGGGTTACACAGAGAAACCCTGTCTCATCCATCATCCCCAAAGAAGAGGAGTTAAGCTTCCTGAAGTGGCTTCTTCCGCAGTGCGCATTTGAGTGGACTCTCTTTTCAGCTTCCCTCTAGTTGAGCCGGCCTCAGCACACTGTCAAATGGGAGTGGACCTGGTGCGGTGATGTCTCCCAGAGGGGTCAGATGTGGGGAACATGCTGATGACATCAATAAGAAGCAGGACCCCAGACTGGATAGGCGTCCTCACAGATTCTTCCTAGAATAATCTATGTGTCCTCCCGTACTCCAGGATGTTTCTGCTTCCCCATCTCTACTTGTTTGAAATAAATTACAGGGAAAGGCAAAAAGATAGACAGACATGCTTCCGGGAAGAAAGGACGAACAGTGAAGGGGGAGGAAAGCCAGAGATGAGTTCCTTTGGGTACGAGTCACACTAACGACAAAGTATGAAAAACAGGCCATGGCCCAGCGACGTGATGACTGACACACAGCTACAAACCAGCGGTCCCAGAGGAGCGCTCCACTCTACAACGTGGCCATTGATGCAGCCCAGGTGCGCACAGCCTCCGCTACTCTCATTTTCCCTGCCTGCCTGGCCTCCCTGCTGCTCAGGAAGCTGTGCAAGTCAATCCTGGCTGTGCATGCAGAACTCCACAGCAGGTCAGGAGTCTGGGGAACTGGAGGACTGGACCGGTTCACACTGTAACTGCAGTGTCTGGAGCAAAGGCAAGTTCACAGCCTCGGAGTCCTTTGGGGACAGCCTTGCCGAGCTCACGGCTTTCCTGACTGCTAGGGTCGGGCTTGGGAGGGAAGATGAAGTCGCCTATGATGTTAGAGTCACCACTGCGTGTTTGCTGAGGACTCTATGACATCCCGTCCTTCTTAACATCTATACGGACGGGACTTAGAGTATCACTCACAAGGGAAAGTCAGGAACTTGTCTAATGTCACCCATCCAGAGGGTACCAGAGTCTGGACTCAAATCTAAGCTGTCTGCTTCCCATCACTCCACTAACACCGCCTTTGAAGACCGCCTTTGGCTCTTACCAGATGTAGCTCCCATCCATCTCCATCTACCGCTTCCCTGCCCCTGGCCACCATAGAATTCTCCTGTAAGACACTATGCCCAAAGCAGGATTTCTACTTCTCTCTCTCCATGATGCTCCTTGGAATACACCAAGAGGTCAATCCTAACACATACTCAAAAGCCAATGAGAAACCTTAGTGGTAATCACAAAGCTATCAGAACAACAGCTGTAGTTGCTAAGCTCTCCGCTGTGAGTCACCGTGTGTATGAGTGAGACTTTACACATTCAGAGG
This sequence comes from Chionomys nivalis, assembly GCF_950005125.1. NCBI lineage: Eukaryota > Metazoa > Chordata > Mammalia > Rodentia > Cricetidae > Chionomys > Chionomys nivalis. Next base: position 33,462,729 of record NC_080104.1, read on the forward strand.
GCTCAGCTTGCTGGTCTGGCCTCACATTCCTGCCTCTCCACTCTTCTTCGTTTGGGTTATGCCAGCACTAGTCACATTGGGGGGAGGGGGGGAGCAGAGCCCCTCCCACCTTCTGGTAGATGACAAGGTTACGGCATTTCTACATGAAACTTTGTATACAAGAGAATTACACATGGGTCGAACTTGGAAGTCTGGGAGACACTACCTGAGGGAGTTAGCTGCTGCCTCTTATGGAAACTGAAGCTATCTTAAGATGCAAAGGGGTTTTCGGAAACCTGTGGAAGAGGGTGAAGAGGGGGCTTTAGGAGGGGACAGAGGGCAGGAGCTTGGGGTGGTTCTCAGTTTCCAAAATCATGTAGCCCAGGAAGAAGGCTTCACTGATGTTATAAGTTGAAGAATGTCACCCCTCAGCGACATGCCGATGTCCCAAACCCTTCTATAATTTGAATCTGGAATGTCCTTGGAAATCTCATGTGATTTAAGATTTGACCCCTAGCCCATGGCATTATTGGGAGGTTTGTTCACTAGTTTTATGTAGACTTGATACAAACCATTTAGGAAGAGGGACTCTCAAATGAGAAAATACCTCCATAGGATTACTATAGGCAAGTCTGTATGATGTATGAAGACCCAGCCCACTCTAGGTAGCACCATCCCTGGGCAGGTGGTCCCAGGTACCATAAGAAAGAAAGCTGAGCAAGGCACAGGAAGAAAGTCAGCGAACAGTGTTTCTTTGTGGTCACTGCATTAACGCCACCCTCCAGGTTCTTGCCCTAAGTTCTTGCCATCCCTTCCTTCAGCGATAGATTGTGACCCGAGAGTTATTCCCTGGAATAAACCACCTCCTTCCCACGTTGCTTCTGGCCATGGTGTTTTATCACGGCAATAGAAACCCTAAGACAGGACATAATGAAAATCTTTAAGGAGTGGAACTCCATGGCAACCTTTCGAGCACTGAAGGAGGTGTCCTTGACGGAGACTGTGAGACATCAGGCTCCCTCTTCCTCTCCCGCTGTCCTTTCCTGAGGTGAGCAGCTCTGCCAGGCTCTCTCCACTACAGTCCAAAACAATGGCACCGACTATCCATGGATGGAAACCTTCAAAACTGCGAAGCAAAATGTTCATTTCCTCTTTATAAGTTGATCGGCTCAGGTGCCTTGCTGCAGTCGGGGAAGAGCCAACTGACAGTGTCCCTGAACATCTGAACGTCTGAACGTAATCACATTTAGAACAGGGTCAGTGTAGACATAGCTGGTAATGCAGAACTCTATCCATAAAAAAGGGAGATCTGGGGGCTGAAAGGCTAGCTCGACTGGGAATGTACTTATCTTGCAAACACAAGCACATTTGTTGGATCCAGAAGTCATCTTTAAGAAGCCAGGTGTGGTGGCATACACTGGCAATCCCAGTGCTGGGGAGATGAAGACAGGAGCATCCCCGGGGCTTGATGGTCAGGCCAGCCTTGCTTAATTGATGGGCTCCAGGCCAATAGAGACCCTATCCCAAAAGAGGTAGACATAGCTGAGGTTGTCTTATGACCTCCTTATGCGTGTGCATACATGTGCATGCTTACCTGCACATACACACACATACATGCACACTTGTTACAGGGGGAAAACATCTGGACACACACAGAGGCAATGGCATTTGATCATGAAGGTATCCACCTCCAAGGCACCGAGAAAAGCACGGAGTGGACCCTTGTGCTCGGCTGCCCATGAGTGAATGAATTCCTGCTACTGAAGCAATCTGTGATATTTCATGGCCATCCTCAGGAACAAACATAAATGCTCATTTTCCAAATCTGCCTGCAGAGTCCTGGACTTCCTCCCTCTGACCTCAGGTGTTTAGTTGCACTAATATGGCAAGGGGAGACTCATGTGCTTTCAGCCCGAAACACAGTTCTGGGTCTTGGTGCATTTGGTTCCCTTCCGGAGGATCAGGCAGCACTGGGCTTCCTGGAGAAGATACTTGTGTCTTAATTGACAGGCTTTAAATAAGCATAAAACCCCAGGGATCTGATACTCTAAGCACAAAATCCCAAATACTAGATGGTAACTCGATTAAATGCATATCGGTTACATCGAGCCGTGCTTTGCTCGGCTCTGTAATTGCCAGTTGGAAAATCAACGTATCTGACAAAATGACCTAACTTTCACTCACCATTCTTATGTCTTAAATCATATTGGAGAAACACGCATTTGTAGAATACAGGCCTCCAAACAAACAGAATCAAACCATGATGTCCTTTGTTTAAGGAACACATTCAGAATTAGGGCCATGAGAACATTCCCAATCTCGCGGCAATTTACTCTGATGACTTGATTAAACTCCGCACTCTAATTTTATCTCCAGACATTCTGATTTTTCTGTAATTTGATATGCATTGTGCTGGGTGAAAGTAGAAACATGCATTCCATATTTGAAGTTTTTCCCACGTCACCCCAACAGCCTAAGGACTGTGTGGAGCAAGCTCACGGACAGAGAAGCCGCGTATTCCCGTGGTTGGTTACAGCCCTGGAGGAACTTCACCCATGCACTCAAAAACACGTCTCCTTGCAGTGAAGTAATACAACGCTATTCTCCCTGCGCACACTTAGTTGATATCTGTGGACCCCACCGCCTCATTTAAGATGGCTTGGGGCAAGGGGCAGTTTTCCATTTGTACTCTGAGGGCCCTGCCGGGTCATGCTGGCAGTCAGGTTTTGTTGGCCCTTTCCTGAGGGACAAAGTGAAAGGCTGCGATGCAGCCTGTCTTTTCTAGTTTACTGGTTTTGACTAAAATCATAACATTCCCTCCGACATAATGACGGCATCAGTGAGACTTGGGCAAAGGAAACTCCCTGATGGAATAAATTTAGTTGCGGGAATGGAAACCTCTGCAGGAGACCCTGAAGCAATGATCTGTGGCCTCCTCTCAGGAGGTTGGGGGACAGATGTGGGCAGACGGGAAGCCCACAGGGATGGATACCCAAACTTCAGCAAGTCCCTGGCTGCTTCTCTTGCCCCTTTATTCCTGTGTCGTTCTCCAGCACTAGGTGCTGGGCTTGAAGGGCACACAAGACCCAAAGAAACCATAGGCTGAAACCACTGAGACTCTTGACCTGGAAGAACATTTCTGGTGAATGGGACTCATATCCAGATGTGCAAATAGCAAACCCCCAGTCAGTGAAAGAATGCGCCATCCAATTTTAAATTTAAAGAATGTTAAAATCTCATTTAGAAGAGCCAGAACTTCGGGTATTTATATGACTTCCCTCAGTGCAAGTCATCCACTTATAAACTTAGAGTGGTGTCTGGGATATTGCTACAATTTCTTGAGGTCCTGAGTTTACATATCAGTAGATGTTAGTCATTTTCCCAAGGTAACTTCGAAAGCAAACAAAGTAAAATGAAGGTCCTATAGAAAGTAACTTTGAGCAATTGTTTACGACACGAAAGTCACATTGCTACCGACAGAATCAAATGTTTATCTCTTTCTTTTCTTTCTTCTTTCTTCTTTTTTTATTTAAAGAAAAAACAAACCTGCCAACAAAATTGAAAAATCCTTTTTATCCTGGCTACTGCTCAGGAGGAGGAATGAGGTGAGTCGGGCATCAGCTACAAACACCACAGATCCTGCAGACACCTCCAAGCTGCAGCCCTCCCCGGGGATGCTATTAGTGTCCCAGGTTCTTGTACAGAAAGGGAGACAGGAGGAACTGATTGCTATTCAGATCAGCCTCAAGGCCAGGGCTGTCTGGGCCGGCACTGCCAGGTAAATAAAAGACGACCACTGTGGGCTGAGCACATCCTGAGCCCTCAGAGTGGAACAGGCATAGGCTGCTTCCATAGCGAGTGTGTCTGATGTCTGTGAAATGCCATACGCTAACCCCCGCCCGCCCACCCACCCACCCCGACCAAAGCAGTAATGGGTGCATCTTCAATATCTGCTGTCACTCAGCCTCCTTTCCACCCCTGCCACCCCTAGCAGTCACGCACTGAGCCTCTATGGAGTGTTCCAAGGAAAGGACTGTTTACTTGTTTCCTGGGAGATGGCCCCTCTACATAGTGACACTGTCCACCCACTTATCGGGACAGAATCAACAATAGCAGTAAGGTCACTGGGACCGTGGCTTAAGTGAACTAACTAAACGGTCTCACGACAATGGCTGACATTCACTGTGCCCGAGGCTGCTTAATATTCATCAATTCAGCATAGCTCTGTGCGGGAGTTAATGCCCTCACTTTATAGGTAAGAAAGCCAAGGCACGGGGAGGTTAAGCAACCTGTTCCAGGGTCACACAGCTTGATTGGATGGTAGCTTTGGTGGACGACAAAGCCAAACCTTCCCCAATTTCCATAGTCTCAAGGCAGACAAGCACCTACCCATGCTGTACCGCTGCTCCTTTCCCCGGCTCTCTGGGGTCAACACAATCAATCAAGTCACTTAAAGAGATGCATTGTCTCATACAAAAAAAAAAAAAAGAAAAAGAAAAATCCCTTTTCCTTGAGTATCAACCGGGCTTTATCTAACTCTCCATCTTCAAGCTGACTTGCAGGGAGCAGAAGGGCTGTGGTCCATGGGAGTTCAGGGCCCCTCCTGGGAATGTCTGTCTGTGTAAGACTAAACCGTGCCATATAAATCTTGTCCGGGGGGAAGAAAAGAACGGTTGTGCGGGGGTAGAGTTACTCCAGCTGCCAGGACCCCCTGTGCACAGCCCTGGGAGATCAGAGGGGAGCCAGACCGATTGATTCCTGGCCCAGAGGGCCCTGTGTGAAGCGAGCCCTCCTCAGGTTTCCAAGGTTTCCAGGAGGGCAGGTTGGCTGGGAGCCTTGCGGTGCTGCCGAGGCTGAAGGATGCATTCTGCCATGTGGCTCTAAAGATAAGTTGGGGGCGGCAGACAGGATAACAAGCTAGACTCCCTTCTACTTCTGATAAGATAGAGGGCCTCTCTCTTTGAACGGGTTATTAATACCCTGCTCAGCCCTATGGCCAGGGGAAGAGTGGTGTGCCTGTTCCTTTCATCAGAAGAACCAGGGCCTCCCCGGGGCTGTGGGAGGGAGAATACAGACAGAGCTGAGGGCCCAGGATACCACTCCACATCTGGGTTCTTTCTCGGGCTCCTGGGGGGTGAGGTGAAGGGGGGAGCTCAGCCCCAGCTTAGCCTTGAGGCTTCTGCCACAAATGTCTCCCTTGCTATGTAACCAGGTTTAATAAAACATGGATATTGTATAATAAATACTGCATTTTCATGAATCTGCCTGTGAGATCAAGTGCTGTGCTAGAAAATATTATGAAATATGTATCAAAATCTATTACGGCCTCCTCTGAGCATTTTATATAAATCGCTACCTGTCAGAAGGGTTTGTGGAGAGAATCCAGACGCACTCCATGGAAGGTCCAAAGCCTTTCCTCTGTTGCTATGAGATATTAATATATTAGCATAACATTTTTAAAAATGCAAATCTGCCCCTGGTATCCACATACTCCGAGTGGCATCCTAAGAAACATGGTTTCCCTCTGCTTGATCAATGACCCGCTCCTGCCCTGGATGGCTCCCTGCAGGCCCCCTTGCCAAGCAGCTGCCAAACTCTGCTCGACAGTGCCCTCTACTGCCAGGGAGTGAGAACTTGCTTCCTCAGCGCGCCAAGCTTCCTCTTTTTAAAGGGTCGGACCACTTTCTCTTGCATCTCCTTCCTCCTTGCTGCACCCTACCTCCAAGTGTGCAGTAGCTCATTATATACTTGGTTAAGGGCACTGTGGCCTTTCCCCGCACGCGCGCCCACTCAGCTCCTTTCTGTGTTGTTCTCCCTTTTGACTCTCTTGCAACTCTCCGGCGTGTTTTTTGTTTTTTTTTGTTTTGTTTTGTTTTTGTTTGTTTTTTTTCTGGGAAAATCTTATTCACGTTTCATTTAAGACCACATACAACAAACCTCAGGATTATTTGGTGTTGGTGATTGACTGAAGGCAAAGCACGTGCCTGTGTTTTGCCATGGAGGGGAAAGCAGCTGCTCCGGTACCCTCCGTTTCCGAAACTCGGGGAAAGTTCCTGAATACGGCGTTCTTGTCTCTCATTCTGCTTCTATAGTGAAAACCAACCCACACACACTGATGGAAATGAACTTTGAACATACGGCTGTACTCAACCCAATTAGTTGTCTGCTGACTTTGAAAACCAAACCTTGGCACTGCTGGCCCTGTATAACTCATCTAGAGGAGGGGTCAAGCTGCAGGCAGACTGGTCCAGCAGGCTGTAAACTGCCATGGATCGTGTAGTGTTCTGCTCATGTATGGCAGATTGTCGTGGGAATCACAACCCAGTTCTCTGCTGAGGCCGGCAGGTTTAGGGCCATTCTTGTGAACCTCTAAGGTTCTTACTGGTCTTATTTTTAATCCAGGTCCTGCCACAGAAGCCAGGTCTTTGCACAGATGTGAGCCGACTGTGCAGCTCACACCAAAGCTCCTCAAGACTTCCTGTCTCATGGCTGAGGTGTAGTCAGCCCAGGGGAACTGGTTTACAGATTTGTCACCTTCCTGTGCATGACAGTAGCACCCTGAGATGTTTAGCAGGGGGGAATCAGTGAGTCTTCTCTCTTTCTCAGGTGAAGGGTTCCAAAGTCTCAGCCCAGGACATCCTACCTAGAGTCCCAAGGAGTGCTATTCCACGCCCTGTCCTCCATCCCCTAACCCCATGCATTTTGGGATGCTGCATCCCTGAGTAAGTCACCTTCTCATTGGCCCTTGATTTGGGATAGATTTGGAACGCCGCTAAATGGTTTCCATCCTGCACACATGCGTATCACCTGGGAAACCAGGAGGAGAGTATCTCCTCAGAGGAGCAACCTGCCAGCAAGATTGTGGATTAGTTTTGCTCTGCTAGGTGCTCAAACTAGACACTCATAGGTGACACGCCTAGAGAAGTTCCCGTTTGCACACATTTCCACAAAGATAGGGAAGGACTCCTGATGGATATTCTAGAATGAGGGTAGTTTATTATCCAGGGAACTTAAACGCAGGTGCATAAAAGCGGTTCTTGGAGCAGGTGTGTCCAACCTGCTGCCCACAGGCAACATGCACCCCAAGATAGCTATGGGTGTGACCTAACACACACACAAACTCTTAAACCAGCTTACAATGTGATGAAGGGGTGTGTGTGTGTGTGTGTGTGTGGTGATTTTTTGTCACTGTATTACATGGTAGATAACATCCTGTCACCACGACAAAAGGTTGGACGTACCTGTTAGGCAACACAGAGAAATTCTGACAGCAATTTTCAGTTACCCACATCACCAAGCACAACGTTTTTAACTGCTTGAGAAGAAGAGAACCTATTGTCCTTTGGGCCTTTTTTTTTTCTTTTCTAGATTTTCCTACCTTAGACAATCTGCACAGTCATTTCTAGAATCAAAGTTAAGCCTCGGAATATCACTGATCTACCTGTGGAGAAAGCTTCACTTTTTCAAAAAGCTCTGCAAACTCTTTCTCTATTTGGATGGTGGCGCCCCCTACAGGCTGCCGAGCTCTGGTCTTGGAGGCGAGGGACTCATCTCTGATACTTAGCTCCTGGCTTGACCTGCTACAGAAACTAAGTAGGAGGTTCAGTCCCCGCCTTTTTGTAGAGAAAAGTTGTGTCCTGACTGGGTCAGAGCTGAAAAGGGATCCCCCACGGGGCAGAAACATTCTCCAAGCAGTGCTGGGGGCGAGAGGGATGAGGGAAGAGAGTCCCTGTCTAGCTATTTCCTGCCTCAAAGGATGAGCCACAAAGGGAAGACACAGCCGTTTGGATGGTGTGGTTATGTGCTCAGCTCCCCAGGAACAAGTGCCGTGACCTTTTGTAAAGAACAAGATGGGGAAGAAAGGGAAAAGAAAGGGGAAAACCCTCAGGGCCGTCACTCCTGCACCCTCTACTCTGAGAGAGTTTACTGGGGTGCACAGGTAAGCAAAGGCCTGACAAGCTGAGTCCCTTTTACAAATGTATTCCAGTTTCTTGGACTGGGAAGAGTGTAAGATACGAGTTACTTTACCCTGAGAGAAATCTCAACTGCCAGGCTCAGGTCAGGTCCTTCGGAAGGAAGCTGGGGACCTTGTGCTGATTTTCTCTTCCCCCTTCTGGAAAACTTCCTGTTGACTTCCGTAAATGACACAGGGCACCCTTAGCCCAGGGGTGTAGGAGACCCTGACCTAAGACAGTTATTGTCTCTAGAGGCTGAGACCGCCTAGGTGCTGAGAGGGAAGCCAGCGTTTGTGCACTGGGGACAAAGCAAGCCTATTACCAAGGCCCCATGACTTGCTATGAGCAGGCCTGGGAAGCCCAACCTCACACCTGGCAAGGCCAGGTCAGTCATTCTCTCAGACTCCAAGGCAATCTGGAGAGAAAGGCTGGTAAAGGCAGTGCTGGCAGCTTCCTCTGGAATGCAGGTTTTATTTTCTTCACATTTAATCTTGCCAGATGTTTTTCAACTCTACCCTTAGAACTTAAGAGGGAAAATGTTACTTTTATGAACTAACATCATCGAATAAGTAGAAAAACCTGCACTTCTTGACTCAAATTCTATTACTTCCCTTGATTCTTCTTTTGAAGAATTTCCTTAGCCCTCAGCCAGGAGTGTCTTACAAGCCGCTTTGTGTAATTTTGAGTGGCTTTGAAAAGTCCCTTTGAAACCACTGGTTCTTAAAACTCCCAACTCTGGGGGCCTCTTCTCAGAAGAAATAGAATGAGCCCATACACAAGGTGACATATGGGATTCTAATGCGTGAGCCAGTCACCCACCTCTCTCCGAGCCAGGTAGTTTTTGGGGGTGGGTTAAAAAGTTCTAGGCGTCCCCTACCCTCCACAATGGCTACATATACAATATAAATCCTGCATCTGTGGCTCAAAGAACGTCAAGGAGTGGGGGGGGGGGGCAATAAAGATTGTAAAGGCCAGAATACGGGAAAGGCTGCTGCGGGATGTTGTCTCCTAGAAATGGCAGGGGAGCGTCACCCAGGACACCTCAACAATATGGCTGCTGCCTTAAGACCTGAACACCAATAGGCATTCTAAAAGGGAGGCGCATTCTGTGGGGGCCCAACCCCTAGTGGGGAAAGCACATGACCTATAGGCAAGCAAGGGATGCCGAAGCTAGAAGAAACAGTCCTCCATGGAAGAAGTGCCCCAATTGGCTGTCCCATATCAAGTGGTCAGTTTTGAAATCATATACACACTTATGTATACATATACATCACAAAAGCAACATTAACAAAAAGCAATGATTTAAGAGGTAGTGAGGAGGTGGGGGTTAGTACATGGAAGGAACTGGAGGGAGAAAAGGAAAGACAATAATGAAGTCATATTTTAATTTTAAAAAAATGAAGAAGAATGAAAAAATGAATTTCCCACATACACTACTCCCTCACCTCCTCTCTGTCATATGCCCAGAGGCCAAGCACTCCAGCTGGAAGTGAGCAGCTGAGTCTGAAGCCTTTAGAAGCCATATTCTCAGGCTGCAGAGATGGCTCAGCGGTTAAGAGCACAGGCTGCTCTTCCAGAGGGCCTGAGTTCAATTCCCACCAACCACATGGTGGCTCCAACCATCTGTAATGAGAACTGATACCCTCTTCTGTCATAAAGGTGTACACGCAGATAAAACACTCACATATATAAGATAAATAAATCTTTTTTTTTTTTTTTAAAAAAAAAAAAAAAGAAGCCATAATCTCTTAAGGAAGTTCCAGAGCCTCTCCCACATGCCGGGGCTCTGCCTGGGACTGCCACAGCCCTGCACTTCCCTTCTACAGCTACCCCTCACTATAGAAACACCCTCCCTACACTTTGGTGTAAAGCAGTAACCAATGGCTATTTCTCATAACCCCAAGGACTAACCAGCCTCACGTGGGCAGCTCCTGCTCAGGTCTTCTACATTTACAGGCAGACGGTGGTGGGGCTAGAACATTCTAAAGGTTTCTCCATTCCCTCATGTGGATGAGTTGGACCAGCAGATCACAGATGGGGATGCCCCTCCACGCTACTCTCCACCAGCAGACTTGGCCTCTTAATGGTGTCTGGGTAGTCAGACATTTACGGGACATCTGCTTCATGGTGCATAGGAGTTCTGAGAAGCCTAGTCAGTGCTTAGACCTCTGTCTGTCTGTCACTCTGTCTCTTTCTCTGTTTCTGCCTGTCTATCTTTGTCTCTGTCTCCGTCTCTGTCTGTCTGTCTGTCTGTCTGTCTGTCTCTCTCTCTCTCTCTCTCTCTCTCATGTGTGTGTGTGTGTGTGTGTGTGTGTGTGTGTGTTCTTTCCTTAAGACAAGGTCTCACTACGTAGCCCTGGCTATCCTAGAACTCACTCTTCAGATCAGGCTGCTCCAAATTCACAGACATCCACCTGCCTCAGTTTCTTGCGGTTGACTTTCTCCAGTCTCTGCACTGTAAAGCTGTAATTTCCTGTTCTCTCGCAGTCTTGGAAAGCGTGTTAGCTCCTTTCCTGCTGCTGTGATAAGAACACCATGACCAAAGCAGCTTAGAGAAGGAAGTGTTCATTTGGCTTACGTTTCCAGAGGGGTAGGGCTCCATCACGATAGGGCAGAGTGGCAGCAAGTAGCAGACATCATGGCAAGACTAGAAGCCCATCTTAAACTAAAGCAGGAAGCAGAAGGAGTTGAGGATAAGAGGCTTTGAAACCTCAAGGGCTGCCCCAAATGACGTACTTCCTCCATCAAGACCCTGCATCTTACCCAAACAGTGCCACCATCTGGGGGCTGAGTAGTCAAACACCTGAGTCTATTGGGGACATTCTCACTCAGACCACCACAAGAAGGCACCAAACACAGCCCACAGATAAGTGATGGGAGTCATCCTCCACCTCCCTGAAGGAAGGGTGTCTACATGCATTATTGAAAAAGCAGACAAGGAATTTTTCTCTTCTTACCCACTTAATTTTATTCAGTCACTGCTTGCATCGGCACGGATCCATTTATTTTATACACTGTTTTTCTTCTGGGAACTCAACTAGGTGTCGCCTGTGTAGTTTTGGGATACCCTCATCTTTATGTTCTTTGACTACTTCCTTTTTCCTAATCACACAACATGTCAGGCTCAGCTTGTTTATTTCTTAACTCTGCCCTAGATGCAACTATTGCTCTAAAAAGCCTTGGATTTATCGCTCTATTTATCCATTTATTTATTTAGAAAGATGGGATTAGAATCCAAGTTTTGGTGCTTGGTTAGATACTAGGACATCTCATTCTAACTCACAGCAAGGCTCAGGACCCAGTGAGTTAAAGCCACGGTGTGCCTTGGTTCTGTTGCCCATGAGAGTTTAATTTGATATCAGCTGGCTCTTGTGGGTTCACCAAGCTCTGCATGGTACAGAACTCCACCACCTGTCACAAACTATTTACAGATAGGAGCCACACATTTTCACACACATCAACGGAAACTGGCTTTTACAAAGGCATACCTATGCATCATTCACGGTGATACTTCTTGTAGTTTAAGTATTAGCAGAATTGATGTTCTAATGCCAACCTCTCTCTGAGCACAGTCCTCTTAGCACCAAGAGAATATAGAGAGTAAAGACTTTAGCCTCTCAAGGTACCAAGACCAGAGGATCTAATCGAAGACATTGGAGATCAAGGCATTGAGGGGTCCAAATTCCTTCCAAAACCAACAAGAGAGACCTTACTTGGTTTGAAGTGTGTGTGTGTGTGTGTGTGTGTGTGTGTGTAGGAAGGCGAGTGACTAGGTATGACTGAGTACACACACCACACACACACAAGTAGTATGAGTGTGTGTACTTCAGTTTTGAGGCGTGAACAGATGTACAAGAGAATGTTGGTAGGTACGTGGGGAGGAATTAGTGTGCACGACTAAGATGTGTGAGTGTGTATGTGTGTGTGAGCTTTAGAGAGTGTGAGGCTGGAATGGACAGATCAACTCTTCAACACCCATATACCTTCTTCATTCCACACAGAATGCTGGCGAGTGCCTCCTCAGCCACCTCCTGAAAGGAAGTTGGGGTCTCCGGAACAGAGGCTCCTGGTATAGCTCCTTGCCAAGCCTCATCCTCCCCTATCTCCTGAGACCCCGGGTACACAAAACAGTGAAATATTTTTCCTGTCACCATTAATGATGGCTCCACAAGTTCCCAGGGAGCAGAGTTAACTCATTCCCGTAATTAGCAATTTTCTGATATACTACCAACACCAGTTAATTATTCCCCTGGAGACAAAGCAGACTCATAGAACGCCACTAGTCAGAGGGCGCACCGGGTCCAGAAGCTCAGACACACACCGCTTGACAGTTACATTGCCATTGGTTTCCAGACAGGCTTGGTGACCTGGCGTGTGACCGTGAGACAGAGGTAAGTGAGGGTCTGTTACCACTGTGGGAGCCCAAACTGCTCCCTATTGGGCTTGCTCCTCCTCTGGCTCAAAAACACCAGAGCTCTGGAGACACGCTAACCATCCTGCCAGCCCTTCACTGACACCATGACAAGACCAAAGCACTCCCAGCCTGGTCCGAGGTCCCAGGGAGCAGAAAAGAAGCCCTTCTCTCTACCTCTTCCAGCTGCCCAGACACGCTAATAACCCCCACTTTCTCTAAGGCCACTTGCACAGTGTTTGAGGGTCACACTGGCCAGCTCAGGGTCACAGAAGCACATTAACACAGTTACTGTCCACCCCTGCAGGCAGGACTAATACACTGCTGGAAGAAAAGAGCCTGGGCCCAGATGTGGCTCTCAAACACCTGGGACAGATGGCCACCTCACCTCCAGTGACACCTCAGCTCGCTCCCCGGTGAAAACAAGAAGCCAGCAGTGAGAGCTCTGTTCACACTCTGACTGGGACAAACCGCAAACCCACAGAGACTCATTTGACGAAGAGAAGAAAATCAACCCCAAGGCTATTTTTGTTGAGTGACAATAATGGTTCAAGTGGACACTGGGCTTTCTCACTTCAGTTACTCAAATGGCAACCCCAGTTGGGTTCTCTTTTCACAAGCGAGAAAGTCCCTTCTCAGGGGAAAGTTCTGCCGGCTCTTACCTGATGCCTCTCTGTATTCAAATCTCTTTTTAGGAGCTGTTGCTTCTTAGGAAGCTCTCAGTTCCAGCAAAATAGAGAGGAAAGTACAGAGATCTGCCTGGTGCCCAAGGCCTTTCCCTGCACAGTCTCGCTACTGCAAACACCCTCCACCAGAGTGGTCCACTCATAACTGACGAGCCCCAGGACACACCCTTACCACCCAAGGTCCACTGTGTCATCCGGGTTTGCTTTTGGGGTTGGACAGTCTGTGTTTGGACCAATGTAGGATGGCATGGGCCCATCCCATAATATACAAGGTGGCTTCCCCCCCTAACGACTCTGGCTTTGCTTCTGCCTCCTCCCTCTCTGAGCCTGACTTGGCCATCACTCATCTTGCTACTTCTGAATGTTCCAAAACTCAGAGCATATGACACACAGTCAATTCAGACTGGATTTGTTTTTTTTTTTTTTAATTTGTTCATTTGGAAGGACAACAGAAAGACAATGGGAAGGATGGACTCAAGATTAAGGACAAAGGTGTTGAGGCGATGGCTCAGTGGTAAAGTGCTTGCTAATGCCAGTGGTCAGAGTTCAAATCCCCAGAGCCCACCTAAAGCGGGTGAAGCTCCTCTGTAAACAGGGCTCCTATTGGGATGGGAGATGGAAAGAATTCCCAGAAGCTCACGGATTAGCTAGTTCAGCTAAGATAGCATCAGAGCGACAACAAAACAAGACACAAACAAAACCACTGCATCAGACAAGGTGGAAATTGAGGACCAACAATATCTGAGGTTATCTCCCGACCTCCACACGCATGCCTAACCCATATAAATGCGCACATGTAGCACACACACACACACACACACACGATTAAGGGTGAAAATGAGCAATTAAGATTTCTTCTGCTGCTGGGTGGTGGCACACGCCTTTAATCCTAGCACTTGGGAGGCAGAGGCAGGCAGAGATCCTCTGCGAGTTTGAAGCCAGTTTAGTCTACAAGAGCTAGTTCCAGGACAGGCACCAAAGCTCAAGCTCATGGGCCCTTCGCCACCCCACAGGTCACTACTGTGAGCAGAGTGGGTGACAGAGTTCCCACAGGCCCACTGACACCAGGACTCTTTGCCAGGATACCCAGGCCAGGGCTGTTCCTGTGTGTGGCTCTTGGGGTGTCCTTCTCTGAAGAGGTGCCGAGGGTCAGAGTGCATTGGATCCCATTTCCTGACCACTCTTTGGCAATTCTTCCTTCCTTCCTTCCTTCCTTCCTTCCTTCCTTCCTTCCTTCCTTCCTTCTTTCCTTCATTTTCCTGGTTTTTCAAGACAGGGTGTCTCTGTACAACCCTGGCTGCCCAGCACTCACTCTGTAGACCAAGCTGGCCTTGAACTCACAGAGATCCACCTGTCTCCAGAATGCTGGGATTTAAGATGTGCACCACGATGCCCTGTGGCAGTTTTCTTTAAGGTGAAGATTTTACCTTTGCTCTGAGTTAGCATGCAGTCATCCTGTTGCTGATGAATCTGAACTCTGAAGATGGGATGTCCTAGTTCTAAGACTATATGACCAAAAAGAGTCAATAGCTCAGTTCCGATGAAGGCAGTTAGGTGAAAGATGCCCTACCCCCTCATCCGGGCTCTTCTCACTCTATCAGCTGATTGACTGGGACCCATGACACGATGGTTTTGCTTTACTTGGTCCATTGGTCTATGTGTTAATCTCGTCTCAACATACTCTCACAGAGACACCCAGACACATGATCAAGTGACATAAAATTTCCCAACACAGCTCCTCACGTGCAAGAGACGGGGCGAGGGAAGAGCTGGATCAGTTGATGGCCCTACCGTATGGTTCAGATCCCTGGCTACAACACTACCTATGCCTGGGCAGGCCACTGGGGCTCTCTCTGTCCCTGTGTTCACATCTCACAGGGCTCTGCCAACACCCAGCTCCCAGCTCGCATGTGCAAAGCACTGGTTCCCTAAATGCCATTCCTGGTGGCTTTATAGTGTGTGTGTGTGTCTGAGTGTGTGTGTGTGTGTGTGTCGCATGCGTGCACATGTGCCTGTCCCAGGTGGCTGGAGCATTTCTGATCAAGGGAAACAATAAACTAAAGCAGGCTTACCCAAGGCTCCCGAAGAAAACTCCAATTACTCCCATGGCTTTGTCTTATTATCTTTTTTATTGCATTTTAGCTTTATGACACGGGACCTCTTACGGGTAAAAATCTCATCAGATCACAAACACAGCTTTTTCTGAACTAACTAACTATGTGTATGTGGGTCAGAGTCCCAGGATGCTAGAAATGCCTCCCTACAAGGCCCAGCCATCCCCTGACCCATACCTCCTGGGCCCTGGGGCTGGCCAGATTCTGAATTTTACCAGAATGCTGAGCCCTGCGCTCACTCTCTAACTGACGCTCTTCCTGGCCAGGCATTAATTTGCTACAGTCCTTGTGAATCCAAGCTACACTTGGGTATCTACCAGCAAAGGAGCAAACAGCCCTCAGAAAACAGATGACAGGCGCTTGGAAAAGTGGCTCAGCAGGCAGGTAAGAGCACCAGCTACTCTACTGCAGGACCCCTATGGCATCCATAACACCAGTTCCAGATGATATGATACCCTCTTAGGACTCTTTGACCTATATGGACACCAGGCATGCCTGCATGTAGTACACAGACATGCATGCAGACAAAACAGTTTCACACATAGAATAAATACAAAATTTTAAAAAATAAAACCAAAACAGACTACAGGATTCACAGCCCACCAGCTTTGGGTTGATGACAAGTTACGAGGCAGTATGTATTTATTGAGTACCTACTGCATACAGAACAGTGGAAGCAGAGACCACAGCGTCCTTTGAGGCAATGGCTCTCAACCTGTGGGTCATGACCCCTTTGGAGGGTCAAACGACCTTTTCTCAGGGGTCACCTGAGGCCATTTAAAAACACAGATATTTACATTACAACTCATAACAGTAGCAAGATTATAGTTATGAAGTAACAACAAAAATGTTCTTAAGGTTGGGGTCACCTCATCATGAGGAACTGTACTCAAGAATTTCAGCATCAAGAAGGGTGAGAACCACCACTCTAGCGCCTCAGAGGGAAAGATCACCTACCTCTCTTACCCCAGAGCTGTTTCTCCACTGGGAAGTGTTTGGTTTGTTCCACAGATGATAAAACCAAAACCTTCTGCAACATCATGAGAGCAAAGATATTTTCAACACCAAAAGTTAGTGAGGATTTCCTAAAAATAAATAATAAATAAATAAAATAAAAATAAAAGAAATGATTTGTGTGCGTATAAATTACTTAACATATCAGATAATACATTAATCATGTAATATGTCATAAATATGTCATGTGCGTTTTATATAATAAATAGTATATTTTTAAATGCCGTTTTTCTTATTTATTTGTTTTGCAGTGAGCATCTGCTGCAGTTGGAGAGCTCTCAAGAGCTCCGAGCAGCGCTGGATGCACCCCCACTTCCTCCTACACAGCGTTCCTTCTCAACCTTCCTAGTGCTGAGACCCTTTACTACAGTTCCTCACATTGTGGTGACCCCCGACCGTAAAACTATTTTTGTTGCTACTTCACAATGATAGTTTTGCTGCCATTATGAATTGCAATGTAAATATTTTTAGAGATAGAGGTATGCCGAAGAGGTCACGATTCACAGGTTGAGAACCCCTGCTATGCCTTGAAGACGGGCTTTTACGACATCCCACCTGTAAAGGCTGGCCAACTGGGCTCCACCAAACACCCCTAAGATGGACACAGGCTTGGTCACTGCCTCCTGGCACCTGGGTACCCACAGTTCAGTGGTGCACCTTGCTGAACTCCTTCATGTAGTGAAGGTCCGACTAAGATTCAGTTTTGTTCCAGAGGCTTATCTGTGAGGGCCTGTTGTTTGGCCGTTTCCTCAGAATTGAAGCATTCCCTTCCGGAGAAAGAGATCGGGGAGGCTCCAGGAGCAAAGGGCAACATGTCTAGAGAAACAAAACTTGGAAGGTTCTGGGGGGTGCCCTAGCCTGGCCATATAAACAGAAGTAAACACTTGCTGGGTGCGGAGATTCTGACCACTGAGCTGGAGCAGGGGCTTCTCTGGCTGTCTAGCTTCCTGTAAGCCGTGCAGAGCCCTAGGCTTGCAATTCTCATGAGTGGTCACCATGCGGGGGTGGGCTTTTCCCAGAGGCCCTGCTTTTGAGTCATCTCTGCTTCTTGTAAGTCACCCCTCCCCCACATCCTTGATAGTAACCTCAATTAAAAACCCATTGGCTCACCAAGTTGGACATCAGTGCAATCGTCCCTTTGGTCTGTTGTGGGCTCCCTTTCTGGGGTGAGTAGGTGTGTGTGTGTGTGTGTGTGTGTGTGTGTGTGTGTGTACGCACGCACGTGCATCTCCCAGGGAAAAAGTCTGTAGCCCTGCAGGAAATGCAAAGACGATCTTCAAAGGCAGAGTCCGGCACAAGCTCCAGTTGAGTTCGCGCACCCAGAGCACGTGACACGTGGAAGCGACGACAAGAAAACTGCGCCAGGTCCTCAGTAGATGACCTTGAAAGGACAGGACTGGACGTAGTGGAGTTCAGCTTGTCAACCTCCTTAGCTCTGCCTAGGCCGACTGGAAACCCCTGCTGTGTCACCCGTGGCGGCTGTGCAGGGAGGTTCCACTTCGCTGGCTTGGAACTCAGATCTCAGAAACTTGCCAACACCACCAATTCCCACCAACACTTTCTCCATGAGCCGATGGGCAAATAAAAAGTCTTTGCAGGTGGAAGGTGCCTGAGACAACTGTCCAAAGTCACAGTCGGCCCTTCCTAGGACCCATGCACCAGCCAGTCTCCTCCCTCCCTCTCGCTCGCTGCTCTCTTCGCGGTATCTAGGCTACCATGCCCCAAGCTCAATGACTGGAGGCTCGGATCGTGGCTGTAGTCCGGCAGAGTCCACACAGGAGATGGCGGCCAACACCTATAACCCATCCCCCAACCTTGGGCTAGGCCAGCTGTGCTGTGGGATAGGGGTTACTCTTAGGGGTCGGCTCCAAGAAGCCCTGTGGCTAGACACACCTGTCTTTTCCAGGAAGTTAGACTGAAAGCTCAGGTGGGCTGAGAACTGCCTACCCACAAGCCTCTGGGGTGTGGAGCCTGGTGGCAGGCTCCTGCCACAGAAAGATGGGCTTCCTGGGCACCCACATTCACCCCATGTTCTGTGCCTCACCCACATTCACAGCAGCCCCAGAATGAATGAGACTCTCTGTCTCCCAAGTCACAGAAGACACCCCAATGTGGTTTTTTGATTCACCTCCAGAGGCTGAATAACTCTAGACTTGAGGGGGTGCCCGCTCACTCGATGAGCGTGTAGACAAGCTGTGCTGATCCAGTCAACCTGAAAGCAAACTGCTAATGGCCTGCACTAAAGTCCTGGGATCTGGGTGATACTGGCCCAGGGCAGAGTTGTCTAGGGTGAGGTAAAAGGCCTGCCCCTCTTTTCCCCAGTGAGTGAATATAGGTAAGCTCGCCTGACTCTCCCAGACTCCTTCCTGCCTTCCTCTGTGAAGTGTAACAGTAACTGTGGAAATCTCAGGATCTCCCTGTGAGCAGCTAACACCTGTTCAACTCCATCCCTGAGCTTGTGATTAGGTTGCCAGAGGGGCCCAGGGTCTGCCACGTGAAATTCCAGGTGATGCCAATGGTGCCGGAGAACAGACTTTGAGCAACACTGCTGCAGTTCTAAGCCCAGTAACTCATCAGTCAAACTAATTCACCGGCAGGTAGAATTGAGCAAATGAACCAAGCAATGACATGAGAAGATTTTTGGGGGGTGGGGTGTGCTGTGGACACTCCCAAGACCCAGTTCCAAACCAAACAGAAATTCACCCTTGACTTTAGACCAAGCAGGAAAGAAAAGAGTAAGTCCAGATCTCATGGGGTGCATCCTCAGAGAATGGGGTGCACCCTCAAAGAACAGATTAGAAGCTCTCAACATTCAAGGCTGTTGTTTCAGTGAGCCCCCAGACTTGTGAAGATGTGAGCCCCACTGAGTGACGACACAAAAACCCCACCCCTTTGCCTGCAGCTTACCCGAGAAGGCAGCAGAGGTCTCCCTCAGCATCAGAAGGCTTTGGTGGGCCTTCTGGCCCTGCCTTCCCCAGGCTGCTCTGAGCTGTGCCTCTCCTCTCCCCTCTCCTCCCTTCCCCTCCCCTCTCCTCTTTGTAGTCCCAAACTTGGAAGTGAAGTCGGGGCAGATTGCTCACCCGAGGCTTCCCTGATGCTATGTGCATCAATCCCAAACCAAGGTACATGTCACAATCCCTAGTGTGTAAATAAGACAAAGCAAGGACACGGGATTCCAGGCAGCTAGCCCAAGGTTGCTCATCTTGAAGGATGGTTCTATGACACCATCACCAGCAGATCAAGCCAGAAACTGATTCACCATTCTAGACTCCCAACTCCCTGGCCTTGACCTTGATTTATTGGATAGTTGTCTTCTCCCAGAGAGAGGCTCTGTAGCTTCCTGAGCTGAGAACCAATGCAGCAGGTACAGGAATTCCCGTCATTAGAATAGCCAGAGAGAATCAGAGTAAAGGCTCAGATGGCTGTTCCCTCGTTCCCTCGTTCAAAGCCCATCACGTCCAACAGCTGGGGGCACTGGGTCCCAGAAGCTCAGCTTGGCAGAAAGGGGGATGTCTAATCCTGCTGGTCCGTGGTTGGTTTCCATCTAAACCCTTCCAGACAGGCTGCCTGGCTGGTGTTTCTTCATTCCTGAGGATGCAGTGACCCCATGTGGCCACTGCCAAGCATAGCCGCCTGCAGGGTGTGACAGCTATTTCTCCATCAAACTTCTGTGTGTTGAGCTTTTAGGACAGTTTGTCCCTAGCCCCCTGACTGTGAGATCACAGCCCCCGGCGTGGTCTGAGCACACCCTTCAGCCACTGCTGGAGAGCTGTGAACATCACTGTGTTCAAGGTGGCTGACTCTCGGGTCTGCTTTTCCCTGCAGGATCCTACCCTCACCCCTTCTCACCCCCTCCCAGCATCCTTAGGAACAGGTGAGACCAAGGGAATTGTGTGACCTGTAGATGCAGGAGATGGAAATGAGGGACTTTTACACAGAACTGGGAGGGTCGACAGGGATTGGTTAAAGCCACATTCACGTTTATAAGTGCAAGTGAACCAGAAGCATTGGAGAAGTTTCTCCTAATGCCACCCCAGATGATAATGTATGGATGGGGGAGGAATTGCCTGTGGCTGCTGCTGATACGTGCTGAGCTTGACACAGCTTAGGAAGGGTTTTTCCCCCTCCCACACATGATCTTAAGTCCCCTGAACATAGGTAGGTGGTTTGGTGGGGTATGTCCTCACCTGCTTCTATTTTCCCGCACCTCACTTCCATTCATTCCTCTGGCTATAAATAAAACCTGGCTAAGACACAGGGCAGAGAACTCTGAGCCACTACTTCCCCTAGTGTCTTTCTGGTTCTGTTCTGAAATGGCAAATAAAATCAATTTAAATACTCCAAAATCAGACTGCTGTAATTTATCCTTTAAGAGTTGTAAATGTGAACTCTTAACTGTAAATGGAAGGAATGTTCTGGAACATTCTTAATTGAAGAAGACATGCAGCCACTATTTGAAATAAGAAAGGAAAGAACAGGGGAAAAAAGCAAGACCTATTTCCCCCTAAACCCTTCTTTTCTTTGCCCAACTGCTGCTCCTCCAATCTCAAGGAGAAACTCTGCTGTGAGTGGAGACAGTGTTGGCAATGGTGGCCGGTCTGCCATATACACATCATATACAGATAGACCTGCACAGTCTTGATCTTGCAGCTTCCAAATCTCAGAACTAAATGATTTTCTTTTCTTTTTAAGAAGAGATTTGAGTGTCTTCTGGCCTGGAGATAAAGAAACCCCAAAGCATAGGAGGACTTCCCTGTTTGCCTCGGCCAGTCCCCTGGGTTTGGAGGGCTTAACATTGACTAAGGGAAGTCCAAACAGTCCTTGGTTGTGCCCCTGGTTGATCTTTAATTGCCAATACCCCTCCATGTTTGATGTGGCCACTAGATATTCCTCCAATCGATACTAGCTTTTGCTCTCAACAGTCTGCAGCCTGTCTATTCCACATCTATGAATGACGTCAGAGCTGAAAAACCACCAGCTGGACTGTGGTGTGCAGAATGGTTGTTAAGGAGAGTCCCAAACTGACTCTGATGGATGAGAAAGGGAGGAGGTGCAGGTCAAGAGAGCAGTCAGGTGACAATGCCAGTCCTTCAATAACTTCAATAGCCAGAATGATCCCTCAATGATGGCCCATGTCAGGCAGAGCCCAGCCTTTATAGACCCATATCGATCAGTCACAGATGTGAGCTGCTTAGGAAGGAACAGAGAGCAGGGGCTGTGGACAGACAGCCTGGCCGGCCAGTGGCCAGCAGGAAGTGCTTAGAGCCAGGGCAGTACATTCTCAGGCTAGCTACAGTCCACACTAAGCCTCTTTGATTTGCTTTTAAGTGTGGATTCTGGAAGAATCTCCGGCAAGATCTCTGTTGACTTCCTTCTTAGGAGGCACTTAAGGAGGCTGGTGTGGGTACACGGCTCAGTGGCAGAACAGCTGCCTGGTCGTGCGGGAATTCCTATATCTGAGATCTAGGACCTTACAGAAAGAAAATGATAGAGGGGGGCTGAATGCCAACATCTTTGGCTGTGCTGCTGGACCCAGGGCTACAGCTGGTGTCCCACTGTTCCCATCTATACCATCCAGTCTGCCCTTGCTCTCAGCGATGTCTCAGCTATTCCCGGGGGCTTTACTGAGAGGTGTGAGCCCCTCATCTTCCATCTGGGGTGACTACACCTGGTTATTACTCTCTACACCTAACAGAGACATCTCAGGGGTCACTTCCCTTCCACACTTCTCTTCCCTAGCGTGTGACAGCAGCTGAGCAATCCCTTCCTCTTTCTGGTTAGACACCTCCCCCACACCAGGAGGGCAACTGCTCCTGGTCATCCTTAAATGTCCAGCTTGAAACTTAAGTTTGGATGTGTGATTCAGCTAGCTTTTGTCATCTTTTCAGACAGAGGTCTCCCTTGAGAAGCAGCTGCCTCGATCTTGAGAGCTTCCATCAAGGGCTTTGGGAAGCACGCATGTTCCAAGGGGTTTCTGGGAATTAGAAGTACCACTCGTTGGTTCTCAGACCCTCAAGTCCTCCTCTACGGGGACAGAATACTTTGTAAAGTTGATTAACCCTAAGTGTCTCCTGCACCCAGGAGAGTGGCACTCTGTTCTTCTTGTTTGTTTTTAAAGACTTATTTATTAGGTATACAACATTCCCTCTGTGTATGGCTACATGCCAGATCTCATTATAGATGCTGTGAGCCACCATGTGATTGCTGGGAATTGAACTCAGGACCTCTAGAAGTGCAGCCAGTGCTCTTAACCTCTGAGCCATCTCTCCAGTCCGGCATTCTGTTCTTATATCTCTGAATTGTCCCTGTGCCCTTAATAGGTCACACTGATTTTCTGTGAGCCTAGGTGGGTCCCATGATGTAGTCCCCTGGTCACAGCCAAGTCTCATACCTTTATTCTATTAGGAAGATCTCCAGTCCTTTGACAGTGACACAGGATACCCAGTGCTGATGGAGAAGCACTCTGGGAGTACTCTGGTGGCACTTCTGAAGATCTCTGTGGTCAGAACAGGCAGGGGTATCTATTTATTTCTATTAGAATGAGTCACAGGCCTTAATAGGGTGAAAGGAATCTGTTGTGATCATTTTGTTGCAAGCTCAGACTTGTCTGTTGTGGCAAGTTGGGGGCTTGTATGGTAGAGCAGTAATTATGAAAACTTTGGCAAATGAATGCCTGTACCATCGGATCCCTTCACAGCCTCCACCCTTCCCACCATTGAGCCAGCACTGGGTGGCCAATGACTGAGACATCTTGTGTATTAGGTCGCCAGGCACCTCTTCTGTGGGGGAGGATGGTTTCCAGAAAACCAACACGAAATATGACAGCCATTGTTCTCTGCCTGTTGTCCAGATGCTCCAACATGCCTCTGCATCAGACCCCGTCCCAGGCTTTCCAGGCCTTCCAAGTTCCAAACACCAGGCGAGCTATTTGGTGCTGCCTGAGGCCATCTGTATTCTGATTTGGCCTGCTTTCCTTCACCCAGAGTGGGCAAGCAGGTGTCCTGCCCTCTGTTCTGCCCACTTTGAGGCTTATCCTACACAATCCTTTCAAGACTAACCATGAGTGAGGCCATATGGGGCTGTCACTGTTTAGATGACATATCTACACAAAGCCCACTGGAACATAAACTCAGCTTGGTCATTTCGTCTTGATCTTATCCCTAACATAGCATGGCTATGAAGTGGGAAGTGCCACTGGTCCATGAAAGCCTCCTTTTCTGCCTGTGTACAACTGGATATTCCTTCTCCATCTTCAGATGGATTCTTGCTGCCCCATGCCACTGAATCTCATCTGCTCTTCATCACAGAAATGACCTTAAAAGATAATGTTTTTTTTATTGCTGTTTTCTTTAGTCCGGGTCTCACACAGCCCAGGTTGGCTTTGAATTCACCATTATAGTTAAGTGTGATCTTGAATGTCTGAGCCTCCTGCCCCATCTCCCAGGTGCTGGGAGTACCCATACGCACACACCATATACCCAGTTTATGTGGTTCTGGGGATCAGCTCAGGGCCTTGTGGATGCCGGGCAAACATTCTACCACTGAGCTCCATTCTCAGCCCAATAGAGTGTGTTTTTTTGTGTACGATGAAGAATCACTGGTAGCATATTCCCTAGGTAGATGGAGTAGTAGTTAAATAGTGGACTGGTTCCACATCTCTACTGTGTTGAATAGCATTCATGTCGAAACAGAACCGGTGAATGTGGCTGTCTTGGTTAGCTTTTCTACTGCTGCGATAAAACACCACAACCAAAACCAACTTAGAACAGAAGGGTTTATTTGGCTTACAGGTTACAGTCTATCACTGAGGGAAGCGAGAGCAGGAACCTAGAGGCAGAAGCTGAAGCAGAAACCATGCAGGAATGCTGCTCACTGGCTTGCTCCCCATGACTTGCTTAGCTGGGTTTCTTATATCCCCAAGACCACCTGCCCAGGGGTGGCACCACCACCACCAGATCAGGTTTTCCCATATCAAACATCAGTTTGCTTGCCCACAGGGCATTTTCATGTGGCCATTAAGAAAACTGAGGTTCCCTCTTCTCAGATGACTGTAGCTTGTGTCGTATTTATAAAACAAGCCAACAAACACAAACACACACAACCAACACAGCGGCCTTATCTGAAAACACCGCTGTTTTGCAGATGGGATCAAGTCAGAGGGCTTGCTCTGTAAGGAGAAGGCCGTAGGAGCGAGCACATAGCAAGCAGAAGGCCACACACTAATGAACTGTAGTCCTAGATGTTTATCAAAGAGCCAGGGCACATGGGGGACGGCTGGAAGATGCAAGGGAAATTTTCCCAGAAACTCACAGGATGCATGGCTCCAACCACCACCTTGATCTTCATCTTCTAACTTCTACGATTGTGGAATCATGTATTTCTCATGTTTTCAGCCAGAAGTCTCTGGCGGTTTGTTAGGACCACACCAGAAAGCTAATTTAATATCTTGCACAATCTAGCAGTTACCTCGTTATCTGGGAGGGATTATTTACTAAAGAACTGTTACAACATTGTACGTTTTATCTATCCCAACTATCACATATTAGATACACAATTTCAATTAATTAAAATGAACAGGCAAAGAACACAATGCGGTAAACATTACAACATTTAAAACTGGCCTTGTGTAAGAAAAGTACTAACACATCTTTGCCCCCGTCTCAAACAAGAAACAAGAGAGAAGCTGGGTGAATATTCCATATTATGTGAATATTTCACTACTGATCTGTAAAGAGGCAAAAGTCTTGACGTTCATTGATATGGACTTCACTCATTCAAACCTGTTCTGAAATAAATCACACACAAGTCACAGTTGGTAACAATCACTTCACGAGTACAAAATCAGCTGCCAACATGGTGCAGCGTAAATGGATGAGCTGTGAGCATGCAGCTTTACAGCCTACCTATTAACTGCTTTTCCAAAGTTCAGCTACACAGCTAAAACATGAGCTTTGGGACTGTCTGCAATTCTGCAAACAGGTTTTGCACATCTAGGGTAGCGGAGGGTCTCCTGTTGTCTGAGGCTATTACAAGTCGCCACTGGTTAAAGCCTTAGCCCATGCAACAGAACTCACGTATCACCTCCATGCCTGACTTGAGTGCTCCCCCACCCCCTACGACCTAGGCAATGGGCCTCTCATCTGTAGAGAACCTGGAGCATCTACTGTTTCTCTCAATGACATTCGTCATTCACTTGTTTGTAAATTCAGACCCGGGTACAATTTAGAGAGCATGTCCTAAGCTTGGCTGAGTGCAGTGGCGGCCCTTTAACTTCATTAGGCTGTGCTAATGAAACATTCTGACAACCAGATTCCCCGAGAAGATTCATAGTAAACGAGATGGGTGTTGTATTCTAAGTCCCACGGTGAAGTTGAATTTCAGTTATTGGCAAGCACAATAAAATACATTAACACTGCAATCATAAGGCCTTCCTAATAAAATGCTTGATGGGTTTGATAAACCATCAAGATTTCACAACATAAAATATAGTTTTTAAAAAAAACCAACCAACCAAACAAACAAACAAACAAAAAAACCAACCAAAACCCCACCCTTTGAATGAGTGAAGCAGAATCAGAACTCGTCACTGGGATTTGCTCAGCAGGGTCTTGTCTGTCAGGATGCTCACCTTACAGACTAAGCAGCCAGCTCAGCACAGCAGTAATGTCTGGGTATTCCAATCCATATTCCCAAACTGTGCTGGAGGTCGGGAATTACACCTAGCATTATCAGACGGGAAATTCCCAGTTGAGTACACATAAAACTTTGCTTAGAAAACAAGTTTGGCTGTGTGTTTGACATTCCAATGCACATACAGTTTCAATGCATTTTGATTACACTTTCGGGGTGTTTATAAATATATAGTCACAAAATAGCTGTTATTCTCAGTCTTTTCTATACACAAGATACATATTACATTTGTAACACTCATTTAATTACGACATGCAATTTATAACACCTGGAATTATAGCAGGACATGAAACACGAACACAGCTCTGTCCAGTAATTATGACTTCGTGGGGGAAAGACTGGACAATGATTCACTTACTTAATTTTTGCAAATGAGTTCACTGCAGCTAACAGAGCCCAAGTCCATTTTTGGCGTGCTTGAATTCAATAGACCTGTTTCCAGTGGAAAACGTGGCTCTCACTCACTGCCTGGCCACTGGCACACACATTCTCCATCTATCATCTCAAGACACTGACTAGAAATGTCATCAGCTTCAACACCTACATCACATGTCAACCGTGTGTGTGTCCAATGCTGGTAGTGGGCTGGACTCTTGAAATGCCTGCTCTGAAGAGGTTTTCTCACGGGGCTCCCCACTGTACCTTCCACTGGGGGTTCAGACTAACCTTGAACAGTGCCAGAGTCCCGCAGGCAGACTATGAATGTGTAAGATAACTGGTATTTGGCGTCTGTCTCATTTATCACATTACTGACAAGCATTTTACAAAGAGCAGTGAGGAGGAGGGGCACCTGTCCCCACCTGGAACTCAGAAACACACAGGGGCTTCCAGCAACCTTGACACAGAGGAAACTCAGTTATCTCCCTGTGCGTTGTTGGCCATCTCTTGGCGACTGTTCATCTTTTGGGTAATGATGGCTAGGATTCGCCGAATGGCAAGCAGCCGCTCTTTCAGGGAGGCCATGCCGAGAACGGCCATCTGAGCCTTGCGTTCCAAAGGCAACACGGCCAGAATCCACCAGGACCAGGCGGGGCCGATAGAGCTGCTCTGTCAAAGACACGAGGAGATGAGCAAAATTAATGTCCAGAACATAGGCTGTTCCCTCATTCAGCTTTTTGTGTAACCAGCAAATAAAGGCAAGGATGCCACCTTCTGCTGTAGGAACAGGTCAGAGTTCACCAGGCCCTGAGAATGCAGAGTTCCTGTTGAATGTGAGCCACATATTCCAAGGTAAAAGGAAAGGACATGAAAGGACACTTGCTGAGAGAAGCTCGTTCCACAGAGAAACTCCATGGATTATCCATCTCTGTTCTCCCAAGTGTTCAGATAACGATGCATACCCACCAGAAAGAAAGATCCTAAATGTTACCTCCAGGTGCCAATGTTGTATGCTATTGCTTTTCAAGTTTTAAGTGGGCTAGCTAAGGCACAATGTTATAAAGGTCAAAAGTATTTGCACAAGTTTGAGTGCCATGGGAAAACCGAACTTAAAGTCAAAGTGTGTAACACACGTATGCACACATCACTGTATGTGGTAACTATTGTGAACTTTTATGTGTGGATAATACACTTAAGTTTTGTTTAGGTACATATGTATATGCACGTTAGCCTTTACTTCACATAATCAAATGAGCATTCTGGGCTGAACTCTAAGCCAACACTGATTCTCAACCAGTTTCTGTTCATGGTGCTGGAAT
This sequence comes from Chionomys nivalis, assembly GCF_950005125.1. NCBI lineage: Eukaryota > Metazoa > Chordata > Mammalia > Rodentia > Cricetidae > Chionomys > Chionomys nivalis. Next base: position 33,490,275 of record NC_080104.1, read on the forward strand.
AAAGACATTTAAGCCTAAGCCCGTTTGCTTACAAAGTTCAAATTCTCTTCTATTCCCTTTAAAGAGGTACCAACCAGGAGCTAGGGAGAATGGACTCCAGTGGCTTTAGCTTTCGAGTTCGATAACTTCACTGGAGGGTTAGAAATAAACCATGAACCAAAGCTCAAAGAGGCATCTCAAGTAACTGCCAAGAAGATCCTGGCCTGCCCTTCAGAGGTGACCTATAATCTCAATTCTCCCCTTCTCTTATCGCTCAAGACAAAATGCTTAATGAGAAGCACCTCACGAACAATATCCTCTCTTAACTAAAATCCTTGTCGTTGCAGGATAATCGTTTCCAAAGATCTCAGTGTCTGTGACTGTAAGTGGAAATGGGGGCTGCTGAAGATGTGACCAAGTTACTACAGTGGGAAGATTACCCTAGTGGATCGATGGAGCCGCATGGGTCCTTCCAGGACTGTGGCCAGGGGAGATGTAACATAGAAGAAAGGGCTAGAACTGGAGAGTTGCGGGCTTAACAATGCCAAGGAAGGCCATCTTCAGAGGCTGAGGATGCCAGAAGCAGTCTCGCCTATAACCGCCAGGGGGCGATGTGCACTGCTATTGCTGCTGCGTCAGGCTTGGCGAAACCAACAAACGTGTAGGGCTTCTGACCCACACATTCTGTCTGGTAATACACTGGCACCGCTGCCGCCACCATGTTAGTGACAATGTGTCACAGCAGGGGTAGGAAGTAACTCCACCCACCAATTAGAGATTAATTTGAATTGATGAGTGTAACTACTTTCCTTTTGAATCTGAGACAGTACAGTGGGAAAAGGGAGTGGTAAGAAGGGGTGGCCAGGAAGGAATGGAGGTGATTTTAGAATCTAAAGCAGGGCCTCCTAAACTTGAGCTACTCATGACATTTTTAACCTAAGGATTTTTTACAACTCTAGGCACAGAGGTACCCTGCATCTACTAATACAAATCAAACATTTACTACTAATAAATTATAAATACAATTATTCTTAAACAATTCTTTTATATATACATAATTGTATCATTTATTAAAGGTTAAAGTAAATTCAACACTAATTAGATATATGTGATTTCTTATTTTTTATACACAATAAATAAATCTTGGCTGAAATACTGAATATAGGGCATTGTCAATGTTTTTCAGAACCAAATGAAATTCTGAATTTGCATAGTTATCAATGTTGAGAAAGCCAACTTCATATAAATACAGCATGTTTGGGGCCATTTCAGAAAATGCTGGAAATACTGTCCTAATTCCAAGCCAAAATTTATTTATTGATCTTTATTTTTTAATGAGATTCAAGCTAACAACTTTCCTGGTTAGCGTCACCTGTCTCCTGGAGTTGTCTGAGGGATTCTCAGTTGAGGGATTACCTAAGTCAGAGTGGCCCGTGGCCACAAGACAGTCTCTGAAGCACTGTCTCTGAGCATTAATTGATGCAGCTGGGCCCAGCTCACTGTGGGTGGCACCATCCCTAAGCAGGTGGCCTGAATTATATAAGAAATCAGGTGAGCACGAGCAGTCGAGAAACGCGTGAGCCTTATTCCTCCACGGTTCTGCTTCAGCCCGTGCTCGACTCCTTGCCTGGTTTCCCTCAGTGATGAGTTGGGACCTAGAAGTGTAAACCAAATAAATCCTTTCCTCCAAAGTCTCTTTTGGCCAGCGGACTTCATAAAGCGACAGGAAAGAAACTAGAACAGCAACTCAAACCATTTTTCAAGTCAAGCATTCTAACCAAAGACATACTAATGTGACAGAGACCAGGAGCGGTGGTGAGAAAGCACCGAGTCTTCGTTTTCTGCAAATTAAACCATGACGCTGTAAAACGCAGAACATAATATACACAGGAAAGGACATTGCAATATACAGCATACATGAGTCTTGGCTCTTGAGTCAACCGGATTCAGGTAGCATCCCCTGGCACTGTGTGGCACGACAGCACGGGCAGTGCAGCGCACACGCTGCGTGTCAGAGCCAAGGCTGCAGTGAAGTCTATGCAACAGGGCAGCAGCACAAGCAAATGCTGCCCAAACACCTCGAATTCGCTACACACTGAATTCTGAATTAATGTTAGATCATTGTGCGCTCAGAAACCTTTACTGCTGGCAAATTTTTCTTAACCCTCACATTTAGCTGTGTGACCCCCGTAAAGAGTTGTAAGGCACCGTTCAAGAAACTTGTGTTTTAAAGCACTCTTCTGAGTTTGAGAAACAGCACTGAAGCAGAGGGTAAAAGAAAGAGGCACACAAGAGCCGGAAGATGGAAACAGATGGGGAAAGACAAAACGCATTTCACTTTATACGAAACATGTTGAAAGCTGGTCCCTCCCACTACATACACGATTTCTGCCATCCAGAGGCACACATATGAACAGCTGAAAGGAACTATGTACTCTGTAAGCATCCTGCACCTGAGCAGCTCTGTCATTAGAAGGTGATGCATCGGAGCTTAGATACACACCACAAGCTGCCGCATTTGCTTCCTGAAGGGTCAGTTGCAACAAAAACTACTGGGCGGTCAGTAAGGACCTAAGGCTTCCAAGACAGCGATGGCTGTGGGGTTTTCTCTTCAGGCGCTCACCATCTTGCTTGGCATGCGCAAGACAGAGATGAAGCATGGTGTTCTGAGCTAACGGAATGATTTTTGTTTGAGGCGATCTTCGTGCACGGATAGAAAACGTTGATCTATCTACTCTGCTACACAAGGCACAGGCTGCTGTACTAAGTCTTCTTTGGGAATCTAGGACTCAAGCTGGCGACGGCACACAGTGCTGCGCTGCTGAGTTTATCACAGAATGAGGAGCCTTGTCACATTACCGTGGGAAACAGCAGCATGACCAGAGAAGGGAAGAAAGCCTACCTGCGGCTCAGGCTCCCTGTCTGGCATCGACCCAAAAAGGTTTAGGATTTTCTTTTTCATGTGATCCTGGAGAGAAGCAAGCCAGGAAACAACCTCCTGGTACACTGACTCATGGAGGGCGGTGAGTTCTTCATACTCTGGGCCTTCCACCTGGCCAGAGAAGAGAGACATTTCAGTAATCCATGCAGACACAGGCCTCTGCACACTGGTGACCTCTGACAGCTAGGTGGATTTGTGACATCTACTCCTTCACTAATGACACAAAATGACATGTTTACTATAGAAATATTTGCTTTTTAATAAGTCTGAGATCTACGAATTGCACCCTGGTTCTTCTCTTAAGATTCTAATGTGAGCACGTATCCAACGTTATAAATAACTGTCCATGGGTACAGATTATGTATCTGATATATAATAAGTTATTTACTCACATACATAAGATACATCTTGAATATCCTGACATTTTATTTTTAAAATGATTTTTAAAATGCTAGTAATATAAATATGCATACACAGTAACCAAATATGCAACACCAAGTAAGAATGTGCAGTACCAAGCCTGCCAACCTCAGTTTGGTCCTCAGAACCCTCGTGGTAGAAGGAAAGTACAGATTCCTGCAGGTTATCCTCTGACCTCCACATGCACACTGTGTGTGCGCACACAATACAACAAGAAATAAATATACACAAGAGAACTTTTTGTTGGGTATCTCAGAACAAGGAATCAGAGCTAGTATTTTACAAACCATTTTCCTAATGCCAAATCACACTCCAGGAGCTGTGCTGGGTGGCACCATGACCACCAACATTAGTAACTGCTCAGCCATACTGCGATGTGCCTGGCATCTGATCCTCCTCACTGTCCAGCCAATCATTTGGCTCCACCTCAACCCTGCTTAGGATGATCTGGCAGAGCATGGGACTAGTGGTTGGGCATGTCTTAGCTTCACTGTCGGCTATCACGTATGTGTGTCAGTCAAGACCACAGCCTTGTAAAGCAGAATAAACCATCCAGGACTTTTCTGGGTAGAAAACTCTCGAAGCTACAAAATCCACAGAAATTGTAACAGACAGAAAGAACCATCATAGGTTTGACTTACGCAGATCACCGTTCATATGTAATTGGGATTTTCTTTAAAATTACTTCATAAACATCTTTTAAAGCCAGTTTTAAAGTAAATCCATACCGCACTAAAAATAAGGTGTCATCGAGGACAATACCAATAACGCTTCATTAGATCTGTTGTCAGTTCCGTAGGACGAGCCTGAGAACTTCCACACTGGATCAATCTTTGCAGCCAGCCCCATGGTCCAGGGGCCCTGCAGTTGGGCACCCTGAGGTCACTTTGATCTTTGAGGCTCTCAGGGCCTTTAGCCACCAGAAGTGGCATCTGGGAGCAGATGGAACCAGTACTCTGGGCATGATCCCACTTGAATGAACATGTGTCTACATCTCCAGTGTGACTTCTAGTGTGATGTGAGAGGGTACATGCTTTTATATCCACATTTCAGATTTCCAGCAAAAATGGAAAAGAGGGATACAATAATCCAAAGTATTTCCTCTTACTAAGCATTCCTAATTTCATTATAACGTAACTTATAGACAAAAAGCACCCCTCCCCCTCTGCCACAGATCTGGTGGGGCTCAAGGAATCCTGTCAACTGCACAAGGTAGCACAACCACCACGCCAGCACCCTACACCAGACAGAGAACACTGCTACTACCCAGAAAGACTCCCCAGACCCATCCCAGTCAGGTGAAAAGTACACCTTGCAATTCCGACTTCTGTCTCCAGGCCATGTGTTTCCTGTTTCTGGAAGTGGTCAAGAAGACAAGGCTTTTGCCTGCTGTCTGTGTGTAGCGAATATGCAGTGTGCAGCCTCCTACGATTGGATCCCCTCTCTGCCTGGCTGTAGACTCACCCGTGCTGACAGAGCACTAATTCATTAGGTTTTGCCTCTGATACGTCTCCACTGTAGGATGAACTGGAAGAGCTCATCCATCTGCCCGAGGGGCATTTAGACCACCTCCACTGTCAGCTACTGGCGAGGCAGTATGGACATCTCTAAACATCTTCATGAGGACCTGTTCAAAACACTTTGCTGAAAGGTCCCGAGTTCAATTCCCAGCAACCACATGGTGGCTTACAACCATCTGTAATGAGGTCTGGTGCCCTCTTCTGGCCTGCAGACATACACACAGACAGAATATTATATACATAATATAAAAAAAAATAAAGGTGTACAAAACACTTTGCTGAGTTGTCAGAATATGTGTACTGGTATTTCTGTGAGATAAAAATAATTCTCGAAGGGTGAGAGATTTTTATACTCGCTTTGGAAGGCACTTTCAAGCATGACTGTTTTGTGTTCTACCTCACTCTGCACCATACGAGGAATCACTGCTGGGACTCAAACGCTGGCCGTCACCACATTGTTAGCCCTTTCCCCGAGGTATGTATTTTATATGTATAGGTATTTTGCCTACATGCATGTCTGTGCATTTCTGGAGAGGCCGGAAGAGGGTATCTGCTTTCTTGGAACCTGAGATACAGGAGGTTACAAGCCACCATGTGAGGGCATCTGCTTCCTTGGAACCTGAGATACAGGAGGTCACAAGCCACCATGTGAGTGCTGGGAATCGAACTTGGGTCCTCTGGAAGAGAAGCCAATGCTTTTAACCACTTAGCCATCTCCCTGGCAACTCCCATCATGTCTTAATAAATAACATTGCAGGGGGCTGGAGAGATGGCTCAGAGGTTAAGAGCACTGACTGCTCTTCCAGAGGTCCTGAGTTCAATTCCCAGCAACCACATGGTGGCTCACAACCATCTGTAATGAGATCTGGCGCCCTCTTCTGGTGTGTGGGAAGCAGAATGTTGTACACATAATAAATAAAATAAATAAATAAATAAATAACATTGCAGTGAAAACCAGTCTAACACAGTCGTTTACACATGGCCTACTGCTGCTTATTAATCCTAAGAATAAAAACTAGTTGCAGCAGAGACCACATGTCTTGCAGGGTCTAAAGCACAATCATCAATTAGTGTCTATGGGGAACTGAGCCAGAATATCTCCCGCAGATACCCAAGTCCAAATAAAATGATGTACCGCTTACATAAAGCCCACACATGTCCATCTCCCTTATAATCTGAGTCATCTATAGATTACTTGACCTACTAGAAACAGTTATTACACTCTATTGTTTTGTTTTGGAGACAGTGTTAGGCTATGTTGTCCTGTTGGCCTCACACATTCCTTTTTCTTCAGTCTAGAGCATCTAGGACTACGGGTGGATGCTACGTGCAGCTATACCCTGCTGTTTAGGGAATAATGATAAGACAAACATGTCTATACATTTTTAGAGGCATAGTTATTTTTGTAATGCTCAATGCACCATCAACTGACTCTAAGAAGAAACCAGAGACAACTGTCACCTGATACATGTCTGGTCTTTATAGGAAAAGTGTGGTAGTCCCTAGACTCGAATATCAAACACGGAACCACAGGCCCAGGCTTCCTAAGGGCATTTCAATTTAGGAGATTTCTCTACTAACTTTAACTCACGTGAAAATGCAACAAGTCAAGTGCTGGATTAAGACAGAAATAGCACTGTAAGCACGGCAGAGAGGAAAACAGCATGAGCGACGCTGGTGAGGCCCTGTAAAATGACCCTCACCTTCTCGTCTTCCAGGTACTCGATGTCCGCGGTGTTATAGCCGTCCCTGTGGCGGTGGCTGAGCACTCTGAAGCGGCTAATCCCAACTGCATCCACAATGGAGCTTCCATCAGGGAAAGTCCTGATGTCCTTTATCTCCAGCATGCAGCCGTACTCCGAAATCCTGAAAGGACGGGCGGGCGGGGAAAGAGGCAACTGTGTGTTTAAATTCAGATGCCTTCCTTTCCTCTAAAGTCTGGCTTTCAAAAGGAACGCAGAACCAGACTGAACAGTGGGTGTCCCTACATCGGGTCTGCAAGATTATCCATCCAATGTGATAATGCGTCCTTCTGTTGAGTACTGCCTATACTAGAGATGGAGATGCGTTGACAGAGGCCTCAGGCCTCAGCATCAAATGAGCGGGAGCTCTGGAAGGATCTGAGGTATGGGAAAGACCAAATATTAAATGGGGTGCTTTAGCCACTTGGCCAGGCCATGTTGCGGGTCTAGTACGTACAAGATTTGGTGTTGCTCAGGCACTCTGCTCCCGGCCCGCAGAGAATCTCCCCACTTTCATGTGCACTGCCCAACCAAAGTCCTGAGGCAGGCGGTCTACAGTCACTGCCTGTGTCTCTGCCTCACCTTTACATCCCACCACTCCCCGTATGATCCCAACAGAAGCTACAGATACCCTCCAGGTGGCCACAGTCAGTGGGCACGTCCTGCCGCTGAACTAACACCCTCTATGCTTCTCTACACTCGGTGACCTACCTCTCTGGTCCTCCACACTGCGTTCCCTGCCTGCTTCTCACACGCTGGGATACCCAGGATGGCATCCTTAGCTGTCCCATCTATTCTTCTCACACGCTGGGATAACCAGGATGACATCCTTAGCCGCCCCATCTACTCTTCTGACACGCTGGGATACCCAGGATGGCATCCTTAGCCACATCATCTATTTTTCTCACACGCTGGGATACCCAGGATGTCACCCTTAGCCACATCATCTATTTTTCTCACACGCTGGGATACCCAGGATGTCACCCTTAGCCACATCATCTATTCTTCTCACACGCTGGGATACCCAGGATGGCATCCTTAGCTGCCCCATGTATTCTCACAGCAACACTTTCCCTGGAGCTCTTCCAGTGTTCATTACTTAACCCTCATCAGTGTTTCTGTGATACTCATGATGGTACCCACAGGGGTATGTAATATGTACCTGCTCCAGCTTCACGGGACATGGGAGCTTATTTATGATTTCAGTCAAGATTTGAAACCTAAGATGCCTGCTTCCTAAGTTCTTACAGTGAGCAACTGCACCATGTATCTCCTAAACTAAAGATGACTGTGTATTCTGAAGTCACAAACCACTTCCCCATCTAATAAAATCTTCCCTTCCTGGCTTCTCTAACAGAACACTCTCATTCCCACCTGTGGTGTGCACATACGTAGAAGCAGCCAGAAGATGTCCTGTGTTTTCCTAGCTATAGACAAACAAGCTTTTTCAGCTCTCCCATGTCTGCCTCAGCTGCAGAGCCCATCCCATCTAGGAGCACCTTACCTGGTCTGTGGACAAGAACCTGTGAGTGAGGCAAATGCCTCTTGCCTGCAGCTCCCAGCAGATGCGGCCTCATGCTGCTCCACAAAGGGCCATTGGTGTGCTTTTACAAACTACCTGATTTCAAGCACACTGCTATTCCTCTGGCTTCCCTCCCTGCCCTACGCTAGAGGGACTCAGGTGCCCTCTGCCCTCTGGTGTGTTTGAGAAGTCTTGGGGTAACTGCTGTAGCTTTCGCCACCCTACTTCTACTGACTTCTGATGAACCAAATCATAACATATGCTAACATACTAAGCCCTTGCACACGATTGTGCATGGTCAGCGTCTTATGTTAAAAAATCTTTGCCTGCTCCCAATTGTGAAAATTATCTCTAATATTTTCTCTTAATCTCTCTTTTACATTTTCTGATTCACAGTTTTCACAACAGGAATCTGTTAGAAACATATACATAATAACATAAAGAAGGGAAGAGGCATTTGCTGTCCTACTTAGACTGCCCACTATTTTGATTGGCAGCTTTAACTGGTGTTCTCTCTCCTTCATGCAATTATATATGAATCTGGAGTTCATATTTGAGCAGATCTGATCTCCACAGCTCTGCTGACTGCAGCTTAGAATTCTGATATGGGGGGGACTGTCCTTCTTTCTGGCCATTTGATTTGTTCAAAACTATCTGGTCCTTTGCTGTCACGCTGATTCTAAAACGGATAAATAAAATACTTTTGGGGTATGAATGAAATGAAGGAGCTGTATAGAAATGTCCTCCTATGGAAATTGAGTCTTAGCATCCACTAACGCTGGCCTTTCAGGTACAGCTTCATAGATATGAATCGGTCAAGTTTTAGGATTTTTTTTTCATACATGTGTATTCTCTTAAAAATTGATTTACCCCTGGGTGTTTATGGTAGGATCTGTTGAGTGGTTCTTAAAACACATTCTCCTCTTCCTCCCAGGCACACGGACAGACTATGTGTCCTGCCCTCCTTCACAGCAGGTGACAGCATACAGGAGGTGGCTTTTTTCCCTCCAGAATCCTCTAGGGTGCATTACCACCAGCTGCCATTTGGCTACGACAACATCAAGGTCATGGCCACGATGCACTGGAAAAACCTCTCATGACAAGAAGGGATTCAAGTCCTGAAATCAAGCCCCAGCAGCCCGCTGCCTCGCAACATCCTCTCCAGACAGCTGAGGTGAAGCAATAAGAAGTGAAAACAGGTGGTTAAGAACACAGGCTATTCTTCCAAAGGACCTGGGTTCAATTCCTAGCACCCACATCGCAGCTCACAACTGTCTGTAACTCCAGCTCCAGAGGACCTGAGGACACAGTCACACAGACACACATGCAGGCAATATACCAATGTATATAAAAATAAATAAATCTTTAAAAAAAATAAGTAAAAACCTGGTTTGCATAAAACCAAAAACCATGAGCTTATACTTTTTGAAAAGCAATCTGAACGACTAACGATTTCCAGGTGTCACCTTTAATTGCTCTTCAGGACGAAGAGGAAGTTTGCCCTTAATCAGGAGCCTTGAGACGCTGCTTCTTACCCTGCATTCTCTGAAGACAAACACATGCCAAATCGCTTGGTGCCGGTTTCCATGCATCTTCTTATCATGAGCCGATAGCGGGGCTCAAAGACATGGAGAGGGCAGGAAACCGTGGGGAAGGCCATGGCACACACAAAGATGGGCACATCTCGGGTCAGACTGCAGAGCAAGGGGAAATGTTAGCTTCGATGCGTAAGCTGTTCAGAACAGAAGCTCAGAACAGAAGCGAGCAGTTGCTATAGCAACCAGAGCAGCCAGCGGAACAATGTCTGAGCCTGACTCAGGGCTAAGTGTGTGATGACGTCTCCACTCAGCCAGTTTTCAGCCCAGTCTGTCCTCTTTAATGTCATGTTTGACGATTTTAGAGCATCCCGTGTTATAGCACTGTACTTGTAAAACATACAGCTTTGTATTATACTTAAAATATTGCACAGAGCAAAAAGTACACAGTAGACAAAGGCATCAAGTTTTACTTAAGACGTGGAGGATCGACCGGGTCTACATGGAAACACACACTTTAACCAGCTGGAGAGAGGAAATTTCCATGAGTCACAATCCTGCTTCCTGTTCTGGTGTTTGCTTTTCCATTTAGAAAGATGTTCAGATACAGAAAACAAATATGCAACTTTCAAACAAAATAGATTTTGAAATATTTCTTATGACTTACACTTATATACCCACAAATATTTTCCAACTAACTTTTTCTATTTAAAGGCCAAAAAAAATCTGTTTTGAAAAAAAAAACAAAACAAAATCTAAGATAAGGTGTCAATGAAGATTGTCCTCATTATTCTGCACCAAAGACCGACTTCATGTGATAGAATCACTTACTCCGATAGTTCCAACATTTCTTCATCGTGAATCCTCTTCCTTTCAGACAGCTCATCTGGTAAGTACCGGAGTATCAGTTCTTCAGCCAGAACAGTCACATTAAAGTTTCTGGTTGCCAACAACTGTAATAAAAGGTATATTAAATAATACCAAATGGCAATTACTCCTACAGGACAATGATCAAGCACCGAGCTGGCTCTTGTTCTGTACATGTGAGAAAGGGGTTACCGGGCATTTGCTGTTTGGGTGTCTAGTGCTCCCTGGCAATACAATAAAAACTGGACACTTGAAGTTTTTGTCCTCAAGGGGCTTATATTTAGCGAACGTCCAGGATGTTCCTGGATTTTTCATTCCATTATGATTGTTTGGTCAGCACACCGAGCGATGGGTATTACTGTGACATTTTCATCCACGTACATGATGTACAGGTTTTGCTTCTTCACCCAGCCCTCGTGAGACAGCGGGAAAAGTACAAGCAAAAGGCTTGTGTTACAAACGGTCACAGAGGCCAGCTTTTGTTCTCATGAACGTAGGGAGCCGTCCTCAGGTCCCTAGATCCTGGAAACAAGGGTGCATCAGAGAACAAGGGAGACGATACTAGCATGGGGAAGACCACGGAGGAGCTCCCTAGTGAACTGCCACGTACACTCAGAACATAAGGCACAGCACAGCACTGATAACTATCCTGCGACCCCTGAAAAGTCTAAAAATCTGCAATGTGAATGCAATTTAATAATGCAAGTGCATCATGCAACATAAGGCAAGTGTGTACACACGTTTTAGAGAGGTTTTAATGGTGATGACATATTTTAACATGCTTTGGCAACAAATTAAAAAGTTATACTTGTTTTCTTTTTTATTATATGTGTGTGGTTGTTTTTTTTTATTGATTTTTATTGAGCTCTACATTTTTCTCTGCTCTCCTCCCTGCCTCCCCCCTCCCCACTTCAACCCTCCCCTAAGGTCCCCATGCTCCCAATTAACTCAGGGGATCTTGTCTTTTTCTACTTCCCACGTAGATTAGATCTATGTAAGTCTCTCTTAGTGTCCTCATTGCTGTCTAAGTTCAATTTTATTTCATTTTAATATCCTCTCCTGCCATGTCAGACTTTTGAAAAGTTAATTTAGCCTAGGAGTATGCTTCAGTGTGCGCAAGAGGGCGAGAAAGGAAAAGAGAAAGCATGTTATCTAGAAACTGCATGTTTCTTCTGGAAGATAATTAAAACAGAGGTTACCAGTGAGAACAGAGCCAGCACACAGCTCTGCAATGCTATGCATTTCATCGACCTTATCTACACGCTCAGTATAAGTGGACTCCAGAGTTTTGATTTGAGTTAAATATCAATAAATAATTTCCATTTATACACTACATTTTACTGGCTTTGGTTTCAGACCAAAGGCAGTAGCGACTGATGACTGGAAAGAGCAAAAAAGAGACTGGACAGCCGAGTGGAGCAACCCGGACACGTGAGTGTATCACAGTATGTCAAACAGTTTGGTATGAATATATATCCGTATATCCTGAGAGCTCTTTTCAATCTAACTCAATGATTTATACCTGAAAATTACTTTATTTGGCTACTTCTGCATCTAATGCTTCCTTATATGTTCTGGCTGACGAAAGAGGTGGGAAATGACCCATATTAGATTTTTTTTAAAAAAAAGTCTGATTTTTAACAAGTAGACGGTAGAAGAGAAGCATGAAATATTTATCAAAGCACAAGAAGGGCCTTTTGATTTCACAAACCGCTTACTTCTGAAAGCTTGTCTTTGCACAGTGGGCAGTGCGGAGCATGGTCAAGGCAGCGCTCGAGGCATTTCAGGCAAAATGTGTGTCCGCAGGGCGTAGTGACAGGTTCAAAGAGCAACCTAGAAAGAAGATCATGGGTTTCCACCAGGATATATCCAGAACAGACGTTCAAAAAAGCCACCTGCTTCAAAGGATGCCCTATGCAGTTTCCATCCAGCTGTGGGGGTCACTTGTATCCACTTCTCTTGTACATCCTTGCTAAACTTTTAGAAAATAAATCAATTATTACTGATATATATTATGCTGGATAATTTTAAGTTATTTTGACACCAGCTACAGTCATCTAAGAAGAGGAAACCCTAATTGAGAAAAATGTCTTTATAAGATTGGGCTATAGGCAAGCCGTTAGAGCATTTTTTAAATTAATGAATGATGTAGGAGGGACCAGTTGATTGTGGGTGAGGCCACCCCTGGGGTGGTGATCCTGGGTTCTAAAAATAATCAGGCTGAGCAAGTCATGGGGAGCAAGCCAGTAAGCAGCACCGTTCCACGGCCTCTGTACCAGCTCCTGCTTCAAGGTTCCTGCCCTGTTTGAATTCCTGTCCTGGCTTCCTTCATTGACAGACTACGGATGTTGAAGTGTAAGCCAAATAAACCTTTTCCTCCCCAAAACTGTTTTTGGTCATGGTGTTTTATCATAGCAGTAGTAACTCATATTAACACACACATACACACTCACACACACACTTACACACACTTATACACACACATACACTTACACACTCATACACACTTACACACACACACACGCATATCTAGGTGTATATGTGCATCTTCAACAGCAGTTCTTGCATGCGGTTATAGAATTCACAAACACTCACTTTTTTAAAGACCTATATGAATTCTATCCAGCTCACCTCATACACAGAGCACACTCAAAGTCAGCCAGGTCAATCGTGAACTCTGGCTCCTCCAGAGAGTTCATGTTCCCCTGAGGTGAGGAATCCACATCTGAAAAATTTTCAAATGTTGTAACAAACATCCAAACTTCTGAGAAACACCCTATGACAAACGTATTTCTTCTGGACACAATGTTTCAATATCAGTGTTAATAAATGATGCTGAAGTAAAATTCTTACAAGAATTGACCAAGGCAGTGTGAATCCAAGTGTTTGTTCTCTTCCTCACTATAAAGCCCCAGCAAAATTCGCAAAAAAAAAAAAAAAAAAAAAAAAAAAAAAGCTGGTATACTCATTTCTGTATGGATTTTACTGTGTTAAGATCTTTTACAAATTCATCAGAGTACTAACTAACACTCTACTCTTTTGATTTCAGAATATCATGGCAAGCAACACTTAGCTGACCTTTCTTGGGAACTTTCTCGGGGGTGTTCCCGTCACACTCATCTTCTGTGTCACTTGGGAGCTGTCTCTTTAAAGTGCTGTTCGGTGCTGCTGGAAAGACACTTTCCAAAGCCTTTTTGTCCTCTTCACGGTGTAGGCCCATAATAAAATACAAAACCGAAGAACCGATTTCCTTCTTGACTGCATCAGACTTCTCAGATGGATTCTATTGAGAAAGAAAGAGAATCCTGGATATTGAAGAGCCACGGGAAACAAAACAAAGGAAGCCGACATGCAGTAAGCCTTCTTAAAACTCTCTGGAAAGGGCTGTGGGGAAAGTACTTATTGTACAAGCGTGAGCCTTGGGTTTGGAGCCTTGGAGCCTTGGGTTTGCATCTGTTTGCAAAAGCTGGGCATGTCTGTCACGTGTGAGGGGAGACAGCCAGGCCAGCTGAAACAGCATGCTCCAGGGTCAGCGAGAGGTCCTGTCTCAGAACGTAAGTGGGAGCAAGAGAAGATGACACCCAATGGTTACCCCTAGTCTCTACACACACAAAATCAATTTCTGAGGAAAAGAGAGTGCCCGTGCTTTCGAACCTGACTGGCTTTGTCAATCAGGTAATCAGATGTGCTTTACACTTCTCGTGGTAGAACACGGGATAATTTCTTTCCAAGAAGACCAATCTTCAAACCTACAACCTATACATCCATGTATACATTATATATCACATGTCCAGATCTGTCTCTGCTTTCTTTTTTTCCCCAAGACAAAATAATATGAGGTCTCCTGATGTTTTGGAGGTGTTCCCAAACAGTTTGGAGGGGCTCCGGGGCTCCCATCTGTGCTGTTGCGTTAGTTCTGCCCACTTCATTTAAAAGCTTTAAATGAACATCTAGTCATAGGATCCATGATGCCCCAGGAACTGCCAAAGAGTAACGTCACCCAGCGGCAGACACATGCAATCCACACCTCAGGACTGCCCGTATTAGCGTTCCTGCCTTCTTCCACAGGACACTGGGGATTCATCTGGCCATCACAGTGGGCCTCTGGTCCACTTTGGGTAGAAGCTGTCGAATTCTGATGCTCACTTTCTGAAGCTGAAAAGAACACCTCACATATTACCTGTAAATTTTTCAAGAAGAGAAAACACGTTGTAAAAATCCACTGGGTAGTGTGGGGGGATCTCTAACATATTTTAGAGGTTCAGAGTCAACACAAGCCAAACAGGTCTGTAAAGAAATGGCAAAGAACAACCAATGTATTCCAGCCACTAATCTCTTAAAATACTAACATTTTGAAACTATACACAATGTGTTAAGAACTGTAGATTCTAGCCCATTTCCACCCATCTTACCAATGGTAAAATACGGGAATGTGCCCAGAGGAGGGAACCCAGAGACCCTTCTCTGCGTGAAAAGCATGCCTCAAAGAAAGCAAGCTGTCTTTAAGTCCCTAAGGCGGGTTCATACAACCGTGGGAGGAAAAACTGACCCATGTTCCACTGTAGCACAAAGCAGAATGCGCTCATCAGCAGAGATCATAGTGCAGGCAGTCAGTCGCCGCGTGAGTTAAACCGTGTTCAAACAGGGAACACTGACAAAAGCAAACCATAAACTTCTAGTCCCTGGAAATGCTACATAAAGACCAGGTGAGTCCTGTCTAGGCATTCGGCTAGGATCGATTCCTAAAGTAAGTGTGACTCAGTACCTTCTGGACCACGCTGGTGAAGCGTTGCTGCACATCCCAGGTCAGTGTGTGGGGCAGAACTCTCCCTAGGATCAACACTCTGTCTCCACAGCCGAGTGCTGCAACCTGGCCTCACTGTCAGCCTCTCAGCACAACTGAGGCATGTGTACATCACCTCAGCAGACATTCTGCTGCATATCTATCTAATTAGAGGTCAGTCATCAAACATGGCGCGTATGACTATGGTGTCGCTAACTGCTCTATTGTGGGCATTTGAAATCACACGTGTTGCTCTTCGAGGCAAGGGCTCCCGGCACGACACAAAGCCACACATAACACCAGCAGGAGGAAGTCATTCACGAGAACGCATACCTTCTGTGTTTCTTTCCTTGCTGACTTACATCCAGGATTTAAAGCAAGGCAGTAGATAAATTCCTTCAGCCCTTCTTTGCTTCTTCCCAATCCAGAAAGAATCTGAGCTTTTATACGGTGCCCCTGGATTTGCCCAAAGACAAACACAGCAAGATTATCTACATCTGGAGACATCAAGCCCCGGAAAATGTGTTAGAATGGTTTGCTACATCTTCAGATTAGGTGAATGGAAACAGTTCTTAAGACAAGATTCACTGTTTAATAAATACGTCTACAATCAGAATGCATTGATCACTGTAACTGAGGCTTGTGCCCAAAGAAGTTCTAGAGGACATGCTAAGAAAGAAATGGAACCTATCAACCTAATTTTATTGTTTATGATACTTAAGAAATCCATATAATTTACAAAAAACTGTTGAATAGCTAAGAAATTAGATTTATAATATATTTATCATTACTCTTAAAGCTATCTTGAACAAAAGATCAAAGCCAGGTATACACGTGAATTAATCTGAATTCAAAATATACTATAAATTATGACAGCAAAACAGTTACAATTTCTATATACCAGCAATCATCATTTGCTTAAATGTGTTCATGTGTGTGTGTGTGTGTGTGTGTGCGCCACAGGTACAGGTGACCTTAGAGGTCAGAAGAAGGTGTTGGGACTAAAGAGGCAGTGCACTTTTTTATGTTTCTTTGATATTTTCATGTCTTTTTTAGTAAAATACTGTTCAAATTCCTTAACCATTTAACCAGTTGTGTGGATTCTTACTGAATTGGCAAGATCACTTCACATATGCTGAGTACAACTTCCCCTTATCATGCAGTCTTATCTGTTCCTAATTTGTGTTTAATTTCCATCTCTGCACCAATATCTTTTGATGATCAGGAGTTTCAAATGTTTGGTGAAGACCTACTCACCAAATTCTTGCTTTTGTAGTGTGTACTTTCTGGTCCCATTTGTTGGCCATTGATCTTACATTTATTTCCTTTCTTTTGTTCACCTCGCTTTTATTTAAGATTTATTTTTATTTCTGTGTCTGTGTGTGACTCTCTGAGTGTCTATGTCACCTGTACGCAGGTTTCTGCTGAGGCCAGAGGAAGATGGTGGATGCCCCTGAGCTAGAATTGAAGGCAGTTGTGAGCCACTCACCATGGCCAAACTCAAGTTGTCTGGAAGAGTAGCAAGCCTTCTTAACCACTGAATCATCTTTCCAGTCTCTCATTTTGGTTTGAATTTGCTCTTCTTGATCTAGCTTTAATCTTAGGATAGAAACTAGATTTTGGATCTTCGTCCTTTAATAGGAGATGATGATACTATAAATTTCTTTCTAAGAATGACTTTAACTGTATCTAAGAAAACAAACGTACAATGTATTTTATCATTAACTTTAAATGATCACTGATCTGGGACCTTTGATCTTTAATAGGAGATGATAATAATATAAATTTCCCTCTAAGAATGACTTTAAGTACATTTAAGAAATTAAATGTATAATATTTTTATCATTAATTTTAAATATTTGACAGTTCTCTTTTGATTTCTTCTCTGTCCAGAGGACTGCTTAAGAAATAAGCTGCATTGAGAGAACATTCATTTGAAGACTTCAATATTTTGAATCTTGACGCTGTTTAATGCACACTGAATCCAACATATATTGAAAAAGATATGTACGCTATAGTTAATACATTGTCCTCCAAGTGCCAGTTAGGGTGAGATGACATCTTCTCCTAAGTCTCTAAAGTATTCCTTAAGTTTCTACTGATAGTCTTGGAGAGTAATATGGCCATTTAATTTTTGCATACTTTATGCTTTCATAATACATTTTTACAGTCATTTAAACATGCTCACGTCTTCACATTTAAAGTGAATTTCTTGTGGATACTGTATTGTGGGTCTTGCTTTGCAGGCACGCTGACATCTCTTCCTACTTTGAATATGCTGCTCCCATGTTGACTGGCCTCCGTGATGTCTCGAGATGTTAACCATCCATCTTGCTATTTCCCTATATGGCACGTTTTCTTGTCACTTTCAAGACTTCCTTAACAACTCTGGGCCTAAGCAGCAGATTGGTTGTGGTTTGAGTTAATTCTGCATGGCTTCTTGTTCACTGCAGGCATCTGAAATGAATGCTTCCGACTGTGGTGGTGTGACTGTAACTGGCCCCCATAAACTCACAGGGAGGGGCACAAGTAGGAGGTGTGGCTTTGTTGGAGGAAGTGTGTCACCGTGGGAGTGGGATTTGAGGTTTCCTATATGCTCAAGCCATGGGACTTGAGTTCTGATCCCAACCAGCCATGTGAAAACAGCTGGGAGGGTGACACACTCAGACGGATCCCAGCGGTTCACTGAGAGACCCTGAATCCAAACATAAGGCGGAGAAGCAATTGGGGAAGACACTGCAATGTCAACCTCTGGCTTCTACATGTACTTATATAGGTGAGTGCAATGGCACAAACACACACATGCATACACCTTGTATGCAGACTCCCCCGCTCACATGCATACATACACTCTCATACACAGGAATGTGCACCCCCACACACATATGCCTACTCACATACACACACACACACGCATATGCACGTACACACACCCTCACACATAGACACACACACATACACACACACACCCGTACATACACCATAACCTTAATCAAATGGATTCTTTCCAAAGCCAATGAAGAAGCATAAATCACCTTAGTCAGGAGAGGCTCCCTCTGACAGACCGTATCGGCATCCTGCAGGGCTTGCTCATAGTTCTTTGTGGTTAGATATATCTCAGCTCGCAGAAGCAGGAGTGAGCTGTCATTGGGGGCTGAAAGACAGGGGAGAGATATAAGTGACTGCATTTTAAAGATACACTGCTTTCTGATATTAAAATATTAAATTGGGAAATTAGCACAAAGACAAACATAAAACAACTCCCAGTGATCACATGTTGAGTTCACTGGGTAGATGAATACAATTCACAGAGTTCCTTTCAGGAAAACAGAAATAAGTTTAACTAGTCTTCAAAACACATCAGGGAAAAATAACATTAATCCTTCAAGCACACTAGAACAATCTCCAATAACAAATCAAGTAATCCTGTAATCCAGTAATCTGAATCCAAAAAGCTTTCAAATCTGAGTTTTGGGTTTGGGGGGTATTTCAGACTTTGAATTTTTAAATTAGAATTGGAAGACACTCAAAAAGAGAAAGAGAGGGGCTGGAGAGATGGCTCAGCGGTTAAGAGCACTGCTTGCTCTTCCAAAGGTCCTGAGTTCAATTCCCAGCAACCACATGGTGGCTCACAACCATCTGTAAGGAGGTCTGGTGCCCTCTTCTGACCTGCAGACATGCACACAGACAGAATATTGTATACATAATAAATAAATAAATAAATAAATAAATAAATAAATAAATATAAAAAAAAGAGAGCCTTTATAAAACGTGAAACACTTATAGATTCAGCTCTTTTGGACTGCAGAAATTCATGTGTAAAAGTAGGTATTTAAAAGGGACATATGAAATACATTTCATGGGAAGCACACTAAGAAATCCATGCTTTAAGACCTAATAGAGAGGGAGGGGGTGATGGCTCGGTCAGTCAAGCGCTTGCCACCCAAGCACTGGGACCTCAGTCTGAACCCCAGCACCGAAGTCACAAGGTACAGTGGAGCATTCCTGCATCACAACACTGGAGAAGCAAAGGCAGGAGGCTCTCCAGTCCACCAAATACAGCCAAAATGGAGCTCCAGGCTCAGTAAGAGGCCATGGATGAAAACTAAGGTAGAGAGCAATTGAGAAAAACACCTGACACCAGCTTCCGGCCTCCACATTCACACGCACTGACACTATGCACACACAGCAACACATGCATACACACGTGCCACACAGCAAGAAACTGGATCAGAAGAGTAAAACATAACTTTTTCCCTACCTAACCATGTGCATGCCAATTCACCTATGCAACTGTATTATATATACCTCAGAACCTTCTCAACTCTCCTCCCCATGTTCCTCACACAGAAGATACACTGATGACCATTCCTGTGACATTACAGTCAAACACAGCTCTCAGAGAAGTCCAGGAGTGATTCTCTCTGTGGGATGTCACATAGCACATACCAAGTGCTGATGTGGCAGGGTGCCGTGGAAACTCGAAGAGGCCAGAGCCTCCAAAAGCTGAAACTCCACCTCTGGACTCTGCTCACTCCACCCCCATCTTCTCAGGATCCTAGCAGCTGCCCTTTCCCGTTGATAACTATGCTGAGCACTTAGACATATTCCTTTCTCTCTTCCTGAACACAGCTGTGGATTGCCTTGAAACCCTGACTTTGACCTCAAAAGTCTCACCTGGGCCTTTGCAAAGGTCAGCAGGCTTCCTATTAGTTTATGTAGATAACCAAGCAAATGTGCAGGGAAAAACTCATGCAAGACAGAGCTGAAGGCATGGTAAGCTGCAAAAAAAAATGTGTTATGGACACATGCTATTGAGAGGCGTGGCAGGGAAAGGGTGGGGCAATGGGGAGCAGGAGCCACAGGAAGATATTCACAAGGTTTTGGGTTTTTTTTTTTAACTGAAACAAATCAAAACATAACAGCAATTGTTTCTCACTGAACTGTGACTGAAACACCCTGTTGTAATTTTTAAGACAAGGTAAACAACACAAAATATCTTCAGGAAGTTCCTGAAACTGGCAAGACTCGCTAACCCCTCCCTCTCAATAGTAAACAATAAAGACTGCTGAGAGCCAAGCTGCCAGAACTCTCAGACAAGCTATGATGACTCTCAGATGAGCCAAGCTGCAAGCAAGAAACAGGAATCAGCCAAGAAGCCTGGAAGGATCAGAAACTAGTCAAGCTGCCAGGAAGAGATGTAGACAGAGCCACCTGGAGCTGCCTTCGAGTTGTACAGTATAGTATAAATATCCAGTTTTTATGAGATGTCACCCAAGCTAGTGTGGGCTTTCGTGTTCCACCTGTCTTTGAGTTATTTCTGCTACTGTAAGTAACGCCTCCTTTAAGTAAAACTCATTGGTTCTACGATTTGAACTTTGACTGTATCTGTGTTTTGGTGTGTGTTACATCTCCCCAGGGAAAGTCTTGTCACTCTCTTGTTCGTCTCTGGTAACACAGGCCTATTATGAAATGTTTTGGTAAAGGGAGAATATTTCCCTTAAGGCTCAAAGCTCTCCCATCCACACCATCAAGTGAATATGTCCATCTGTTAGCTATGATCCATAATGAGATCTTAGATGTTCCATCTTTGAAAATGTACATCCAGACTGAGAGGCACTGACAGAGCTCATAAGTGTGTGATCTTTAAAAACGTTTTATTGTGTGTGTATGGGTGATTTGCGTACATGTAAGTCTGTGCACCGCATGCATGCTTGGTGCCCTCAGAGGTCACAACTGGGCATCAAATCCTCTGCAACTGTAGTTACAGACGGTTGTGCACTGCCATGTGCACTCTGGAAATCAAACCCAGGTCCTCTGCAAGAGCAGCCAGTGCTCTTAACTTCTGAGTCATCTCTCCTGCTCCGAGTGTATGATTATTTTTTTTAAAAAATATATGCTTTCTTTATTTTTGAGAATTTCATACATGTATACGGTGAAATAAGATCATATACACCCCATGTCCCCTCCAACTTCACTAATATCATTCTCAGCTTTATTAATTCTTCCATGTACATATGGCTAACTTTGGCATTCATTGTATTCAGTGAGTATAAGAAAAAAATGAACAAACGTATTTTAAAAGGAGACTTTTCACTGCCTGGAAGAAAATTATTCTTAATTCTCAGAGGATCTGCCTCTTTTAAAAGTGTGTCATTATATGGGAAATAGAACCGCAGACTAACAACTTCTACCTGAAAGATGAGGTAAAAGTTCCTTAACTGCAGTTACGTGCGTTTTGATATCTTCCCTTTGGAGGTTTTGAGAGATCTAAACAAAAGAAGCTACTGGAATTGCAAACTGAGCTTCAAAGACAAGTCATTCATGGACTTCATACCCTGTGCTCACTACATGAGTTTCTCATGGATCCCGATGGTTTGCCAACTGGTTCTCTTGAGTTTCCCACACAGCCGTATCATACACAGATAATTAGATTTCTTTGACTGTTGTATTTCCAGCCCCCATGTCCCTTCACTCTCATGTTGCAAAAGTATTGACAGCAAATCCGCATCCTCTCCCCCCAGTAGGGATTTAATCCACAGACCCACACATCTCCCCCCTCCCATTCTTGACTTCAAAAAGGCCTGGGGAGATGGCTCAGTAGCTGAGAGCACTGCTGCTCTTCTAGAGGACCTGGGTTCAATTGCCAGCACCCACACGGTAGTTCACAACCATCTGCAACTCCAGTTCTAGGGGGATCTGATGCCCTCTTCTGGCGTCTGGTGGCACAACATGCTCATACATGTGAAATGGAGATGCCATCTTGCCCTGACTTTATTTCGTGGCATTCCTCTGCCTGCCACCCCAATAGCCACATCCACATTGGTAATACTTTCTGTGAGACTGTCCATGACCTCGAACATGGTCTAGACATATTAACCAGAATAGCTGATGTCTGTGCAGGCTAAAACTAAAATAACTACGTGGAAGTGAAAATTAGAAATAATTGCCATGTAGTGTCTGGAAAATACCATTAAGCCCTGCAAAAAAGGCAGATGTTGTTCTGACCCCCCTCCTCCCTCCTGGACACTGATGTAACTATGTGTTTTGTCTTGAAAATCCTGCACTCTTGAGCCCCGCATGAAGAGACTCCATGTCTTCCGTGTGTATTTTGGACATTTATTCGTGTAACCTGCAGTGACCACCCAGGACATACCCAGGACTGAAGATGCTCCCTTTGTGCTTTCCCACTTGGCAGACCCCTGGTAAGAGTGACCACCACTCTGACGGTCACTGGCAGTTGATGCCAACATGACTGGGTACCACTGCAGTAGTGTTTAGGAGCCAATGTATTGCAACACATGTTTTCTAACTAATCAGTTAGTGAATGTGGGTATCACAGTGCACATGTGGATGGCAGATAACAACTCTTAGGAACTTTCTCCTGAGACCCTGTAAGAACGGAGGATCAAAGTAGGTCTGTGCACAAGTGATCCTACCCACCGTGTCATCTCACCAGCTCAGTACAGTGTTCTCATTACCATTCAGGACAAATGTTTCCTGGTTTTTAATTGTGATTTTTTTATCTGACCTGTTGGTAACAGTGTGGTTGAAAGCTCCCCAGGTGTACACAGAAATTCTGCTGTATTGTTAAGGAGTATTAAGAGATGGGGCTGAATGAAGAGATCAGGCCAGAGGGCTTTGCTCGCATGGACAGGCTAAAGAGGCTAACACAAGGGCAGGTTAGTTAGGACATCTAAGCAAGCTCTGTGCTCCCTGCTGTGTCTTGTTTTACAATTCCCTCTGCTACAGCAGAGCAAGAACCTCTGATACTGGATTTCTCAGCCTTCACAACTAAGTGAAATCAGTGTCTTTCTTTTATAAATTGGCCAGTTTGTGGTATTTTGTTATGGCGGCAGAAGACAGACTAAGACACGTTACATGTTAACGTTAAACATGCATTGCTTTGTTTCCAAATATCGGCGACTGCCTACTTACCCATTGCTTAATTTTCCTTTAGTGTTCGAGTAACACCTCTGTTTGATTTCAACCTTTTAATTTATTGCATTTATTTTATAGTCTAACCTAGGCATTGGCCTACACAGCAACAGGTCCTGTGAATTCAAACAAGTGATATATTCTGTGGGTACTCCATGTAGTAACACCTATTGAAAGACTCTGGGCATCTCAGCATTACTGCCCCTCGCCCCGGAACCAGGAACCTGATAATCACCCACGCATGCACTGGAACTTTGAGTACTTTCCCCTGGAACTCTCTATCCCCTTTGCAGTTTTTCTTCAATAAACTCAGGCCCTAGAACTGGGGAAAAACGACCAGCAGATGACCTGCAAGTGTTTCTCCTTGCTCAACCAACCCAGCAGCCGCCATGGCATTGATCAATTATAGTTAGCTGACCATTAAATGAGCTAGTCACAATAGTTGACAAGCGACTCCTGGACTCCCTCTTTGCTTCTGCGGTTTTTTTCCTTTAAAAGTAGCCTGTAACAGCCACTCAGGGTCCTTCTCCTCCCGAGGCTGAGGGGCCCTGTCATGGCAGTAAATAAAATTCCTCTTGCTTTTTGCAGCAACTGCAGTGTGAGAGTGGTCTCTTGGGGTGACCCCCTCCTTGGAAAGTGGGCTTTAGGGTCCAACACTATGAAATAAAAATGCCAATGTATCTATTCCAACATGGATTCTTAACTACTTTTCTATTCATGTTTTATCAATTACTAAAAGTTTTGTTTAAATTCTTTAAAACAAAAGTGTATTTCTATCACCTTATATTCTTGGTGTGTGTGCTTACATACTCATTAGATTCAGAATGCTCGGGAGCGCTGCTTTTATGTTTTCTGTTTAACCAGATCATAGATCCTAGATATCTCCATCCCTCTTAATACACATCAGAGCACTCTCAGTCTTTATACGCTGTTGCTTCTTCTTCCTTCTTCCTTCTTCCTTCTTCCTTCTTCCTTCTTCCTTCTTCCTTCTTCCTTCTTCCTTCTTCCTTCTTCCTTCTTCCTTCTTCCTTCTTCCTTCTTCCTTCTTCCTTCTTCTTCTTCTTCTTCTTCTTCTTCTTCTTCTTCTTCTTCTTCTTCTTCTTCTTCTTCTTCTGGGGGCACCACACAGTCATGCTTCATTTAGTCCAGCCTGTCACCATTCTAGAGGGATATTCAGATCACTTAACGCTGAAGCAAATCGTCACCTTTCTGGGTGTCTCATTTGTTCTCCGTTACTTTGTTTTTCACTTCTAAAATTTTATTGTGTGTTTAGACTGGGGGTGGGGAGGGGTTGCCTTGCTGTGGAGGCGACTGACTTTGTGGTTAGTCCTCTCCTTTTATGTTCAGGTGGTTTCTGGGACTAGAACTCAGATTTTGATGTCTTTTACCTGCTGAGCCACCTGGGGTCCTCTATATTTTGAATGGGTCAAATATCTGCTATCTCACTAGAGCTTTTACATTTCACCTATTAATCCTTTTGCTGGTTACTCAATCGAATGCAACATAAAAGGCTATCAGTATTACTTCCAGTATTTTTACCACACCCAAGACACACATTCGCCACACAATGTTTATCGCTCATCCCAGCTTTGTGCTACCTCCCAGATTCGCTTTTATATAAATTATAAATGCCACAAAACATCATTTTATTGAGATGCCACTTTCATTTGTAGGGTTACATTTCTGGTCTTCATTCCTTCCTTGGTCCCATGCTTTTACATGGGTAATTTTTTTTTTTTTTTTTAATCAGTGAAGCCTTTCCCTTAGGAGTCTACGTGGCATAATCCCACTACCAAAAATGTCCTTTGGTGTTGCCCACAGCTTTGGCCTATAGCATCTTGAGTCCCTTTCACCTGTGAAAGGTATTTGAGATGGAAAACAACTTCTGGATAGGCCTTTTTATTCTTAATTTTACATTTTATTCTTTCAGCAATCTAACAAAAGCCTAGTCCGTCTTCTCTGATTCCAAACTTCTCCTTCATTACTTAGGGAATCTTGATTCAGTGAGTCACAATTTTTCATCTTCTGTGGAAAATTCTTGGCCCTTTTCTTCCCCCCTTTAAATGTTTCCCTTTCTTTTCCCTCTTCCTTTGGGTTCTGACCTCAGAGACTTCAGAACCTTTGTCTGTGTCCCGTAAACTTATGCTCTGTTTCATCATTGTCTCGTGATCCAGCACAGAAATGTTCTATTAGTTTGTGTCTTAGTTTGCTTTCTACGGCAGTGATAAACACCACAACCAAAAGCAACGTGGGGAAGAAAAGGGTTAATTTGGCTTACATATCCCAGGCCACAGTCCATTGAGGACCAAGGCAGGAACTCAAGGCAGGAATTGATGCAGAAACAGTGGAGGATATTAGTTACGAGCTTGTTCCCCTCTGGCTTGCTCGGTTTTCTTTCTTACATACCTCAAAATGACCTCCCCAGGAGTGGCCCCGCCCACAGTGAGCTGTACCCTTCTACATCAGTCATCACTTTGGAAAATGTTCTCATGCTTGCCTACAGACCAAGATGGGGGCATTTTTCAATTGATATTCCCTTTCTCAGACAACTCTAGTTCTGTTAAGTAAGTCAGCAAAAACCCAAACCTACATAGCTTGTCCCCGCGATTTTTCATCCTAACTTCCAATGTTTGCAGTCTGCTTTTTGCTTTTTTTTTTTTTAAACACATCTAATTAACTTCCAACTTCAAACAAAATCTTAGAACATCCACCTTTGTGGTGTGTGTGTGTGTGAAAGAGAGAGAGAGAGAGAGAGAGAGAGAGAGAGAGAGAGAGAGAGAGAAGCCAATTATCTGCCGAATTCATTATCTTTCATACAATTTTGTAGTGTGAATTCTAATTGGTCTTACTAGAACCTGGAGTCAGATATTGGGGTAAAAACCAAAAGATCAGAGAAACAGAACAGTCAGTCCTTACCTCTATGAAATCCTCAGACCAAATGGGGTATTCTGTCTCTGCAAGTCCTCAGACTGAATGCCTTGAGCTCCTGTCTCTACTTCCCTAGTGCTGGGATTAAACGTATATGACTCCCAAGTAGTGGGATTAAAGGTATGTGCCACCACTGCCTAGCTCATATCTATTGGTGGGAGGACTGCTTATTCATCCTGACTGTCCCGAACTGAAATAATCACACGGAAACTGTATTAATTATATCACTGCTTGGCCCATTAGCTTTAACTTCTTATGGGCTAACTCTTACATCTTAATTGAACCCATTTCTAGTAATCTGTGTATTGCCACAAACAAACAAACAAAACAAAACAAAACAAAAGAAGGTAGAGGCAGGTGGATCCCTATGAGTTCTAGGCCAGCTTGGTCTACAAAGTGAGTTCCAGTCCAGGACAGCCAGGACTACACAGAGAAACCCTGTACTGGGGGGGGGGGGGAGCATGAACCAAGACTCCTCTAAAGGTTGCTATAAACACCCCTGAAAAAAATTACTTTGCCAAAAAAAAGCAGGAAGCAGTTTGGAGAAAAACTACATCCATATTCCCAAATATTACTTATAAATGTTTGTTTGCATTTAAAGGGGATATGCTATAGAGATTTGCATTGGTATGGATCTTGGTTTACTGATACAAATTTTAGGTCAATTTTGTTATATGTGTGTGTGTGTGTGTGTGTGTGTGTGTGTGTATTTCTGCTCTTTATTAAACTATCATGACTGTGTAGTTCATTTAAAATGTAATGTATAATTAAGAAATATAGATTAATAGATAGTAATCTATAATAGTCAAGCTTGTAGTCATGTTAGTTAGATTTTCTAGATTTATAGAGATGTATTTCAGATGGATAGGCATTCTTCAAACCTTTCAAAGACTACAGAATATGGCATTTAAAATGTTTTAAGAATTTAGGACTTTTCATGACAATGAGACACATCTGCTCCTGGCAGCACCAATTACTTCAAGAGGAAGATGGGCATCAAAGCGGCTCCTTATGGAGTTGGTTAGCCATTTGGGCAAGAAACTGCTCTTGCCTGGACTTCCTGATGAACTGCACATGCAGGATCCACAGAGAAATGACTGCTAAACTTGCCTAAAGGTGAGACCACTGCCCTTCAGGGTTCCTGCTTCATGAAAGAGTCTGCCAGATATTCTACAGGACACAAAAGAAAATGACTGACAAACTGCCAATACAGGCAGAACTGTCTTTGAAATTTCCTGCTTCATGGAAAAGTCTGCTGAATACTATGGGCCTGTAGGCTGAATATGGATGCCCCAAGGGTACAGAAGAACTTTGGGTGACTGTCCAGGTAGCCAGAAATCTCTGTCAATTTTAGAGTTTTGAAAGTTGCTTACAATGCACTTTACCTAGGTAATATTATAGCCTTCTGGAGTCTTTGATGGAGTTGAAGAATTTATAGTTTTCCTTAGTTATGATAAAAGATAAAATAGATGTAACTGTAATTCTTATTTGATAACTGTTTTTTTGTACTTTTACTATGTTAAAGTTAAAACCTTCCTTTTTAATTTAAACCGAAAGGGGGAGGTGATGTGGGATTCCCCTTTGTATGCTATGAATATGACTAGTTAATTAATAAAGAAAACTGGCTTGGCCTGATAGGGCAAAAGAATAGAGGTAGGCAGGGGAAACTAAACTGAATGCTGGCAAAAAGAAGGGCTGAGTCAGAGAGAAGCCATGTAGCCCCGCCAGAGACAGATGCTGGTTGGCAATATACAGATTACTAGAAATGGGTTAAATTAAGATGTAAGAATTAGCCAATAAGAAATTAGAGCTAGTGGGCCAAGCAGTGATTTAATTAATACAGTTTCTGTGTAATTATTTCAGGGCTAAGCGGCCAGGAACCAACAAGTGGCTCTCTCCTCCTACATGTATCTGTTCTCTTTAACATATGTATTTATTTAATTTCATTCACAAGTTATTGCCAAAGATTACTTACAAGGCCTCTACTTGGGTGAATCAGAACATTCGCTCTTGTCTTTGAAAGGAATCAAGAAAGAAGTATTGGGACACGGTGCTAATGACTACTACAAACACAAGCATTCTAATTCCAAACATTTATGACCTTATTTACTGAACCCAAACCTCTAATTTGAGCTAACATTATCATGAAATGTAACAGTGCGCATGTGTGTGTGTGTCTGTATGTGTGTGTGTCTGTGTGTGTATGTGCCTGCGTGCCTGCGTGTGTGTCTTGTGCAGTGCTGGGAATTGAACTCACGGCTTCACGAATGAGAAGCACTCATTCTACCACTGAGCCTCAATCTCCTTTTTCATTCATAATCTTTGAAACTAGGAAACCCAAGTTTAATCTTCTACTCTGAAGAGAAAGCAAATATGGGACGTGTTTAATATAAGTTGCCACATGAAAGGACTGAACTAGCCAAAACTTTACAGTCGTCGGTCGAGTTCTAAAATGTATAACGTACATAAACAGCGTAAGACACAGACTTTACGAAACTACCAGAAAGTTAACACATGTCTCCCTCCCCAAAGTCACGAAATACTGCGTCACTACCCACACAGGTCCTCCTGTGCTTCCTCACCATCAACAGTCCCTTTCAATCACCATAATTCTTGCTTCTAACACCATAGCAGTGGTTCCAACCTTCCTAATGCTGGTACCTTTTTTAAAATACACTTCCTCATGCTGTGGTGACCCCCCAACCGTAAGATTATTTTCCTTGCTACTTTGTAACTGTAATCTTGCTGTTTTGAATCTTAACATAAATATTTGTGTTTTCTGATGGTCTTAGGTGACACCCAGAAGGGTCATGATCCCCAGGTTGAGAAACACTGCCCTGCAGTGATTTGCATGCTCCCCTTCTAACAACTGGAACCACACAGTAAAGGTGCCTGTGTGTTTGGTTGTTGTTTCTTCTCTTTATTCAGCTTTTTTTTTTTTGGAGGGGGGTGGTACTGAATATTGAATCTAACACACGATCAGTAGGCATTCAGACACCGAGCTATATTCCCCCCACCAGCTTTTCATTTTAAGACAGGGCTACGAACTCACACTACAGCCCAGGCAGATATTGAACTAGCCAAGTCCCCCAGTAGCTGGGATTACAGACAGATCTGTTCTGCCAGGCCCGGCAAGTCTAGCCGCTTTCACTTTGCATTGTGTTTGTGGGTTCAGCACGTATGTATAGTCTGTAACTGCAGCTGGCTGGTTTTCTTTCCTGTGGTATTCTATGGAGGTATTAGGATATAGTGACCCGTTCTGCTCTCACTCAAAAAAAATGTTGCTTTTTGCTTTAGTTTTTATTGTATGTGTATGAATGCTTTGCCTACTCGTGTGCACTTTGAGCCTGCACAGTTTCCAAGGCAGTCAGATGGGGGCGCCAAGATACCCTGGGACTGGAGCAGGTTGTATTCCCCAATGTGAATGAAGGGACCCAAACCTAGGTCCCCTTGGAGAGCAGCTAGTGCTCTTAATCAGTGAGCCATCTCCCCAGCCCCGGGAGTAACTTTACAGTCATTTGGGGCCCATGTATATGTACCTTTAAAACTATTAGCAACCAGTCCTATTGAACACATGGACGCTACCAGATTTCCAGGGTATGTGCATGGGACAGTTCTCATCTTCTCCAACATCTAAACACGGGTGAAGTGTTTCAAAAGAAAAAAAAATCATGTCTGAATTGGGGAGTGCAGTGAATTCAAAACCACATGGACAAAAGATAAATATTGATTTTTTTTAAATACTGAAGATATGTAAAGGATATTTTGGATATAGAGTGGAAAGCACTGTTAAAATAGATATCACTTGCTTTTCGTCACCCTATTTAACATACCTACCAGAAATTTTAAAAGTTCTATGACTAACACTACAGCTCTTTGACTAACATTGCTTTACATCATACACCAGTCTTGGAAAAGTCACAAGAACGATTCACCTGGCATGTGACTTCACCCTGCAGGGTGAGGCTGGTTAGCCTTGTGCACCTCACTACCTTTGACATTAAAACGCCACCGGCCACCGCCCAGCCCGTGGTCACCCTCGAGGCTGACTCACCCATGTCCAGGGCCTGCTGGCACCTGAGCAGCGCGGCCTCGGTCTGCTGCTGGCGTTGAAGCCCCCGCGCCTGACACGCCATCCTGCGCAGCCGACATTCCGCGGGGAAGCATCTCTCCAGCAGCCCGCTCAGCATCACGTTCACGCGCCGGGCCTGCGGCCGCCCGGGAACCAGCTCCACGCAGCGCTTGCACACCGTGAGCCCGCTGGCCAGCGTCACGGGCTTGTAGAGCAGCCGCCTGCAGCGCGGACAGCCCAGCAGGTCGCGGGGCGCCACCGGCCCCGGGGAGCCAGCCGCGCAACCGGACCTTGCCACCTCCGGCAGCCGCTTCTTGTGCAGGCCTTGGGCGCGCGCCAGGCCTCTCGCCAGCTCATCCAGCTCCTCGGGCTTCAGGGGGCCGAGCAGGGCGGCCCCGCGGAAGGCGCCGATGGCATCGGGGAGGAGGCCGGCGCGAGCCAGCGTTTCCCCAAGGTGCAGGCACAGGGCACGGTCCGGCTGCGCCAGGCCGGCCATCAGCGAGCGGAGGAGCTCGGCCGCCGCCTGGTACTCTTTGATGAGGGAGGCCTCGGCTTCCTCCACCAGGCTCTCAGCCGAGAGCTCCTGCTCCTCGAGGCTGCAGCGCACGCCCTGGGGCTCCGGAGGCTGGGGTGCCGGCTCGGGGCTCATCGTGCGAAGAGGGGGTGTCCGGCGACGAGAGCACGGCCTTCGCCTTTGCTGTCAGACACGCGCGCCAGCGGATCGGGTGCTCCGAGCCGCGGTGACCACGCAGGAACCGCAGGATGCGCAGCGCACGCGGCTCAGCCCCAGCTCGTGCGAGGCGCCGTGCGCGCCCCAGTGGCTCACGTCAGCGAAGTGACCGTGGGAGCTTGGCGACCCCCTCACAGCTTCTTGACTGAACCTTTTTCTGCTCCCGGCTGGCGGCCCGCGCCTGTGCACGCGCATCTCGCCGCCGCCGCCAAGTCACTGCGCGTGCTCATGCGAATGTCCTAGTGTCCTCCTGCATCTCCGAACCTGCCTGTTTCCCAGGATTCAGTTGCCTAGACGACCCTGGGCTCCTGAAGTTTCCAAACCCTTCAATCATCCCCAAGAGAATAAAACCCTGCAAAAGAGATCCTGCCCCTGCGCTCTCCAATAACACAAGAATCCAGACAATAAAGATCACACACACACACACACACACACGCACACACACACACACACAAATAATCCAATTTACGTTAAATGTCTTGAAAGTACAAATGAAGCTACAGTAATAGGAAGCGGACTGAAGGTCATGTGGGACTGGGAGAAAGGACGTGTATGCAAAGTCACATGAGGAAATCTTTAGGGGCCATATCTTGATGGTCGTGCTGGTCTTGATAACAGGTAAGAGAGCAGTCAGACGAGGTAACCAAGGAAACCACAGCTCTTGCTCTCACTAAATGAAAAACCAAAGCACCCGGACATTTCCCACACGCGAGTGCATTAACGAATTAAAGAAAAAGCTAAAATTAAAAATTTATATATAAAAAACCGGAAGTGATGCTGTCATGATGAGGTCAGTGAGGTTGGCAAGAGCTGAATCTTTTTCTCTGCTAATATAAAGAATAAAAAAAAAACGCAGGAAAAGCAAGACTTCAGGCCCAGGCAGGTTTTGTTGAAAGCAAAAGCCCAGGCACAATGCAGAGCCCCGCAAAGGAACAGACTCCCTAGGGAGGAGGGGATCTGAACTCTAGAATCTGTGTTTGTCTGGCAAAGTCAAAAAGCTTTCATGTCTGTGGGTAGGATAGGGGTCTTCTCCCTCAGAATTGTCTGGTTTGGGCTATAGCAGGGGATTAGAAAATCCAGAGGAAGAAAGGGAAGCAGACTGATTCCTACCAGAAGAGACCCCTGGTTGGAGATTTGAAATCTTTGTCTTGGAATGGGCGAAGAACCATGAAGTTGGCTGAATGAGATGATCAAGTGAGAGTCCATTAATCTACTGCATTAGGGTGAACTGATAGAATGACTATGTTCAAAGTCATAGTCTGGCTTATGGCACATAATCTGGTAGCTCAATAATGGTTATCTCATGATGGAAAGGCCGGAAGTCCTGTAGCTGTTCGCTCCATGAGGCTGTATGTCTCTGCAGTCCCATAAGTTCTGGAAGGCTTCTGATCTCCAGTCTACATTGGAATCCCAAAGTAATTGACTCTAATACACACACACACACACACACACACACACACGGGCATCATCCAAAGGAAGGAGATGTTTAGCCTGTCTTCCTCTTGGAATGCTGGTAAAAAGGAAGTAGTTTACAACCTGGCAATCCTCTGCCTTCTGATGAGCCAGGCTCCACCTGTATCTCCCAGAATATGTGTTTACTTATCCCAGACCCTTTCCCCCTAAATCTTAAGCATTGCTCCTAGGCCATAAAACTCATTCAAATGAGTATTTTCACTTGTACTTTACAACAGCCTAAGAGACTTTCATGTTATCCCAGGGGCAGGCCAATCCTGACACCCACAGGCATGATGTTTGCCTCAGTCAATCTCCCTGGACTCCAAATCTTGGGCACTATTTCTGAGTCAGCAATGCCCATCTTAGAAAAAGAAGCCAGATGTACTCTGTGAAGAATTTCAGTGTAAATGCGTCTTAAATTTGTTGTGCACTTGGGACTGAATTGCTATCAGAAAACTCTTTCCCCAAATTGTGCTATGCTTAAATATGGGTAAGTGATCCGGGCCAGACTCTAGAAGTCCTGGCTTAGCACTGCTACAAACATCTGGCTGATGTGAGTTTCATTCTTTTTTTGTTGTTGTTGTTGCTGCTGCTGTTGTTTGTTTTTTGAGACAGGGTTTCTCTGTAGCTTTGGAACTAGCTCTTGTAGACCAGGCTGGCCTCGAACTCACAGAGATCCCACCTGCCTCTGCTTCCTGAGTGCTGGGATTAAAGGCGTGCGCTACCACCGCCCAGCTCCAAGTTTTATTCTTACCTCCCCTTGATCATCTTCCCTGCCTCCCTTAAAGCCTGAAGGGACCCTTCCACAATACTGGAGTAGAGAGGACTAAATGATGAAGTCTCCTTGGTCCATCTTGCAGCTTGGCTGGTGTCGAGGAAATGAATTTGTTACCCAGATGTGCTATGTCCAGTGATCCCGACTTGAGCAGGAGATTGCATTATCTCCTGAATTTATCAACGTAAGTCCATCACCCGAGCCTCAGTCCCACCATGCTCAGACCTGGGGAGAGAGCACTCTTCCAGCAGTGCCAAGCCACCTGGCTCTCTTACTTCTGAAGGTTTCCAAGAGGAAATAATGGTTTGGGGAGCCAGACCAAAGAGCCCATGAGCCAACTTGGACTGGTGATGTGGGTCTGCAAGCTGTCTCCGTCCCAGGTCTATAAGCAGCTGAGCACCCAGGGCCAAGCTGAACCAATCCCTTAGCTAAGACTTCAGACATGAATATTCAGGCATCACAGTGGGACACCGCAACACCTGTGTCAGCCTGCTACAGATGGGCAAAGCTCCATTTGCACAATCTTTGGGCTCACAAACCTCCTCCAGTGTTGACAAGTTCCTTTCCCTTGGAAAGAGGAACAAAGGAGCCCCCGTGCCCTCCTCACTGTCCCCTATACTTCTCTTAGGCGATAGTTTGAATCTGAAATGGTCCCCAAAGGCTCACATGCTAAAGGCCAGCTGTTGGGCTTTGAGGACATGGCTGGGTTCTGGAGCTCTGAAGGATTCAGAATCTGAGGGTATTATTGAGAAGTGGTGGAAAGTAAAAGGCAAAGCCTACTTGGAGAGAGTAGGGGTGGTGGTTACGTTGTCAACACAGGGAGATTTAGACTCACCATGAGAACATGCCTCTGGGCACGTCTGTGGAGGAGTTTCTAAATTAGGTTAAGAGAAACATGGAAAACCACAGTCATTGTGGGTGTCACTACTGCATGGGATGGGGTCCTGGGCTGAATAAAAAGGAGACACTCACTAGGCACCAGCATTCATCTCCGTCTGCTTCCTGACTCTGACACAGTGAGATCAGCTGCCTGTAACTCCTGTCACCATGACCGTCTTAGGGTTGACTATTGTCGTGTGAGATGCCATGGCCGAGAGCATCATGGGAAGGAAAGGATCTGTGTCACTCACAGTTCCTTATAATGGTTTATCATCAGAAACAGTCAGGGCAGGAGCTCAAGCTGGCCAGGAAACAACAAGAGACTGGAGTCGAGGCAGAGGCCATGGCCAGCTGCTTACTGCCTTGCTCCCCATGGCTTTCTCAGCCTGCTTTCTTATAGACCCCAGTACCACTGTCTCAGGGGTGAACCCGTCTACAACGAGCTGAACCTTCCCTGATCAATCACTTACTAAGAAAATGCCCTAAGACAGCCTCATCTTATGAGGTACATTTTCTCAACTGAGGTTCCCTCCTCTCTGATGACTCTAGCTTGTGTCACGCTGACATAAAGTTAGCATGATCAGGTCTGTCACAGCAATATCCCACTCCTGATACCAACTTTTGTGCTAGTCACTGTTCTATTGCTGTGAGGAGATACCATGACCAAGGGAACTCTTCTATAAAATAAAACAAAAAACCATTTAATTAGGGACTTGCTTGTCATTTCAGAGGTTTAGTCTGTTGTTATCATGGCAGGGAGCATGGCAGCATGCAGGCAGACATGGTGCTAGAGAAGGAGCTAAGAGGTCTACATCCTGATCCACAGGCAGCAGGGAGATACATACACACAAACACACACACACACACACACACACACAGAGAGAGAGAAAGAGAGAGAGAGAGAGAGAGAGAGAGAGAGAGAGAGACTAGGCCTGGCATGAGCTTCTGAAACCTCAAAGTCCACCCCTACAACACTTCCTCCAATAAGACCACACCTCCTAATCTTTCTAGTCCTTTCAAATAGTACCTCCCCCTGGTGACTAGCCATTCAAATATGCAGCCTAAGGGGTCCATTCTTATTCAAACCACCACAAGAATTGCCCACCATGAAGAACTATACACTGAAACTGTGAGTCAGAAAACCCTTTCTTTAAGTTGCTCTGTCAGGGTGTCTTTTTATTACAAGCCAAATCACTAACAGTGGGCACTGGGAAAGTGACTTGGAACTGTCCGTCTGCCTTTGACCCCTTCTGTTTTCCTTCTTCCTGGCTTCCTTGAGGTAAGAGTGGTTCTCAACATTCCTAATACCATGGCCCTTTAATACAGTTCCTCATATTGTGGTAACCCCAACAATAAAAGTACTTTTGTTGCTACTTCATAGCTGGATCTTGCTACTGTTATTAATTATAATGTAAACATCTGTGTTTTCCAATGGTCTCAGGTGACCCCTGTGAATGGGTCACTTGACTCCTTCCCATGGGTTGTGACCCACAGGTTAAGAATCACTGCTCTAAAGCTAGGAGTCAAAATTAATCTTTCCTCCTCTATACTGTTTCTCTTGGGTATTTTGTTACAGTACCAAAAATCTAATACATATTTTACGATAAAAGTAAAACTGAGGAAATCAAGGCACCTCACTTGAGAGACCTGTTAAAGGCTGGTGCTGAGAACTACATCCAAGCAGGCAGGCTCCTGCGGTCTTGGATCTCAACCATTAATCCCATGCCCATGACTTGGTCCTCTGCAGTTACTGAAGTCATAGTAAGAATGTATGGTGATCCAATCGGAATGTTCTCGCTCCCTCATCAGCTTTGGCACGGCATGTTCCTCTTATGAAAACATTCCTATGAGTGCTTCCTTTTTATAATTTACTTGGGACCTCTAATATAATCTTAAGATCATGTTGAAAACAAGTCCTTCACTGCAGATGACGCCTTCTGTGAGAGCGGTGTTTACAGGGTAGCTGGCTGACTGTAGCTCCGGCAGGCCAGGATGACAGAAACGTCAAGTCAGTGCATTTAATTAGGTATGATATTTCCCATCCTGCTGGGAATAAAACTGGAGATGCTAAGAAACACTTCGTTGGATTATATTTCAAACACACATTAATTACAGCAGCTGCTACAAATTTTGGCAAGTGATTTTGGTGTTCAACCAGTATCAGAGCCAGGTGCGGATGTGTAAGATGTAAATATGAGTCGGATCAACATGAAAACGTTAAAGCAGAGGTAAAAGATACATATTGCGGGGGGCTAGCCCTGGCTGTGATTGACAGGTTCCAGAGAGGAAGCAAGGAGTAGGCGAGAAGGTTGATTACTAAATGAGAAAATGCCCTACAGCAAGGTATCATTTCCTCAGCCGAGGCTCCTTTCTCTGATGACTCTAGCTTATGTCACGCTGACACAGAAAACCATCTCGTACACCTAGTAATTCAATATCACCAGGTTGTACGAATATTAAAAGCCTCCTCCCCCCCAATGGAGATCAAAACCAAAAGGGGCACAGCAGCCATTATGTGGCTTGGTCATCCAGCTTCGCTGGATCTTTGCCAAGCAGCTGTGCGGGCTTTATGACTTTGCCCACTGCCATCAGATATGGCTGTGCCGATCGAAGAATGATTTGCTAGCTGCTGGCAATGTGTAAAGTTGGGCCTCCTCCTGGAGCCCACAGTTAGTGGACTGGCGAGGAGCATCCTTAAAATTCTTCCCACTCCTAATTCTAGAAAGCTTTAGTTAAACCCATGCTTTATAAACTGTCAAAAATAAAACAGCGGACGTGCACGGTTGCTGTCTTCTGAGTCACCAGATTGGGCTTCCAGCTGCTGTCCGTGGTTTCCTGTTTCGCTGCTACACCTGATGGCAGACAGAACCGCCAGCTTTCCCTGAGCCCTAGGATTTCCTATGAGCATGATAGGATCATGCCTGTTGGGATGTTCACTTTTGTGGGAACCAGAAAACAATAACAACACAGAATTTACTTCTAGGGATTCATATACTGTCAAGAAGGTTGGCATTAGTTGGCATGGCCTTTATTTTATAAAGTTATGTTTCATAATTTTCAGGAAAAAAAAGGTAACAACAAACTCTTGATGGAAATCCTAAAATAGGGCATTTGGAAAGATGGCTTAGTGTTGGAGAGAACTTGTTGCTCTGGCAGAGGACCTGAGGTTGGTTCCTAGCGCCCACACTGGCTGGCTCAAAGTCATTCGTAGCTTTGTCTCCAGGGCACCGGTCATCCTCTTCTGGATCCCACAGGTATTTGCACTTACCTACAAATATCCACACACAGACACACAGAATGAAAAAGTTGAAAAGAAGAATTAAAAATATAAAAGATGTGTTAACACAATGTTTTGCCAATGTATTAATTATTGAGTTCACATGACCAGGGGAAGGAAAGAGAGCTGGGGAGGTCCAGATAATATCCAGCTCTGTAGCTGCTATAGGAAATCTGGATTTTAAGACAGAAAACACTGATGACAACTTATGCTGGAGAGGATGTGAGGTGAAGGGAACACTCCTGCATTGTTGGTGGGAGTGCAAACTGGTACAGCCGCTTTGAATTTCAGTATGGCGATTTCTCAGAAAATTAGGAAACAACCTTCCTCAAGACCCAGCAATACCACTCTTGGGTATATACCCAAAGGATGCTCAATCTTACCTCAAGGACATGAGCTCAACTATGTTTATAGCAGCATTGTTTGTCATAGCCAGAACCTGGAAACAACCTAGATGCCCCTTGACCAAGGAATGGATAAGGAAAATGTGGTACATTTACACAATGGAGTACTACACAGCAGGAAAAAAAATGACATCTTGAAATTTGTGGGCAAATGGATGGATCTAGCAACATATAGAGTGAGGTAACCCAGACCCAGAAAGACAAATATTATATGTACTCACTCATAAGTGATTTTAGACATAAAGAAATAAAAACAGCCTACAATTCACAATCCCAGAGAACCTAGAGGACAAAGAGGACCCTAAACGAGACATACATGGACCTAATCTACATGGGAAGTAGAAAAAGACAAGATCTCCTGAGTAAATTGGGAGCATGGGGATCATGGGAGAGGGTAGAAAGAGAGGAGAGAGAAAGGGAGGAGAGCAATAAAAAAAATTAAATTAAAATTAAAAAAAGAACTTTGTTTTTTTTCTTTAGTGTGGCAGGGCTGTTTGGGGTGGAGAGTTGAGCGTTTGACTGACAAAGTGAGGAAGAGGATAGACTGGAGGGTTAGGTTTGGGAAGCCCTGGTTAGAGATTTAAAATTAGCATATGGAAAAAGATCAAGCTGTCAAGAGGAGGACTGAAAAAAATCCTTCTTTGAGGCCTACTGGACTAAAACAGAGAAATATAAAGAATAAAATTACCTTTAGAGCGGTGTTCTCAACCTTCCTAATGCTGTGGTCCTTTAATGCAGT
This sequence comes from Chionomys nivalis, assembly GCF_950005125.1. Lineage (NCBI taxonomy): Eukaryota > Metazoa > Chordata > Mammalia > Rodentia > Cricetidae > Chionomys > Chionomys nivalis. The sequence goes on from NC_080104.1 coordinate 33,528,781, forward strand.
CCTCATGTTGTGGTGACTTCCCAACCATAAAATTCTTTCACTGCTACTTCATAACTGAAATTTTGCTACTGTTATGAATCCAATATGTAGGATCTCTGATATGTGACCCTCAAAGGGGTCATGACCCACAAGTTGAGAATCACTGCTCAAGATGGAGATATTTGTTTGTCTTGTCCTTTAAGGGTTAATCCAGCGGGGTAAGTCAGGGACCTGACTCAGACACTTTTCAGAGGGTCAGCTCACCTTATAATGTTCTTTTTCTCCCAAGAGTCCTTTCCACATCCCATGCACACCTCAAGCCCCACACCCCATGCCCTACCCCCAACCCTTACTCTTGGGAAAGGCCATTGTGTAGACCCTAAGAGCAGCCATGGGCTTCCTGCCTTTCTTAGGTCTAAATTTCTCCTTTCTTCTCTTCCTCCTTTCTCTGATGCCGTCCAAAGCCCAAGAATTCTTTTACATTTCTTAACTTGCCCTTCCTCACTCTTTTTCAACCTCCCCTCCCTGCCACGTGGACTCCTGGTTATGCTGACCTCCCCTGCCACCCCCTCTCAAACATCAGTGGCTTCCTTCTTTCTTCTCTTCTTCCCTCCCAGGCAACTCTGAGAGTCACAGCTTGCCTGCCCTAAGGATTTCCTTTTAGACTAATAAATCATGCCCAGGCCTTGTTATGAGTCAGTTCTTTGTCCCCAAGCTTCTGTTTGTGTCCATTCTTAAATTCTTTTGTTATCAAAACTGAGTACCCCAAGAGTGGAGCCCGAGTTCCTAGGTATGGTATGGTGGCTCCATTGAGACTCCCCAGAATTTCCAGTAACACTTCTTTCCTGTCCTTTCTTTAACTGGCATCCATTTCCTGTACCCCTAGATAGCACCAGAAGCATGGGCCCAGTCATGAGTGTGCCTGCTGCTGTGTGACTAGAGACATTGATGGAGGGACAATCACAATATTCTATTCAATATCCAGGGTTGTTTTCAGGATCTAAAGAAACTGTAGATGCAGTATGATCTGTAAAGTATAAAGGGCCTGATAGAAGGGGTGTCATTTTTAGGGTAGCCAAGATGATGCCCTGTTTGGGTATCATCAGATTAAGGGGTGGAGGGTAGGCAGCAAGCTAGATTGTACCTCGTGAGCACAGCAGGGACTAGCAGGGTGACACCTCCATATATATATCATCAGGGTAGAGTTGTGGGTCAGCACCTGGAAGTGAGTTTGTCATGATGGGCGTCTCAAGGGCCCACTTCAACTTATTATACTAAACGTCAGTTCTGGGCTATGATGGAGGTCTTACGTAGTAGGTTAACTATGAGCTTCCACAGGACTAGGAGGTGTCGTGGGTAGACTCGAGAGCAGCTCCAGCTCCTTCTGGAGCAGCCTAGGCTGGCTGGGTTCCATCTTCCCCTCTTTGCTCCTTGAGAAGAGCCATCCCTTTGACTTCTCGCCCAGCCAGCTGGCTTTCTTTTCCTGTACTGTGACACTTAGAAATCCATTGTAATTAACTTCTGCCTAATTATCAGCCCAATTAGGGGTCTCTTTCCAGGCTCCTTTGTACCTGCCAAGGTTAAGTTATGTCTTAGTACATTTTCTGCAGCTATAATTAAATACCTGAAATTGGGTAATTTATAAAAAACAGATGTTTATCTAGCTTACAGTTCTGGGGGCTGAGAGGTCCAAGAGCACAGTGCTGGCAGAAGGACAAGCATGCATTTATGTGACAGAGCCCAAGAGAGTAAGGACTCTCACCACCATGGCACAGTTCTTGATCTGTCACTGGGGTGTAACTCTAATAGCCTAATCGCCTTGGAGGCCCCAGATTTTAATACTGTTACAAGTGAAACAAGCACCAGCTTGAGTTCTGGAGGGACCATCACAGTCACAACAACTGGCACCTGGGAAATCAGAACTGTTCTTTTTTTTACTTATTTTTATTTTATTTTAGTTACACACATATACGTGCATATGCACATATGGGCATAGAGGCCTGTGGAGGCCTTAAGAGGATGTTGGGTCCTCTGGAATCAGAATTACAGGCAGTTGTGAGCACCCAACGTGGATGTTGGGATCCAAACTCAGGTCCTCCAAAAGAGGAATGCAGACTCTTAACCACAGACCCATCTCTCTAGCCCAGAACTGTGTTCTTGTCTTAATCATACTGGCTATCTTTAAGTCAGCTCCTTCTTGGTGACCCGAGGTCATTGGGTAGAACCTGTGCTATAGAGTCCAGCAGGAACAGAAAGGAGAATTCCTTACACCTCGGTGCTCAGAGGGCATCTACCACATGGTCCTGCCTTTGCGCTATGGAATGGGAATATGTGTTTGAACCTGAACCATAGGCAGTTGGCATTTTCATGGGGTGCTACTCCATCTCCACAGCCTACCAAGTCTTATTAGGAGAGGGCTAAAGATACATTGCTCGGTGGCACAGTTTCTATGTTCTGGATAATTATAATTTCAGTGCCAACCTTCATCTAAACATTGAAACCCGGCCAAAGTGGACAAGTCAGGAGGTACCCTAAGGATTTATATCAAAAGCCAAAGTGAAAAACGAAACAGACACAATCTGAGGCCAGAGTAAATGAAGGAAATGTTCCTTACAGACTTCATGGTGAAGGGTATGCTATGAAGGATGGAAACCAGAAGATGCCATCCAGAGACAACCTGACACAGAGAATTAGAAGACCTAAATTTGAATTCTAGTTCCACTGTAACACACAACAACTTCAAAGCTTTAAACTTGTGAATAACCTTTGATAAAGACAAAGCTCATAAAATTTATCTCAAGGAGTCTCCTGAGAATTCACTAGGATACCCGCTTAACCCCCTCCTTGGCCAATCCTTGAGTTAGGACATGGAGTATTAGTTATTCTTCGTTTTTCAACCCCAGGTGAGGTACAGGCTCTGGCAAGATGTAGCTTTACCTGAGGGTGGACGATGCATGAGCTCTTGGGAATGAGAAGGCTGAAGGACCCAATTGCTCCTCTCTTGCCATACACCTTTCTCACCCAGACAGAAGCCCTCCTGGGGCCTCTGAGCAGTGCCCTGGTGCATGTGACCAAGTGTGGGAACCCAGCTCAACCTCTGTGTTAGACAAAAAGATGCAAGGCAAAAGTGAAGATCGCCTCACCCAGCCAATTCTGAAAGGCACCGCACTGTGTTTATATGCTTTGTGGACTTTTGCTGGACGTACGGTTCTTTCTTTCAATTAACCCAGCGAAGCCTAGATACCTCCCTAGCAGAGGGAATGGGGGAGAAGGGCTAGAATCCCTTCAGCCCTTGTAAAAGAGATGGCAAGCACTGTCCTGTGGCTGTGAAGGACTGAAATTCTCAGTAAGCATGAAGGATGATATTCAGTAAGAAGATGGAAACACACACCCTCCTATGTAGAAATCGTAGTAGTGAAAAGCAAAACAAATGAGAATTTCCAACCGAGTCTTAACAGTAGATTTGAACTGACAGAAAAAAACATCTGAAGATGGAGGGGAAAAAATGAGGAGAAAAAAGGAAAGAGGCCTCAGAGAAACACAGGCGCCATTAATTGTGCCAACATACAATCGCAGATGCAAAGGGCAGATAACAAGCAGAGCAGAACATGTATGAGAAGAGGTAAAGAAAGCAACTGTCCAAATTTGATGAAAATCTTCCATGTATGAATCCAGGCAGCTCCCTGGACTATAAGTGGGGTAAACACAAGGATACCTGAGAATACACACATCATAGTAAAACTGCTGAAAAGAAACGAAGATGGGAAGGAAGTCCCGAAAGCAGACGGAGAGAAAGAACGTGTCTCTTAATGGGAAATCACAGTAAGATTGACAGCTGACTCTCAGCAAACCGTGGAAGCCAAAGATGGCAGGATAAGGGATTTAAAGGGCTCAAAGGAAACCGAGATCAGCTGCCAGCCCCAAGTCCTGTATCCAGCAAAGCTAAGACCCAAGAATGCAGGAAAGACAAAGGCATTTATAGATAAACAATGCTTAAGGTATTTACTGCTGTCAGACTTTTCCCACACTGTAAAGAAGCAGGGGCCACCAGGAAAGGAAATCATGTCACTATAAAATATTGTATAAACACATGGTTTGCCTCCTTTATTTCCTTAGCTTTTTTTTAAAGTAGTTGTAAAAGATAGTGCAAGTGGGACGTATCATTGAGTCCTCTGCTGCGTGCAGGAATACTCACAAAAATAACACAGCCACTAATCTAATACAGGCAGAGAGTGACAGGGTTTGGGGTTGGGATCCTATGGAAAACAGAGTTACTGCTACATAAAACAGCCAGTTTCTAACAAAACGGCCCGGAAATGCAGTAAGAGGCATGTCGAGTGTAGGGGAGAAAATGATGCCAGGTCAATCAAATGCAGAGAAGCATTTGAGGAGAACTATAAATGAAGAATAAAATATGAATACAATAGAACCCTTTCTCTTCTTTCTCTTTTTAACTTCTAAGTCTGTCTCTCAAGGCACTGCAAGAAAGTATCACAAACAAGGAGACACAAAGTCAGAAGTCTCCCTTTCTGGAGGCCGAAGTCTGAACACCAGATGTAACAGAGTGAGTGAGTGGTCCTTGCTTCTCTCTTAGCTTTAGAGACTTGGTAATCGTTGACAACATTTTTTTTATTACAATATAATTTTAATTACTTGCATTTGAAAATGTAGATAACTCATAGAATTATAAAATTGGTTTAAAACAACGTAGAAAATTTGTACAGGCCAATAATTGTAGGAAGAGTAAAAAATAAAAGTCTTTCAAAAACTTACTCTTAGCCAATATTTTCAGGCCTATTTGATAGTTTAAGGTTGTTTTCCTAGGTTCCTGGAGAGTGTAACTCCAGGAACTGACAACCCACATACCCTACGCTGTGATGAGACAGGGTACCCTGGATGGCCTTTCTCACTTTCATACGCTGGTAAGGTTCAGTAGCAGGCTGCTGCTGCACACGCTTCTGATTTTCTGCTCGTTCTGCCAAGGCTCTTCCTGTCCGGGGGTGTGGCACTTCTATCTCATTGTGCTGTTTCCCACAGAGCATGCTGCTTCTTGATTTATCACTAGGTTTGGGATCCCCTCCTCCCATGTCATTGGCTGTCCTTCTCCATCCATGATGCCCTTTCCGCCAGGGAAAGAGGGAAAGAGGGACCTCCTCCCAAGCCAGGGGCAGAGTGGCTCATCTTGGAGTGACACTCCTTGTTCCTGCTTAGGGTCCATGAGTTGTGATCTGTAGATCATGGGCACCCTGTGTATCACCAAGTATGTCTACTTGGCACAAGCTGGGCTTGAGGGCCGGCCCCACCAGGCTACTCTGAACCTAGTCCAATCTATCACGTTGCATGTTGCGACCTCCCCCCGCTGCTCCTTCTTTCTGACGCCCTTGAACCTGGAGCATCCCCCAAAGAGTGCACATCCTCTGCCACACTTCTGCGTTTGCATGGGGGACTGTCATCACCTCCCCTGGCCTCCTTCCATCTGTTTCCAATGGTTACTCAGAATCTACGTCCGTCTGATAATAAGCCTTCCTCTCGGCTTTGCCACCGGGCTGCTCGGTAAAGATAATTTTCTGTGATTGCTAGGGAATTATCTTTCTGGGCCATTGTCTGCAGGGCTCTTTCATCATTGTGAGGTTCACTGTGCCCCTTTTACCCAACAGTAGCTGCTGTTCTTATTTGTTATATTGATGGGATAATGGGAGGTATTACTGAATTGGAAGGCAAGAAGGGAGAAAAATTGAAAGAAATAATGACAGCAGATGGAGGGAGATGGAAGGGTGTGTGCTTTGCCTTCTCCCATTATCCAATTTTCACATCGTCTTGTTCCAGCCATGGTCACTGTACCCGACCCTCTGGTGCTCCTGGCCATACATCACACATCTCACCACTCAAACTGGGAGCTCACATCTGTGGATTAGTAAAATAAGTCCTATGCTAGGATTTAAATAATAACCCAGGTAATATTACTACTGCTTGTTGGCTAACACAGCTGCCAGCTGGGCTCATCTGACTTGTTTTAAAAAACTGCCCTTCTCCTTCTTCTCCCTGTTCTGTGGAGCATTCGGTGCTCCCAAGCTCGAACTCTTGATTCTCCTGCCTCTGCCTCCCAAATGCTGGGCTTGCTGGTGTGTGCTATTGAACCCAGCTCAAAAGAAAACAGGAAGTAGTTGATTTCAGATTGCAAGTTCTATTCCCAGAATATAAAAGCTCCTGTTAGAAGCTCTTAGCGCTCCATGGCTCATGTGTTGAGCCTTGAAGAAGTTCATGCTTAATGGTGGTATTGCTAGGAATAAAACTGTGCTTTATTTATTGCATCTTTCTGACAGGGGAGCTGCTTTTGAAAACCCAATTGCACCCACTTATCATCCGCAAAGTGGAGAAGAAAACCATTGAATCTATAGCCTTATGATTTACTAAGGCACCCAAGGTCTTTTGGTGATAGGGGATGGTTTGTCTTCTTCTTCTTTTTAAAATTTATGTATGTATTTATGTATGTATGTATTTTTTCTTCTCTCATACATTACATCCTGACTGAAGTTCCCCCCCTTCTTCTCCCAGGCCCCCCTCTCCTCTCCCCTTTTCCACTCCCCGTTTCCCTTCAGAAAAGAGCAGGAAGAATACTAGGAGAGACGACTAGAATTGGGGGGCATTTGGGGGTATGAGGTAGAAACCTAATGCAATGGAAACTCCCTTGAATCTATGAGGGTGACCCTTGCAAAGATTCATGGGGGATAAGGAGCCTGAACCGGTCATCTTCTGTAACCAGTCAAGGCTTCCAGTGGGAGGACTGGAGCACTAACCCAGGCACAAAACTCTCTACCTACAATTTGTCCTGCCTGCAGGACGTGCTGGGGTGGCGGTAGCCCAGAATGTGTGGGAGTGACCAACAACTGGTCCAACTTGAGATCCATGCCAAGAAAGGAAGCCCATCCCTAACAGTGCCTGGAGGGCCAGGACCCAGAGGCTGGATAGTTCAAGGACCTAGGATAGAACCAAATATGATTGGCAAAAAAAGTCAATGAAATGATTCCTAATGATATTTTGTTATACTCACAGACAAGAGCCTAGCATAATTATCTTCGGAGTGGTTTCATCTAGCAACTGATGGGAGCAGATGCAGAGACCCACAGTTAGGTGGAGGTTGGGCAATCCTGTGGAAGAGAGGGAGGAAGGACTGTAGGAACTAGAGGGGTCAAGGACACCACAAGGACACAGCCCACAGAATCAACTAACCAGGGTTCATAGGGACTCACAGAGACTGAACCGACAATCACGGAGCCTGTCTGGCTCTGACCTAGTTCCTCTGCATATATGTTATGGTTGTATAGCATACGTTCCTGTGGGACCCTTAATAGTGGGAGCAGGGGCTGTCTCTGACTCTTTGCCTGCTTTGGGGACCTTTTCCCTCCCACTGGGTTGGCTTGCCCAAGGTCCTAAGAGCATTTTTAGCTTGCGACATTTGCTAAACACTGAAATGTAAGGGACTGTCAATAGCTCTGCAGCACAGCATCTCCAGCTAGCAGGAAGTGTTGCTATGCCTACAGCAGGGAGAAATGCTTAGTCATTGTCAAGGCAGGGAAAGAACAGAGAAACCACTGTCCTGCTGCGCGAGTCAGCTCCTGTTGCTATGGCGACGCCTGAAGAAATGACCTTACAGGAGTTAAGTGCTGTGTTTGAAGCTTAAGAGGGCGTCAGTCCACAGCTGATTGGCAGCGTGGTTTGGGGGCTTACAATGAGGCATTCCATCATGGCAAAAATATATGGCTGTGCTGTCAGGAAAGAGGAAGAGGAGGGGATGGGAGGAGGAAGAAGAGGAGAGACTTACATAGAAAGGGAAGAGGTAAGAAGAGACAGAGTGGTAGAGAAAGAGAGAGGAGAGAGAAATATAGGTATGAAGGGGGATGGAGGAGAGATACACATAGACATAGCCTTTCCCCAAACTATGAATTAACAAATGGATGAAATAAAACAAAAATATGTTTCAAAAGCATTGACATAGCTAATTCATCATCTTAGCCCTGGAATGTTAATGGCTGGAAACAACACAATCTACCACCGTTGGTATGGCTTAAACGATCATCATCCAATAGTCTCCCAAAAGCCCCATCTCTGAACACTGGACCCTGATGTCTAAACATGAGCCTTTGGGGTCATTTAAGATCTACCCCTAATAGCCATTAGTCTCTGATGCAATAATCCCTTGGTGGTGCTTCTTAATTTCACAATTGTTCCTATACCACAATTTTGTCAGGGAAACACATTGATGCCCAAAGAAAGGGTGGAGGATTCTTCAAGCATCAAAGTTGAACAGTGGATGGATAAGGAGCCCCATTGGAGGAAGAAGGGAGCATCAAAGTGATTACTTCTTTTACTGAGTGGCCTTTGGCAGACAGTTTTTAAAACTGTGTGGAGTTCACAGTACTTAGAGCATATAAAAATAAAACAACTGGGGAATACTCTGACCACCTAATATATGCACAGTACACAGAATAGGGTTGCCAACCGTGCAGAGCAACCACTAGCCAATCTCTCAGCTCAGAACCTGTTGAAGGAGTTGATCGCAGTTCTTATCAGAAGAAACCTGGTGGCCTTCTCTTACCTTCAGATTCCCCCAGTCTATGCCAGTACAGCATCACCGAGGGAATCTCCCCCAGAAGGCCTCAAGACACGTGCTGCATGAACACAGCACACTTATGATTCCAACACATTTTCTTTTCAAAGCAGCTCATACCTTGGCTTCAGAACCATCTGGTGAAGAAGCAAGCAAGCAGGAGCGGGCGCGGGGGGCGGGGGGGGGTAGTTCTACCCTTACCTACTCTGCTTGCATGGTCCTTTCGGATCCTAGGTCCTTTCTCAGTTCTCCTCATCCTTCATTTTTCTTGTCTATACTGATGGACCCACAAGGTGCTTCCAGGGCACAAACCCAAGCAGCTGCCGTGGGGATTTTAAAATCACCTGTCATTAAGATTGTAAAGGCAGAAGAATTAGGTGGCCTCTCTGTATGAGTGACCAAATTATGAATGCCATTCTAACAATAGGGGAAACAAGAAAACGGTCTCTGTGGAGTGCATAGGGTTTAAGAGGGGAAACACCTTTGCATTACACAAAGACAAAGGGCACACCCATTTTATATCTCCTTGCCATGAATGGAAGTTGTTGGCTTACTGGTATCATATACACATACAGATACGTTCACATGAAGATATTTAAAGGCATCTTGATTTTTCTGTTTACTGTGTTTCCCCCCTTCTCATAGAATAATTATCCACAACTTGAATAGAAAAATTGCTCGCTAGTGCAAAACGCTTAATCATCTCTCGGTCCGGGCTGGGCGGCTTTTGTTGACATTGATAAATATGCAATTCCAGATGGGTACAGCGAGACTCTCACCCAAAACCCTAAGAAGATCCGTTCAGGCTGAGACAGGCTGGGGAAGGCTGAGCATTCCGAGACCATCCCTCCCTAACAGAACAGCTGCTCCGAGCCCACAGCTTGTCTCTGTTCCCTTCAGAGCAAGATACGGCTGTTGTTCCTGGACTGCTCCTGCAGGGGTGTGAAAACACAGTAAAACCGTTCAGAGACCAATGGTACCCGCCGCCATGTCCGACAAAATCTTGCAGGCGCTGCCTGCCTTTGGCTGGGGATTACCTGGTGAGAAGGGAAGCTTTCTGTTGTTTGCTTTAAGAATTTACAATCCGATAAAACAGACGGAATTTCCACTCTCACCGCTCAGAGCCTTTTAGCAACTACTGGAAACTTGGCTTTCTTTCTATTTCTACCTTCCCTTAAGCAAAGAAATCCTAACCCCACAGATCCCGGGCCTAATCTCAAACAGCGGCGTTTTCTGACATCCTTAGGGCTTTTCGGTAAGATCTTAAGTGATTTTCGCCAAAGTGAAAAGCTAAGGAAGAGCAGCGCCCCCTGGAGGAAAATGGGGGCATGCAGCTGGCTGAGAAAGAGTAAGAAGATGGAGTCCAAAATAACAAACAGATTTGAGGTCCTCAATCACTTTTACCTAAAGCTGTATGAGTGTCCATATTTAGTTTGGTCCTTTATATGACCAGTGAGAACCAGCGGGAACACTGAACGTGTGACACTCTGTGTAATTAAACGGATCACAGCAGGTTATGCAGGCTATATGGGAAGAAAGAGAAGGGGTGTCAGTCTCATGTCACATAAAGCAGTTGTCCCTGGGTCTTTGCAGTCCTCCTCGCCTTTCTGTGGGATGGCTCTCGGCCTGATGGCTCACAACCTTGGATTTTAAGTATCTAATATTTACTAAATAACTGAAAACTAGAACATGTGTCACTGAAGTATTCTCCTCATATTTTAAATTTCCAAGGCATAGTAATCACTTGTTTTATTTTCATTAGGTTTTTCTTTAGAATTTTTTTTATGTGCATGGTTATTTTGCCTTCATGTGCTATGTCTCTGCAGTGCTAATGGAGGCCAAAAAAGGGTCTCATACTTATTGGGACGGGAGCTACAGATGGTTGTGAGCTGCCATGTGGGTGCTGAGAATCCAACCTCAGTCTTCTGCAAGAGCAGCCAGTTCTCTTAACTGCTGAGCCATCTCCAGCCCTTATTTTTATTAGTTTTTTAAAAAGCACACAAAGCCATGGGCTTCACTATAGCATGAGATTCCATATTTATCCTCGTTCCCAGAGGAACAAATGTAATTTTTCCTGTATCTAACTCTTTTTTAATCCTCTGTGTAATATTGATGTTGTTTTTAGTTTTGTACATTAGCGATTTCCTCAAAGTCATAATACTTATTTTTCTTTCCATCCAAAAATATCTAGGGCTGGGGTGGAGCCCAATGATAAAATGCTTGGCTACCATATGCTAGCCCTTCCTTCAAGCCCCAGCATCCCATATATAGAATAAAAGTCTGTGACCCAGCATCTAGCATTACACAATAACCTATACCCCCCTTGCCACACCAACCCCAATAGAATCTGTGTGACAAGTTCCACAGACTGGGGTGTTTGACTCCAAAGGGAGGAGGTCTCCTGGAACTCTCTAGCTGGAGAGAAATTATTGAGTCATAGTTCTCATGGCAGTCTGTCTGCTTCTATTTCCTTTCTATACTTATGAAATGTCCCTGATAGCCTGGACAAAAATTTTAAACAAGAAAATTGGGTAAGAAGCCATCCCCTTGAAATGGGGTCACTGGCCATGACTCCATCTTCAGCGCTTTGCTGCATAATCATTGACATAATTATAAAATAATACCTTGATAGAATATCTTCCCGACAATATATGAATTTGTGTGGCTATGCGTGTGTACATGAGGTTGGCTTTGACATTGTGGTATAGAAAGTATTGCTTAAGTATAGTTTTAAATTGAGTTTTGAGAATTTTTAAGAAGACAAAAGTTAGACATTTGTTAAGGATTACACATGAAAATTTATGAACTTGATCAGGACCTAAGAATCATTCATTAACTATAAGTCACCTTTTGTACTTGTTTGGTGTCATAATTGATTCTTTGAACCCATTGTTTAGGAAATGTAATACCTGATTGATTTTATGCTTTCCTGTGCCAAATGATATGATAACTGTTCTTTGTAACTGCTACACTGAACACATCTTTTAAGAACTGTCATACCTGTTCATCTTGTATAAAAACCCCTGTTTGAGAACAGCAAAATACACTCAGATTCAAACTGTCTCTGTATCTGTTTCTGTTTGTCATCACCGAATCCTCACCCACCTAGTCTTTGAGAAACCACGTCCCAGAAATGGCTGGGGTGGTCGGTGGCACCCACTCAAAGATTTGCACACGTATTCACAACCATGAGAGCCACTGGGATAAAGCCCAGCACTGGACACACCTAAAATAGTGATCAAGGACTGAAAATAGTGATCAAGGACTGAACGGAAAAACCAAATGTGGTTTTCCCCTTGCACGAACACTCACCCACGTAATGAAGTAACCAACTATCCTTAGATGCACAATCCGGGTGACCCTAAGAGACTATAGCTATGGAGCGCAGGAATCTAGTCTCAGAATTTATAACCCTAGGTGCATGACATTTCTGGAAAAGTCAAAAGTGCACAAATGGAAAGAGATGCAATTTTCTTCAGGTGACGCTGATGTTCATGGGACTCACATTTTGGTCAACTAGCAGCTAGCTCTGCCCTCTGATCCAAAGCTAATTTCATTGGTTGTCTTGGGATCATCAGAATGCAATCAATCAAAATATCACATGACAGTCGGTCAGTGTTCCATGGCAACTTTTGTAAAGGAAAGCATTTAATTGGGGCTGACTTACAGTTTCAGAGGTTTAGTCCACTGTCATGGTGGAGAGTGTGGTGACACACAGGCAGACATGGTGCCAGAGGAGGAGCTGAGAGTTCTACATCCAGATCTGCAGGTAGCAGGAGGAGAGAGCTACAGGGCTTGAATTGAGCATTCGAAACCCCAAGGCCCACCCCGAGTGACAAACTTCCTCCAACAAGGCCACACCTACTCCAACAAGGTCTCACCTCCTAATCCCTCCCAATTAGCTCTACTTTCTAATAACCACGCATTCAATTACATGAGCCTATGGGGATCATCCTTATTCAAACCTCTACAGAACATTGTTGAAATGTTTACAGGTAAACAGACATGGTCTGGTATTGTCTGTGAGTATCCATGTGGGCTCTTGAGCAGTGTGACCTGACTCCAGTATTGGTATGAAGCTATTCAGTTTGAGTCATGAACTGCAAATCTATTTATCATGGGCAAACCAAGTAGGAATGCAGAAGGGGGACTCTCCTCGAGCTCCTAGATATTCAGCATGTTTTTTTTAAGGACCTTGAAGCATTGCCTATGAGTGTGTCTCACCTAGGCACTAAGACCTGCATCTGACTTATGTGTACAGATAAATGTTCTTACCAGGACAGTGTTACTGGTGGTTTATGGACTATGGGGACTTTTAAGTTTGACTGACTGCATTTCTGCATTATGATATGGTTACAAGCCTAAGGGGACCAGGGAGTGGGTTAATCGAGATGTGAGAATTAGCCAATAAGAGGCTACAGATAACGGGCCACGTAGTGTTTAAAAGAATACAATTTGTGTGTAATTATTTTGGGTAAAGCTAGCCGTGCAGGAGCCCGGTGGCGGAACGCAGCCCGCTGCTCCTCACCACAGTGACTAATACACACAACTAAGTGGATGAAAAAAACTGACATTTTCCTCTAGGGGCTGGAGTTGTCATTTTACACCACATCCCCACCCTCAACTTAAAAGATAAAAAAGATAGAAAACAGAAGAGTTGTTTCTGAATTTGGGAGATGCAGTGAAGGTAGACGGGGCTTTGGTTTCCGGCTCAGGCTCCAGCTGAATGCTGGCAGCAGAGGAGAGAGGAGGGGAGTTCAATGTGTTACACACACCAATATAAAGGGAGTGCCGAGGGCAGCAAGGAGGCTCTCTGTAGAAAACAAGGGACTGCATATAGCCATACCCGGTCATCTTAGTGTTTCTGGAAGCTACACAGATAAATAGAGTCTGGGTCCTGCGGATCAATATTAAGACTTAAACCCCCTTTCCCGCTAAAATTCACAAGTTAAAGTCCCAATCCCCGAGGGGATGGTGTATGGAGATGGGGACCCCTGGGAGATAGATTTAGAAGAGGTCAAGACTGTGGGGTGAAGTGAAATGACTATCTTTTGAAGCATAGGGAGATCAGAGCACTCCCCTTCCTTCTGCCTTTTTGAGGACAGCAAGGTAGCTGCCTGCAAGTCACCAAGAACAGGGTCAGTCTGCACTTCATCCGGAACGTCCTAGCCTCCAGAACAATGAAAAACAAATTGCTTTGGTTAAGCCTCCCACGCTACGGTGATTTCTTACAGAACCCCAGGCAGAGCAAGAGAGAAATTGGCACCGAGATTGCTGCTGTATTATATAAAGTGTGGGAGGTGCTGCAGAAATAGATAATTGAGGATGGGGGCGTTCTGGGGTGCATGCAGGAAATATGGACATTATAGGATATTCTATGAGGGTTCAGAAAACAGAGGAGCTTCTGTCTTCTTAGAGACAGCTTCTCTCTTCTTAGAGAATATGCCGTGTACATTGGGGCCTGGAGAGATGGCTCAGTGGCTAAAAGCATCTGCTACTTTTGCAGAGGACCTGGGTTCACTTCCCAGTACCCACATGATGGCTCCAGTTCCATAGGATCTGACATCCTCTTCTAGCCTTCAAGGGCACCTATACATCATATGTGGGTGCACATACACACTCAGGTTCACACACTCCTTTTAAAGAAAAAACCCAAAATAATAGTTGGAGAGAACGTAGTGTAAGGGCCGTTCTGGGCGGTCTCAGAGAGACATTAGGAACACACTGTTGAAAAGAGGACATTGTACAGAGTGATCAAGAACCTGGTTGGAGTGTATCTGTGTTGGAGATTTTGGTGGCAGGCCAAATCTGCAAGTGAAGAAAACAAATATTTCGCTGAGATTCCTGGGCAGAGTATCAGGGGAGCGGTGTTGACGAGGTATACAGAGAGCTCCCATCTTAGGCATATTTTGACTTGTTTTTCATTTTTCCTTTTTGCTTTCTGATGATGTGAAATCACTATGCATTTGGTGGAAATTGTATTTTGAAATTTGATCCTTTCCCCCAGATTAGCTATACGCAATGCTGAGCAGCAACAGTGAGCTGCCAATCACAAGAGCCAACAACTGGCGACCCACATTGTGTTGTGTTGCTAAGCTACCATGCCCGTGGATTAAGGTACTTGATGTATCTTTGACTCAAGGTATTTCCAGTTTACAATGCCTCTATCAGGAAGTAACCACTGCCAACTGAGGGCCATCTGTGTGATAAAACGTGAGCCCAGAGAGGGAAGTTCAAGACTTAGCTACTAAGCAAAGGGCACCAAAATAGGAAGACTTTGGGCAGTCTCAGCCTGTCAGGTGGTAGAGAATGGGAGACTACGTGGAGACGGAACCTAAAGGTGTGGCTTCTCAGCCACGATGTGAGATGAACGTGGGTGTGAACCATGGTCCTAAAATTGGTCACTTCTTCAGAAGCTGTGATAACTATTCTTGACTGTCAACTTGACTCCATCTGGAACTAAGCCCCAAGCAGCTAGGTACACCTGTGAGGGACTTTTCTTAGTTAGATCATGTCAAGTGGGAAGACTCATTTTAGCACAGATCTTTTGAGCAGGGAAGATCCACTTTTAATCTGGGTCACACCTTCTGCTGGCAGCCTAGAGAAAGGACGTGGAAGAAGGAAGCTTTTGCTCTTGGCCTGCTTGCTCTTTTAACAAGTGTCCATTCCTTCAATGGCATTAGAGCCTACTTCTTCAGGATTCTGGTGTGTCCTGAAGATCAGCTGAGACATCCAGCCTCGTGTGGTGAACAACTACTAGACCCTGCATTGGTAAGACAGCTACTGCTGGACAACAAGAATACCTTCTAAGCTGTTCTAGTCTCTCTCTCTCTCTCTCTCTCTCTCTCTCTCTCTCTCTCTCTCTCTCTCTCTCTCTCACACACACACACACACACACACACACACACACACACACCCCACATTCATTCTATCAGTTCTGTTTCTCTAGAGAACTCTGATGAATACAAGGGCCAGGAAGAGCGATGAGAGCATGTCAGCAGAACCCTGCCTGTTAGCCCCAAAGAAAAGCAAGACAATCAGACGGGAGGGAAGGGGGCAGGCTGCAGACACATGGTATGCATTGAGAAAATTAGCGGTCCACGGGCTATTTGGAGACTGGAGCTGCTTCTCTTCCTACAGCTGAGGACACCAGGTGGAGCTGCCAACAGCAGTGGGCAGGGGCAGGGTCTGAAAGAGTTTTTTGGGCAAGGCACTTTCCACAGCTTGAAGCTGAAGGGGAAGGACCAAGCCCAAGAGCTGATTAATCAGCTCTGCAGAGACGTGAGGTGACTCTACCACCCAATGGATCTAGAGGGTGGAGCTGCTGTTCCCACCCTGCAAGGACAGCTTCTGAGCCACGAGACCCCGTGTCAGTTCAGGCAGGCTGATGAGAAGCCCAAGGACAGGCTTGGCAGCGCAATGTCCAAGCGTGCAGCAATGTGGGGAGCAGAGCAACCGAAGTCGCAGCTGTAATGAATTTGGAAGTGGTTCAAGGGACACAGGGGAAAGGACTGCCTCCTTGAGTGGAGGAACATGATTTGTGAAGATAAGAAGGGCCTTCCAAGACCTTGTGAGGAGGGTATCAGGCTGAGCCACTCTGGGGATGCTGGCTGTCTGGGATCAGGTGTGCGGAGCTGGCTTGTTCCCGACTTACTGTGGTAGAAATACTTCCTTGTTCAGCAAAGTATGTTAGGAAAATGACCAGTATGGCAGAAAGGAGAGAAAGAGAAAAATCAGATCAACTCAGTCAGCCACACGAGAGAAAATGCCACTTTAATCAGAACTACCTGGAAGGCCTTAACTTCACACACGCTATCAACACCACTGCCACACACGCTATTAACAATGAAGCCTGTCAAAAGCAGGCACGAGGTTGATGATCAGCAATTTAGGTCTGAAGTGATTTTACGAAGGCTGTGCTAAAACTCCATTTAAAAACAACCCAATGTTATGTTCTTGGCATTTCGGTTGACCAGGAAAGGCTGGGCCTCATTCCAGTCCTCGGTCCCATCCCTGGCCTCAGCTTGAAGCCACCAGGGGTTACCTGTGGCCCTGGAGCCCCCTCTCCACTGGTCAGATTTGGCACATATTTTAAAGTTTATTTTACTTTCACATTTACACGTTTAGGAAGACTTTTGGAGAAGAGGGTTGTGGCCTTTAGGAAAAGCTAGCACAGTTTCTCCCAACCCTGGGCACATGCGTGTGCCAGAGACTTCCTCAGGTAGACCGTCCAGTCATCTGTAGCAGCACTTGGCTGCTGGTTGGCAGCTGACACGCTGATGTGGCTTCCTTCTTGCTGGGGTTGGCCTCAAAGCCTGGAGGGCATGTTGCCAGACTGGCCTCATCCAAGATTTTATTGCTGTTGAATCTGATTATCCAACTTGTGGCCTTTCAGTCTGGAACGGTGGCACTGTTAGAACTGGGGCTGGAGGAGCCTGTCTGTTGACATGAGCGGACATGGCAGTGTGGAGACAGCACTGGATTCTGCAGGCCAGGCATGGTGTGGCCTGGTGTTGTCAGCAGCTGCCTGGATCTATCCACTGGAAATGCTTAGTCTTTCTCCCCTTTAAGGACAGTGAGGTTCATCGAGGAGACAGGTGGGAGAGTCCCTGCTGCTCACTCCAAGATAAAAAGCAGGAGCAAAGACAAAGGCACCCGATTCCACAGCAGCCTGCGTTCCCAGGACCATCCAGTTCTTCCTTCCTTGCACCAAGTTCCAAGTCCCCAAGGATGGTCCTGAAACCCCCTCACTTTCAGGAAGGGAATCTCTTCTGCAGAATGAAGCAAGTGCTTGGAGGGTCAGAGGTCTTTAAAAAAAAAAAATGAGCTAGCCTGGATCTTGAAAAGACTGCTCACGCTGTTCTGGAACTATCCCCACCAAATGTCACAGGGCCTCAAGCTCGAGGGGCATATATGACCTGTGTCTATGGTTACAGTTGTTCCAAGGCAGAAGAAAAAGGGATCATTATGACTTATATTTGAGTCTGCGTGGGCTCCAGTAACCTCTGCAGCCATTAAACATCTCCATCTCTCTTCCAAGTGCTGTGTCTGTACAATCCACAGGTCACGGGTGACACCACCTGGCCACTGCTGAGGTGCCAGTGCCAAGGACAATGTAACACCGAATGAAACAGCTTCTAACACTGTCTGCTCTGGGTCTGCCCGCCACTCTGTAAACAGTCTCTGCTAACCTCTCATGGAGTGATGGCTAGTGACCTTCTAATGACACGGGGTGGTGAGGGGGAATGGCATACGTGACACAGGGCCCTCAGAGCATCTGACATCTAAGCTCAGACAAGTAGAGCCCAACGTCAGCTGTTCACAGAACCACAGAAATGTTGAAGGGAGTCCCATTTCTGTGCCAAGACCTCCAACTAGTCAGCCCCTGACCTAGCAAGAATTCAAGGGTCTTATGCATTAATTTAGCAAAAAATCTGGCTTCTGATACCCAAAGAGCTTAAAGTCCCCTTCAAAACGTGCATAGAGGCGCCGGATGTCTCGTTTGCTGATGCCCAGGAAGTAGTGCTCGACTTTAGTTCTATTGTACAAGGTGATGCCTGGAGGGATCGTGGGGTACGACACCAGGTGGTCTATGCCAGCCTCTTTCAGGATATAGGGGGCATCCTCCTCCAGGGTCTCGTGGTGTCCGATCACACTGTACTTTATCTCACAGGGTGCACAAAGCTCTACGTAGGTCACCCAGTGGATGATATGGTCCCCAAACTGAAGGTCTAACCATCTGCGGTTTGGGTCACCCAAGTAGCGCACAAAATCTTCAAACTGGATGCCCCGGGTCTCCGTCCGGTCCTTCCTGTACTTTCTAATAATGCCAGGGGCGATCTCATGCCTGTACCAAGGCTCAAAGCGTGGATTGTGAATAAACTTATCCTTAAAGGCGGAAATCAGTCTTTCGAAGGGATCTCTGACAATAAAAAACTTGAAGTATGTTTTCAATCTGAGGAAAAACAAATAGAGACAAAACTGATGCTCTGGGAGGGAAGAGGAGGTAGAGGGAGTAACACCAAGCTGGGCCCTGGGAAAAGTGTCCCACACACAGTGTGCACTCTGTACTGTGCACTGAATGTTGCTATCAACCCATTCTACAGGTAAGGAAACAGAGACTTAGAAACCCAAACTGGGGCTGGAGAGATGGCTCAGGGGTTAAAAGCATTGGCAGCTCTTCCAGAGGTCCAGAGTTCAATTCCTAGCATCTGCACGGTGGTTCACAGTCACCTATAGTGAGTGGGATCTGGTGCCCTCTTCTGGCGTGCAGGGATATGTGCAGATAGAGCACCACAGACATACAGTAAGTCTTAAAAAAGAAAGGCAAACCAGACTGCTCAAAGCACTGGCACTCACCTTCTGGGACTGATGTTGAGACTGTCTCATTCGGCTGACTCAAAACTTTAAAGCTTTTACAAGTCACCAGGGCTAGAACTGTAGGTCAGTATTCACCAAAGCCAGAGACTGATTTTATGGGCACAGCTTTAAAGATTGCACCCCCAAGCTGCCAGCAGCAATCAGCATAAGAAGAAAGAATGGGAAAAAGGAATAGGAAGCCAGACTGTACACTTCCAATAGGGAAGGCACCCTGGGTGAGCTGCCCAGGGTGGTCGCAGCAGAGCAGGGACAAGGGCTTGACAGGTTTGTAATGGTGCTGACGGCGACAAGGACAGCCATACTACAGTCTGTGGCCATACTACAGTCACAGCATGCTCACCTGAAAGCCAGAAACTGTCATCCCCGATTTGTCTATCTTAACTCAGGGACTCCCACAAAGCCCCATAAAGAAGTGCTTAGAGCCCAGAAAGACAGTATACACCCAGGGTGATGTCTGACCAAAGTTTACAAAGACCGAGTTACCCAAGGAAAAGTTACACAATGAAAAACAAAGGGCCGACAAGCCCAGGCTCCACCTGACACTGAGGGGCAGCTCTTGAATTCTGGCCACTTCAGTAAAGCCACTTTGGTGTGGGAAGTCCTTCTGTATATATGTGTTGCTTTTATTGGTTAATGAATAAAGAATCTGCCTTGGCCTGTGATAGGGTAGAGTAGCGTTAGGTGGGGGTCGGGGGAACTAAACTGAAGGCTGGAGGAAAGGTGGAGTCAGGAGACACCTTGTAGCTGCCAGAGGGGAAAGATGTGAGCTGTCAGCTGCAACCTTGCCAGTAGGCCACAAGCCTTGTGGTAAAATTTAAAATAATAGAAATGGGTTAGTTTAAGATATAAGAGCTAGCCAGCAATACATTTAAGCTATCGGCCAAACAGTATTGCAAATAATATAGTTTCTGAGTGATTATTTCGGGTCTAAGCAGCCGGGAACGAACGAGCAGCCTCCCGCAACCCTACTTCACAGCTAAAATGGGAGAACTTGGTCACTCATTAGATGCCAACTCTACCACTGCTTCCTGCCCTGCCTCTGATGGACCTGCTCACGCGATGACCCCAGCGGGAAGTATGTGCAGAAGTGGGCATGGTGCCTTGGGAAAGTAAAGCAGCAATTTCTTTATAACGGAGAAACAACCCTGTTTAGTAAGGAACCCATAAAACAACAAAATCCAAACACAAAGTACTGTCCACTTCTGGCAATAAGCTGATGCAAACTCTAACGGCCTTTGTGATAAGGTGGGGAAAGGCATTCTGAAATCCTCAGGAGGGCTGCTGAGCCGTAGTGAGCAGGACACGCTAAGGATATTGTTGGCCGCTGCATGCCAAGACGAAACAGTTGGCCCTGCGGTCCTTTGAGCCAAGTGCATCACACCACAAAAACAAACTGAGTTTCGACCTTTGCTGCAAGAGTTTTGGCCCTCCCTCGCCCCCTCTGAAGAAGCTGCCCTTACCGCTTCTGAATTCCCGTTTTGCTGAAGGAGGAGAGACGCGGAAGGCCATTTTTCTCGTGGTCATGGACCACATTTTCGGGGATCTCTTCAATGGAAGAAAATGCTCCTGGGGTAAACAAGAGGAGAAGGTGAGCATGAACTGGCTCAGTGTGGTTTTTAGGGATGCCTGTCCATGTCATTTCAGGCCCCATAACCTCCCTAGCACACATGAGAAGTTACCTCCTCAAATGTCCATGTGTGCACCTTTGGATTCCAGCTGTTCCTGCTGGAGGGACTAACAGAAAGAAAAGCAGCTGTTTTGTTGTTTTTTTTTTCTTTAATCCATCAGCTAACTGGAAGAAAGACATGTGGGGAATGGGGAAGAAAATACTGACAGCCCCGGTACTACACCTAGAGGCTGAACCCTCCTTAAAAAAATGAAAGAGCTTGTTCTCTGAGATGGCAGGAGATGCTGGAAGGGCGTGGCCTGGAGCACAGTAACCACAGTCCTGGTCTCTGCAACACTATTAGACCAACGGTGTTTCTCACAGAATGCCATGGCAGCCCACATGACAAAAGGCAAAGACACTTGATGATGAAAAGCCCTGGCTAGAGTTTGGGGACCAGGGCAAGGAGGACATACTCGAAGAAGCAGGGGGACCAGGTTTTTGTAGGGGAGCTGGGGGCTGTGCAGACCTTTCTCTTCCCAATATAGACGAATGGAAACGAAAGGTGCAGGGACCCCAAGGGCTTAGCCAGCATCTGTGAGATGTAACATTTAGCTTCGTGCTGACTCTGTGCTGCCAAGCTTTGAGTCCCCACAAGGAGGAAGCTCTCCTGGGTCACCTGTGCAAGAGGCACAGCCTCAACTCATTCATTCGTTTCTCTCCCAACTATTTACGCCCTAGTACGGAGCACTGAGATGTGCCCCGGTCCAAAGGAAAAGCCATCTCCCCAGGTTCTGGCAGTCAGACAAAAGCCAGCCTTCCTGGGAACTTGTGTGGTACTTTCCCCATACTACCAAAAGGAGACATCCCTTATCACAGGCAGGACAGTTGCCTAGTGTACCAAGGCACATGCTGGCCTCTAGGCTCCCTTAGCATCACAAATGCCTGTTGCACAGTTCAGAGCCCATGCTGGCATCCTGGTTCTTCTCACCTTTTCCCTGCTCTGAACTTCCCCAGTTCACGTGTTTCCTTCCCGCAGGTACTCATTCTCCTTAGAACCCTGCTATTTCGGCTACGCTACCTCTCGGTCTCCCTCTTTGCCCCCATTCTCCACCCCCACCATCAACTCTGCTCTGCCCCTGCCTCTCTCATGGCCAGGTCCAGTCTGCTGGCAATGTTTAGCCTTCTACGTTTTATGCTCTGGACCCTTCCAGATACTGTTGGCTGTTTTCTCTCATATCTATAATAAAACCTTACCTGTAGCCTTAGCATGGAGCAGTTACGCCATCAGTTTATACAAGGGGATGGTGGAGGACCCAGAGCTTTGGATCCGTGCCTGGACCCACTCATTGTCCAAGCATACTGGGCGCCAGCTGAGCATGGCCACTAGGAATTTCCAGCTTTATATGACCTGGAAAGCCCACAGCTATGCTTTTTGCTTTTGTTTATTTTTTCTTTTTTAGGAAATAAGATTATATAAATACATGTTGCTTTAAAAATAAACAAGCTGACTTTCTCTACTAAACAAAGTAATGAGTTGGATAATAAAAGCCTTCTTTAGATAAAGTTCAATTTTTATTCTCACTAATCATTTTATGGGTAGTATTGACGTCAAGGAAAGGGTTCTTTGTTTTCAATTTAAATAATCTGTAACTGATACATAAAACCACAGCACATGATTCTGACAAACACAGCAAGTTTGTTGTGAGTCTTTCTTGTATGTTTTGTTGTCAATTTGATTTGTAGCCTTGATCTCCCGTTCAAAAACCCAGCACACTGTTCTGTTACTTCAGGAACACATTAACTTCAACTGTGTATCCAGAAGATGAGGCCTTGTCCTTTTTGTCCTCCAGCTGATCTGGACAAAGGGCAAACGGCAGCAAACACTGGCTAGTGTTGCCAGGAGTAGGCTTGGGATCTATGGGTATGAGGCGGAACCACAAGAATCATTCCCCAGGTACCTGGCGTACAATTTCTGACCAGAAGTCCCAATGCTGTTTGTTGGAACTCAGCCAGCTGGAGCTGAATTTGAACAGACATCCGATAATTATTTTAGGTCAGTTTAGATGAATTGGAATTTAATAAGCACGTGTCTACACAGAGCAGTGAATCATCCAAACCATAGTGGATGAACTCATTTTTCTATGATTTAATTTGTTCCCCAGTGAACATCAGATTTTCTGAAGCAAGCTAACTTAATGCTTTATGTTTACAGAAGAAAACTAGGAGCAGTTTCTGTCTACCCAGTCAGCTTGGTCTGTGAGTGAAGCTGCCTGAGGCTCAGGAGGCTGGAGTCTCCTCCCAGGCTCTGGCTGTGGGCTCTTTGACTACAGAATACCTCAGAGAGTGTGGTGGCCTCGAAGTACTCAAGACGCGTGCCACAAATAAGAAGGGCTAATTGTGGGTGGTTAAACTTCATAAGCGAATCCTGCCCATGGCTCTGTGATCCAAACATCCCAGTTAGAGCCACCAGAGGCTGGCTGGGAGTGTAGCTTAGCAGCAGAAGACTTGCTTGCCTAGAACACACACAGCCCTGGGTTCCATACCTAACACTGTAAAACAAAACAAAGTTAGCCTCACCAGCTTTTAAAGAGAACCTTCGGGAAGACTGTGGGTCTTTTCTGCACAAACTATAGCCTCCGTTGATGCCACCTTCCCCCACCCCCAGATGCCACACGCACCGTTTAGGACGATCAGCACTTTCTTCCACTGGGTGTTGCCCACTTTGGGAGTCTGACAGAAAAGAATCCTGTGCTTGTCACACACGAATATTCGATCGAGGACAAACTTTGAGACCTCAGTGTGTGAGAGGTTCCTCAGAGCCTCTTCCCGGCAGGCATTTCTGATGAGTTCCAGGCGTTCCAGATAAACCTGGGGCTGGTCAGGATGGCCATCCGAGAGCAGCTTCCCCGTTGGCTGCCAGAGAGAGGAAGAGAGGAGGCACAGGATCGTGGGTATGAAGCAGGAGAGAACCTCGGAAGTCCCCTTCTCTTGTTTTCCATCCATTTCTAGAGTGACGACTACCATCTCCTGCCACTTCCCAGCCCCTTCCCCACAGCCTTGCTGAGCTCTAGAGATGCACGGGGACAGGTGGCCAGGAAGACAGATGTCCACTTGGTCCCTCTGACTTCCCTAGAAGGCTATCTTGATAAGTCGAGAAGATGAGAAAGCTGGAGTTCCAAGAGAAGAGGCCGTGTATGGGGCTCTCTCCCTCTGAGGAGTTGTCCTGGGCTCAAGCTCACCCCCATCTTCCACAGCCCTGAAGAACCATTCTTTCCACAGCAACTAAGCCTTCCTGGGTGTGTGACAGCTACAAGGTCTTATGGGGATACCCGAGAAAGTTTTAGCTGAGTATATGTGCTTGTGTGCATGTGTGTACATGAGCACAGTCCCCTTGTGTAGGGGAGGAGGGGTGTGGACTGGAAGAGCAGAGGGGCATGAATGGGACAGAAGGGATATACCAGTAACACATGGACCAGTGTTCAGGAACCCTTACTGATCACGACTTGGGTGTATGTGTGAGTGTGTATGTGGTATTTGGGGGTCTGCTCCTGTAGGAGGAGACTGCTCGTTTGTTTTCCAGCTGCCTGGACGCGAATAATCACATAGAAATTATATTAATTACAATACTGTTTGGCCAATAGCTTAAGCGTCTTACTAACTAGCTCTTACATCTTAAATTAACACATTTTTAATAATCTGTGTATCACTACAAGGTTGTGGCCTACTGGTAAAGTTCTGGCTGACATCTGGTACCTCTACCACTCTGCCTACTTTCTTTCTACATCTCTGTTCAGATTTCCTGCCTGGCTTTACTCTAAGCCACTGGTGGAAACAGCTTCTTTAATAATCAATGGTAATAAAGCATATTCATATCATACAGAGGGCAATCCCACATCACTTCTCCTTTTTTCTTTTTTTTTTTCTTTTTTTTTTTTTTTTTTTTTTTTTTTTTGATTTTTCGAGACAGGATTTCTCTGTAGCTTTTGGTTCCTGTCCTGGAACTAGCTCTTGTAGACCAGACTGGCCTCGAACTCACAGAGATCCGCTTGTCTCTGCCTCCCGAGTGCTGGGATTAAAGAGGTGCGCCACCACCGCCCGGCCCCCTTTTTTTCTAAATAAAAGAAGGTATGTGTTCTTTAGTGGGTATCTTGAAATAGCAAGGGACCACGACAGGGTAAACTCTTTTCCCAGATGTATCTTCTCAATGGGGCTCATGCCTTGAACTGCTTTGCAAATAGCTCACCTGCCCTTGTGGTATTCTCAAAACACATACTGAGATATTTTCTATTCAAGATGCCCTTGGGTTATCTCTGAAGAGCTTTACAGACCTGACCTTTACTACATGAATGCCTTGCTGACAAGAAGCCACAACGGCCACCTGCTCTCTGGTTGGAACGTCTCCATTCTTACTGAGTTCTAATTAGCCTCGTCACACTGTGAACCAGGCAGCAGCCTGCCCTTTTCCCTAGGCCAGTCCCAGGCTGACAGACATCTTTGGCAGTAGATATTTCATCCTTTCAGTCCTAATTGTGACCTTCCAGACCCAGCAAGAGGATGGGCAAGGAGAGTGACTGTCCTGAGTATATCCCTGTCCCTGCACAGGAACAAAGAGAATTATGTGTGAAAGTGGCCCTGCAGAGGAATACATGCAGTCAGTACCCAGGCATTAAGGACTCCATGAAAGCTGACTGCCTGGGTTGAGTCTATTATCTGTCGTGCCATCTGGGGGCCTCTCCCTTGTCATGGGTTCGGTTGCTCATTCATACAGTTTGGAGGCTGGTCCCATGTTTCCACTCACCCCCAAATTCCACTCTGGGACAGAAACCTTCTCAAATCCTCAGTTTCTTCCTAACCCTATTCAACATAGTCCTTCTCCCAGTGAAGGCAAGACTCCATCCGTGAGGAAGGGGTTCAGTACAAGCAATACTTTCAGAGGACCCGTGGTGAGGAAGGCAGCTTAGAGGACCACTGGCCTTACCGAAGTCAAGCTAATGAATGGAAACACAGAGAAAAAGCCAAGGGACTCCGGCTTTAATAACCTTTGCTATCCCTTATCCAAATGCTCAGGGACAGAAGTGCATTGGATTTGAAACTTCTTTTGAATTCTGGAATATTTCCATCCCCCAAAAAATAGATATCGCAGGGACTCTGGTCCAAACCTGAAATTCATTTATGTTTTATATACACCTGAAAATAATTTTATACAATTTGGGGAATTGAGTCCAGGGCCTTTTATGCATTAGGGAAGAGAGTAGCATTAAGCAATAACCTTAGCAATAGAGAATATTTTAAATAATTCGTTGCATAAAACAAAGCTCCATGGCATGGAAATTTCCACTGTGACACTATTTTGGTGCTCAATTTCAGATTGGGTAGTTTTCATACATTTGATTTTCAGATTAGGAATTCTCACCCTGAACTATAAATCTGGCTGCAATGGCATAGTAGGAACCTGTGAGAGATGCTGGGGGAAGCTGCTGCCATGTGACAGGGCCACTGTGCAGTGTAGACACTGTCAGAGGGACAGGACTTGTGCTCACCTTCGTATCCTCAGGAAAATGCTTCTCTCCTCTGAGCTTCCCTGCTTCCGGCATGGTTGTCAGGGAAACAAACTCCTGTTTGGCACTATATCCTGGAAGACAAATGATTCAGATATATTCTCACAGAGCACCGAACATGAAATTGGTGGGATAGAATGCCACCTCCAGGAAAGGCGGCACCCACCCAGCCATTACTTTTGGCAAAGGCAACCCAACTGGGGGGTCAGTCAGTTTAAGAAAGGGACATGGAGCAAGTGAACCTCAACCATTAGAATGAGCCATTACCTAATCCTCACACCTTTTCCAGAAAAGAACTAGGAGACTTAACTGTAAAATACAAAGCCACGAAATTTAAAAGAACAAACAGGAAAAAAAAATCCTTAGAACACTTAACTTCATTAAAGCTAAAAACCTATACTTTCTAAAAGCCCATTTGAAGAGGAGGAAAAGACAAGCTGCGTACAGGGAGAAAGCATTTACAAGCCTCCCACTCAGAAGACACAAGGAAATCCACAGGTCCAGCACTTAAGAAACTATAAAAATCCTGAACTGCAAAGGAGCAAGCCATGCAGAGACACCTCACCGAGGATGTTCACCATCACTGACCACAGAAATCAGAATCACAGAAGAAAGGACCATCAGAATACGTGAGAAAGAACAGCGACCACACCAAAGGCTGGAATGCAGAGAAATCTGGTCATGGAGACAATGCTGCAGAAATGAAATACGGAATACCTACTCTTGAAAAGGGTCTGGTAATTCTCTTTTTAAAAAAAATCAATATGGTAATGAGACTCAGCAATTCTGTTTCCTAGCATTTATTATAGGGAAGTAAACATTCATGTTCAAACAAAAACCCGTAGACAAATGCTTATAGCAGCTTCATTTGTAATATCTTCAAACTGGAAATGGCTCACCGGCCCTTCAACAGGTAGGTGGCTAACACAGGGATACACCCACAGCGGAATACAACTGAGCAATAAAAAAGGCAAAATAATTACTGATAACGCTACGAACATGCAAATGAACACTCTAGGAAGTCACGTGCCTGTTGAAAAGTCAAAAGGTCACAAGCTACAGGGCAATGACACAACTGTACAGAGGCTCAGGAGCTGAGGCGGCCAGGTACAGTGGCACACACCTATATAATCCCCGTGCTTCAGAGGCTGGAGGAGGAAAGTGCATGTTTGTAGTCCACCCGGGCTAGATAATGAACTGCAGATTTAGATTTTTTTTAAAAAAAAAATATTCAAACCAAAATGAAAAGACAACAATCACCAAGGATGATATGATGAACCCTCACGGTGACAGAGGTGTTCTGCACCTGGGCCGTACCTGTGCTGGTATCCCGATTGCTGTGTAGCTCTGTAAACAGTTACCTTGTGAGGACAGGTGGTAAATTAAACACAGGATCTCTCTATCCTGTGCTATTTCTTTTTCTTTAAAAAAAAAAAAAACTTACGTATGTTATTCTGCCTGAATGTATGTCTGTGTACCATGTGTGTTCCTGGTGCCTAAGGTGTTCCAAAAGGGGGCACTGATACCCTGGAACTGGAGTTACAGGTGACTGTGGGTTGCCATGGAAGTGCTAGGAATCAAACCTGGGTCCCAGAGCAGCCATTGCTCTTAACCCACTGAGTCAGCTCCCCAGTCCCTAGTGGTCTTTCTTACAATTGTATGCCACTCCTTGGTGACCAGCATACCATGCCCTCACCCAAATTAATTTACAAACAGAAAAGCAAAAACAAAACTCCAGCAGTCAGGCCAGCGTTTCCATGTTCCTGTCAGCAGTCACGTGACTATAAGTCAGCCCAGAAGGCGGTTTACAAGCCATTCAGCCAAGAAAACTTGAAGTGAACAGATTTTGTAGAAACCTTTCAAGTAGAATCTGGACATAATCTATCACTTTTTGAAAACAAACATGCTTTCTATGTCTCATAGAAACATAAATATACAATAAAAGCACACAAAATATATAAAAGTGTTACTTCCCTTAATAAAAATGTCCCCCGTCTTGGTTCAGTGATGCCTACATGTTGCCTGCTTTGCTATAGCCCCAGGCCACCCCAGTCGAGCTTTCTTTTAAATTTATTTTATAACTTTTATCTTTATTTGATTTTACTTTGTATGTATGAATTTTTTTCCCTACCTATGTATGTATCTGTACCACATATGTGCCTGGTACCCAAGGACCCCAGAAGAACTGGTGTTACAGACAGGTGTGAGCCGTCATGTGGGTGTTGGGAATTGAACCTGGATCCTCTGGAGGAGCAGCCAGTGCTTTTTATTGCAGCGCCACGGTGGCCTCACCCAGTCAGGCTGCTGAACAGCTGCCTCCCTGCAGCACACAGCATCTGCCGATGCTGCTCTGGTTCTCCTCCGCACAATGAGAAAGAAGGCACCATACTGCTTCCTAATACAGCCCTGCTCCCACACCTCAGTTACTGGGCTCTACTACAATCCCTGCTTCATGAACCCCACAGCTATCTTCCTCTTTGTCTACATTTGTGTAAACGTGCAAACCTGGCTGGAAGCTACACGCACAAGCTGTTCTGCGCCTGCTGAGGGATATTGGCGGCCAAAGTCGTGTAGCCGCCCGCCCCAGTGTTTCTAACTGCACTGCAGGGGCGCTGACACCTACACTGACTGGTCCAACCCCCACAGATTTAACCTGTCACTTCTGAGTGTTGACATGCTAAATGGATCTGTGAAACCTGTGTTTCCTTTTGCTCTGGGTAGAGGGAAATGTGCTCTGAATGCCAAGTAACTGACTTGCCCCTGGCTTCTGGAAAACAACCTATTTCCCATGCTCAGAGCACACAGAAGGCCATGGCCACTGAGGAACCTTTCACTCTCCAGCCCCAGCTCGCCTGTCACTCACAACCCTGGTGTGAACATTTTCATGATTTGAGGCCCCTGGATTCTCTCTCCAGCTAACCCAACCCAACGACTACCGACAGAGAAAGCAGAATGGCCTAGTTTTTGCTTTCTGTCCTTCTGCTGGAGGGGCGTTCTCTTCAGAAGCTGCCAGCACTGCTGCTGGGATCAGAGGTCAGTCCCTCACTCTATTCTGCCCCTCAGAAGCAAGTCTCCAGCCTCAGGGTGAAGGGTTGTGATCCCTGAGGCATGTTTGGGCACATCCCTGAGGCATGTTTGGGCACCTTCATATCTAAGACTATGTTTGCTAACAGTCACAATGGTGGCTGTTCCTGGGTTTGAACAAGATGTCTACAATGGTGAATGGAGTACCACTTTGCTTCGCCTTTCTAAAAGTGGTCACAACTGTCCCCTAGCTGCCTTCTGTGGTCTGTAATGATGCTGCCTCCTGCCTCTTAGCTCAGCCACAAACCCAAGCTATGGGCGGCAGGCAGACATAATCCAAAGTCATGGGGTCTGCAATTCAGCCACTTAGAGGCAACCTGAGGGGTTGCAATCAGGCCTAAGACTGAAAAAGCAAGTCCAACAGATAAAAGAAAACTGTGTGGACAAATACCCCAGACCAACTCCAGGATTGCTTAGTATTTCAAATCTTGACTAATCATGCCACTAAGTACTTATCACTGGGTTGGATTTATTTTCCTTGAAACAATCTGGTTATTAACACCCGATTCTTGTTCAGTAGAAATGGTATTTGCTAAGGATAGATCATTGCACAAATATCAATATGGCTTCTCTGCTGAGCTGACAGAAACCACGGTAGCATCAAAAGCAGCAAGTATGGATACGTAGCAGGTCAGAAGAGGCAGGGCAGATGGGTTCTTGGCTCAGTCCAGGTGGCCAGGGAAATCATGATGGACAGGTCGGCATGAAGAAAACACATACACAATGTGGCCGGGACTCCACACCAGGGATCCAGCTCTAAGAGAAGAGAGCCAGCGGGAAAGAAGAACTCAAGGGCAGCCAGCCGTGTTACTGTGTTCCCTGAACACCAGAACCAAGGGCCATCCAATAAGCATAGGAACTTCACTCTGGGGACCACTGGGCTGTCAGTTACCTCCTCGCAATGATATCATGTGGGACCCTTGGTACAAAAGCCAAAATGGCTTGAAAGCAAACAACCCATAGCCAGGAGTTCACAGACACCTCTGATGCTTCCCAGAGACGGAGAAGTCTCCTCTCTAGGGGGTCACAGAGGGACCCAGGGTGGAAGAGATGTCTGCAGCACCCCCAGCCCAGGGTCCTCTTTGATGCCTTGGGTGGGCACTGTATACTTAACTTCAAGACTCTTCATCCAGGCCTAATCACTCAGACTAGCAAGATAGTGCACGCATAAGTTTACTCAGAATTAAGACTGAAGGAGAAATCTGATGAACAACGATGCTTGTGATCTGACCAGACACTCTGAAGACAACAACATCCCCTCTGAGCCATGACAGGGAACTTGTATTTTAAGTCCCATGATAGCCAGGGATCCTTGTGATGTCTTAGTTTACAACATACTACGGTGTGAGGGCATTTTACCCTGAACTTCATGCTGGGGTAAGCAGAGGCTAACTGTGCCCTGCCTCTGAAGGCACTCAAGAGTAGGCTATATGACAACTCCAATGTCAGAGTGTAGAGGAAATGCCTATCATTAGTCTTAGGGCAGAGCTGTTTGGTGAGCTAGAGAGCTTTTTTGTCCCAGTTAAAATCTTGAAGGTGAGTCCAGCAAGGCGGTATCTTAGTTAGGGTTCCTATTTCTGTGAAGAGGCATCATGACCACAGCAACTCTTAAAAAGGAAAACATTTAATTAATTCCACATTAATATTATGGAATATTAATTTAAGATGTGTTGCATTCGTTTATGCTGTGGAACATTTGTTTAATGTATCAAGGATGTGTTGAGTTCTTTTATGTTGCGTTTGTTCAACTCTGTGAAACTATGATACTTTGTCTGTCTAACCTTTGATTGGTTGAATAAAGAGCTGAATGGCCAATAGCAAGGCAGGAGAAAGGATAGGCAGGGCTGGCAGGCAGAGAGGATAAATAGGAGGAGAAATCTGGGGGAAAAAAAAAAGATCAAGGAGAGAGAAAAGGAGAAGAGGAGGACTCTAGGGGCCAGCCACCCAGCTACAGAGCAAGCCACAGAACTGAGTAAGAAGTAAAGAAAGATATACAGAAACAGAGAAAGGAAAAAGCCCAGGGGCATGAGATAGATGGGATGATTTATGTTAAGAAAAGCTGGCTAGAAACAAGCCAAGCTAAGGCTGGGCATTTATAAGAAAGAATAAGATTCTGGTGTGGTTTATTTGGGAGCTGGGTGGTGGGCTCCTCAAAGAGCAAAAGACTAAAACAACCAACATTACCGTTCAGAGGTTTAGTCCATTATCATCATGGTGGGACACGGCAGGCAGACATGGTGCTGGCGTAGCTGACAGGCCTACATCTTGCAGGCAGCAGGAAGCCGACTGTGAAACTGAGACATCAACGCCTGCCTCCAGTGACAGGCTTCCTCCAGCAAGGCCTACTGACTCCAACAAAGCCACACCCCCCAGAAGGGCCACCTCCTTTGGGGGCCGGTTCCTGTCAAACCACCACAGGTGACAGGCTTGATGACCTGAGCTCAATCCCTGGGACTTATACGATGGAAAAAGAGAACCACCCCCACAAGTTGTCCTCTGACCTCTACTAAGGAAGGCTCATAAGTTTCCTTCTTGGCTTTTTACTTTCAGTGTCTCTTAAATTTTTTGCATTTTAGGTCTCTGCACTTCTGAGAGCAGTAAGCATAAGCCCTGCTACCTCCCAGGACAGTGAAACTGCCTTTACCAGAGCCCACTGGGAAGGAGTTCTTTAAAGGTGCCTGTCAGAGAACAGTAAAATGCAAGAGTGTGTTTTTTAATTCTTAGTTTTGCTTTGCTTAGTTTTATTTATTTATTTATTTATTTATTTATTTATTTATTTATTTATTTATTCTTTTGAGATGGGGCCTCACGTGTGCTCTACCTGGTCTCTAACTCACAGGTGAGTCCCCAGCACGGGCTTCCAGAGTGGCAAGAATGGAAGGTGTGTGTCACCAGGCTTAACTATGACTGACGGACGTCTCACTGAGATACAGTATACACTGTCCTGGCTTTTAAAGCAAACTAAACCACAAACAATTTAATCGTGTTGAGTCTCCCTGCCGTGCCTGTGCCTTCCTTACTAAGAGACAATATCTAGGGATCAGAAACCACATGTTCTTCTTGGTGTTTTAGCTGTTCCACATTTGGGGCTGGTTCCCATCTCAGAAATCTGACTTTTATCTGTGCCATCAGAGAAGGTCACAGAACATGGCAGCTGACTGTGAAATGCCTCCAGGATGAAAACAATTCTCTGCCTTCACGAGAGATCACCACACTGACTGCTTTCATCGCTAAAATCTCCAAACCGTGACACTGAGATCGCTGCTCAAACTCCCTCCTTGCTCTAAGATTTGAAGCTCACTCTTCTGATGCAGCCCCAGCTCCTAAGCACCATGTGATGGCCCGGGATGTCCAATACAGCAAGCATAACACCCCTGCCCCGGGCTGTGCAAACCTCGTCAGCTTTCTCCCAGGGACTTCAAGAAGACAATGATGGGACTTGGGATGACAGGCAGGTGGTACCCCATGTTAAGGGCCTGTAATTATCCCTGAGTGTAAACCATATGGGCTAACTTTGGGGTTTCCTTCTTCTCCCATATCCCCCATATCTGCTTCCAGTTTTGTCTCTCCGCTGGTAAAGTGAGACAGAGAGAATGGAGAATTATGGGATGTTAGATGCCCTTAAAATAGTTAGGCCCATAACCAGGGTTCTTGGTGATATAAAAGGAGCCTATAGCCAAGTGGTCAAACTACTGTTGGACACAGTGATACAGGTTAGTTCAGGTCAGCATAGCCATTAGATAGAAGAGGTGAACTCTGCTGGTAGAGATGTACCTCTAATGAGCTGTGTGCTGCAGAAGGCGGCACACAACTGTGCTCAGCTCCCAGGAACGGCTTCTCTGGCCAATCTACAGCACTAATGAGCTGTCCCCATGTGAACCATGTCCCTCCTCTCCTCGGCTCCTCCACTTGGCCCAGAGGAAGTGGCACAGAACCGAAGTGCAACATCTCACAACTCCTTGCACACGGCAGCCCGCCTATCACTAACCAGACCCTCAGCTGGTACTGTCAGAGCAGGGAGCGCATCCGTGTTGTAAGCAGACACTGAGCATAGGTTAACGAATGGCAAGAACATGAAGCAGCTTGCCTGAGAGCAAACCTAGCCCTGTGTCATCTTCCTCCAACTAGTAAAAGGCGATGAGATCCTACAAGGCAGCCTCACCACACACATTTAAACAACCCTCCTGCCAGGATGCCGAGGACGACCAGCGACCGCATGTCGCCAGTGTGAAACAGCTGCCACTCTGGCTGAGCAACCACAGCTGGGTTTCTCAGGATGTGAGGCACAGCCTGTGTCAGTCCTTGCTGCCAGGGGCTCAGAGGTGCGGCAGGAAGGAAGCATCTCTATCCCAAAGGTGACTCAGTGACTCAGCCACCCAGAACCTCTTCAGGAGGGTCTCAGCATGGCCATCTCCCTGCCCCTCCTCTCTCTGGTTTCTGTTATATGAAGACGTTGGAAGTCCACTTGTAGCCTTTGGTCAGGACAGCGGTCCTTTATGCTTGGTGACTGAGCACAGTGCTGCAGGAGAACTCCATTCGCCATAAACCCATTCTGCCATGAGGCATACCTACCATCCGGGTCTTTAAAAGTCAACGTGATGAACTTGCTGGCCACCATGAACATGAAAATCACCCAAAAGCATGCAGCCAGCAGCAGCCACTGGTGGTGCATGTTGTCAAACGGGAGCCATTCAATGATCCTTCCTGGAAGACACAAGTGAGATGCCTTTGTCACTTGAAGCAAAAAAAAAAACAAAAAACAAAAAGTCACACTGGTGATTTCAATCAACAGAACCAAAATCATTAAGAACACTTCGACTTCGCTAGAGTGAGTATTCTGACTTGACATTTAATTTAACATTCATATTTAATGAATATTACTGAAGGGCCCATCTTATAATTAAGTCAACTTTCAACACCCAGTGGAGGGGAATGACAATGAGCAACTATCATTCTGGAATCCAGGAGGTTGTGCCACTGCGGATCTGTCTCCTGATTCCTGTCTCCCAGGTCAATGTCACAAGAAGCTCCTGGGAGGGCCCGGAAGGAGGACTGCCAAGGACTGGACTAGATATTTGTTGGCAATTCCTGGAGTGCAGACACCATGGTGAGGCCATCACAAGATGCTGTGTTTAAAAACGCTGACTGGTGGATAAGGTATATCCACAGCGTGAGACTCCTTAAGAAAAAAATAAAAAACCAATCACCTGTCCTTCCATAACCTCAGGTCATTTGCCTTCAAGGACCTGCGTAGAACTTGGGGGACGGTGCTCTTCATGTTATCACTGAGAGTGATGTAGGGCACATCTCTCGGTCCTCAGCCTATCACAGAAGTCGCTCTGCCACAAGGACGCACAGGGAACCAGGAAACCACCGTCAATCCTCAGCAGGAGGGACAAACAAGTATGTTCCAGTCAAGTGGCACTTCTTGAAGCAGGATTAGACCATGCAAAGAGATCAAACTGGGCTGCTTTGCACCAGCTGACTAAGGTCAGCCATCAATATAGACAAGAGAAATGGTCTCCAGTCTGCTGCTGCTAACAGTGGGTGATTTCAGAAGTTGCTTCCTAGCCCTGCCTAGTCACAGCTCAGCCAAGACCCAGAAAATAATAACCCTTCTTATTCCCCAAATGCTGTATTCTGGAGCATCACGGGAACCAGGCATCTGAGACCCAATTCCTTCCACGGCACCGAGTGAGTGAATCTCTGACATCCCTGCCTGCATGTCCTTGCCAGGGAGCTTGCCACCGCCCATGCTGCATGTACCTTCCCAGGGGGTGTCTTGCAGTACTCTCAGGGACCCACCTGTGCAGTCCAGTGTGTTTTCACTGGGGTCTCCAAGTATGGTTGCAAAATTATATAAAAATATACGATCTCGGTTTAGTTTCAATTTCACATAAATACATTTACAGAATCTACTCAAACAAATAAAATCTCTAATTTTTTTTCTGTGCTTACATATTGGGTCTAGTGTTTCCTGCATGTCCCCAGGGAAGATTGCCAGGGTAAATATGTAGAAATGTGATATACCTCGTTAAGTTTCTAGGAAACAACACATAAATTTTAGATATGTCTTAAATGTTACATGGGACACACCTGGAGTGAGAAACCATTTGCCGCTTCTGAAACTTAGATTTCACTGAGTGGTTGCAGTTTACCCGTTAGAAGACATGTCAAATCCCTCAACTACCTGAGGTAGGCTGTCCCAAGTCCCAAAAGTTTCATTCTTTCTTCCTTTCTCAATAGGGCGGCTCAGGGCAATGAGGATTGCTAATCTCAGTCTGTGTCTGACTTCAGGCTGCCTCTCAGGCCAACTGCTCTAGGCCTCAACCTCCACAGTCCACCTCAGACATGAGGCCTTCATCCTCCCTACACAAAATGAAGCTATGCCAACAAAAAACTAGTACATATTGTGGGCTAGATCACCCCAAGGCTTTCCCTGAGGCCCAGAAGTATGGAGATAGAAAGTAGTTCCTTCTCTAAACCAGGAACATGCTTGGCAGAGCCAGAAATGGCCTGGCGCCAGGGCCTCGGGGGAGCTGTGGCGCTGGATTTTGAGAACCTTTTTCCACCCTATGGGGCTACTGGTTATCAGTCCCCAGATTGCTGCATCCTCCTCTCTGACATCTTTGAGGTACCCTGTGTTCCCCTTGTACAACATGGATTAACTTCCTGCTGGCTTTGTCCCATGATGGCTTTTTGCTAACTCTGTTCCATTTTTCTCCCTAAAATAGTTTATAAGATGCTATACTTCTTAATAAGCTTGCTTGGCATAAGACGCAGCCTTTACAGGAACCTTTGACCCCTGCTGTCTTTATCTTTCTCATCTCCTAGCCCTCCCACTTAGGACCCTGTCTGTCACTGAAGAATGACCTACTAGTTCAGGTCAAGCACCCACTTCCTACAATAGGCCCTAGCAAACCAAGTTGGCCAACCCTTTGTCACCCTTTCCAGGTTCGTCTGTGTCCTTCTACTGTGGTGGCCGGAAATGAATATAGCAGTAGAGATGCCATCTCAGATGATTTCCTGCTTTTCCCTCTTACAGACAGGCGAGGGCTAGGCTGTGCTAGATCCTTCAGTCCCAAGTTCATTCAACTTGTCCTCAGGACAATGACACATGGAGGAGGTGTTGCCAAGGGTTGATTGGGAGTGTCCTGCTGAGAAATCCTGCAGCAGAGAGGCTGGTGAAGAGGCCAGACTGAGTCTCGGGGAGCTGGGTCCAGTGCAGAACAAAGAGGCCCTTGTGCTGAATGCCCCACTCTCTCCTGAGCTATGTACTGCGAGTGAGGACACACAGATGAGAGCTGAACTGCCCCCCCTCCAGAGATTTGCTCACTCTGCACAGCAGGTGATAGGCGACCCCTGGGTACTGCCCACTCTGGTACCCGCTCTGTTCCTTTCCCATGGACTGCCTGGGCATTCTGGTCCCTGAGCACTCGTGCCTGGCTTCAGGCTCTCAGGGGTTTTATATTAATGAATATAATTCTCAGCAGGAACTGGTCTTCTGAGGGAATCTGATTTGGTGTACCCACAGGACCCACCCACCACTACAGGAAGCTGGAAGGGATAGATAAAGATTTCTCTGAAATACAGAGCTTCACAGACATTGCAGGAAGCCTGGTGTTGCTGGGAGAAGTCAGGTTGGAAAGTCCAGTCATGCTTGCTCTGCGGCTGCTTTAAACCAGGGAATCCCAGGTGTTATTGGCTGGGCTGGTACCAGGGCATGTCTATCTTTCTTGCCCTCTAGCTGGTGGCTACAGACTTGCTGTCTGGGCCCCAAATTTCTCGTTTCTATGGATAAAACTATCACCTGCGCATGTGCCAAGGTGTTGAGATTCCCACAGAAGAGTCTGCCTGGGTATCACAACAGCCACACAGCTTACAGTAACATTCAGTGTGCTCTTTAGTTTCTGAAAGTTTAACAATTTTCAAGGCAATGATGTGTGTAAAATGTCCTCAGAGCTGATATTTAGACGGTCCCTTTCTTTCCCAGCCCAGCTACTGTGCAGGTGTTGGGGAGGGAGAGAAGTAATTACAAGGCTCCTATCTCCTTCCTACCACTTTCCAGTTCATTTCCTGAGTTTCTTAATATACAAGGGTCTCCTGTGGGAGGACACGAGGACTTAAAAAGTTCAGGTGCAGAAACGCAAGCCCCTGTTCAAATTGGTCCTCTGAAAAAGAACAAAAGTGCCAAGTCTTTGCAAGTATCTCAAGACAAGTCCAGGCTAGATGGCACTAACCCATGACCCCACGTCCTGCTATGGATGCTTTACCACTGGTGTTCAAGCTGCTCCCTACACCACGAGGAGAGGAAGGGCCAGCTTCCTTCATCATTGCCCCGTTGGTGTCCCAACATTGGTTTCTCTCATTGGCTGCCCTGGGCTCTTGTTAAGCACTGCCTGCTGCCCCTCCAGGTATGTGAGCCTATGACAACTGATTAACACACCAAGAACTAGAACAGCGCCTCATGAACACAGACCCTAGGATGCAGCTTGCCTATTTTTCCATCTTTCTAAAGCAGGGTGCCACCGTGAAGACTCAACAGAGTCCAGCCTCTACATGAGAGGCAATATCAATTTATTAGCCAATATCTGATGTCAGGAAACGTCAAGAGCTCTTAGAACATCAGTGCTACTGAACTCAGATCATATTTTCTAAGTCAGCCTATGTGCACGTTCTTGAATTACCACCTAACTTAAAATGTGCTGCTGTGTTGAAGAGATGGCTCAGTGGTCAAGAGCTTTGGCTGTTCTTCCAAAGACCTGAGTTTGGCTCCCAACACCCAAGTCTGGCAGCTCCCAACTGCCTGTACAACCCCAGTTCCTGGAGATCCTACCAAAGTCCTCTTCTGGCCTCTACGAACACCTGCACTCATATACTCATACCCACGGGGACCCAGACATACACGTAAATCAAAATAAAGTAAATCTTTAAAAATGCTGATGAAAGAGTTAATGAATCGTGCTGGAGTCCAAGAACTTTAAACCTAAAAGAAAACACTACACTAAAAGGCAGTGCCAACATATATCGTCACTACGCAGAAAAGGGAGCTACAGGACTGGTGTCTGGTCCTATTTGTTAATAAAAATAATATGCACACACACTGTACTTGAGAATGTGACACCCATAATGCACTGAGTAGTACTCCGAGAAGATGGAGAGATGGTCACTTTTACTTTAGACATATTTATATTTTAAACGTCATTCTTCTACCGCACATAGCCTTCTCACAATAAAATGAATAAAATGTCAAAGAATGCCACCAGCACACATGTACCCTGATGCTTTTAGCTGCTGTTTAATTTTTTTCTGCTTCACTACTGTTAGCCATAGTTTCTTTACCATGTGCAGTTTGGGGAAAGGAGGTAAGGACTTTTCTAGCCAGGAAAAACTGATGAGCTGGCCAGTGCGCCAATGGGCACTGGAACACGGAGCAAATACATATTTTCCTTCCTTGGTTAATTCTTGTTTGCTTTAAAAAATAAATAATTAAGCATGAACTGCAGAGAATAATACAGCAAACACCCTCTCCAAACACTCCACTGTGGTTTTGTTGAATGTGGGCTTTCTTTAAAGGAAACAAGGTTACAGGCACGGCTGGAGCACCTCCCTCCTCTTGTCTGGACTGTTGTGTTTTAATCATATCTGACATTTGAAGCTGGTACTTTTTCCCTATGACAGGATAGTCTGGAGCAGGGGTGGGGGCAGTTAAATCAGGTTTGCAAAGAAGATTGCATGGCCTGTGGTGCTCACCAGACAGGCACACCACAGCTAGTAAAACCAGGGAGGGGGAGACACACAATATTTAAGCATTTAGCTTCCCTGCTCAGGGCCTATAGTGAGAAAATATAGCGGTTAACACAGGCACAAGGGCAAAAGGTGTAAACTAAGGGAACACAGTTAATGCATAAACCTTGGCTTCTAAACTACATACAATGTGAGTCGACCAGTGAAACTGTCGCCTGATCCTCTCTCAAAACACTCATTCCTCTTGGCTCCTACGTTACTCCTCTTTATAACATAGGACACTCAGAAGTAAGGAGGTTAGGAAGTTCCCAGGGAAAGAAAAGTCATACTAATGTTAAATGTTCTGATTTAAAACTTCAAGGCTGGAGAGAATGTTCATCTGTTAAGGGCACTTGCCACTCCTTCAGAGGACCAGAGTTCAGTTCCCAGCACCCACGTTGGGCAGCTCCCAAACACCCATAACTCCAACTTCAATGGATCCAACGCCATCTTCTGGCTTCTGTGGGCACCTCCACCTGCATGCACA
Organism: Chionomys nivalis; assembly: GCF_950005125.1. Classification (NCBI taxonomy): domain Eukaryota; kingdom Metazoa; phylum Chordata; class Mammalia; order Rodentia; family Cricetidae; genus Chionomys; species Chionomys nivalis. The sequence goes on from NC_080104.1 coordinate 33,568,272, forward strand.
CAGACACATGCGTACACATGAACAATAAATCTTACAGAACAATAACCTTCAGTGATTGTGGGGAGCTGGATTGTGACAGGTCTCCAGGTAAATGATCTTGGCCGATCTTCAGCATGCTAAATATTCATTTACTTCCCAGCTCTGTGTGTGACCTGACATCTTGTGACTATGTAATAAAACCATCTAGAATGTATGAACAGATCCCTAGCTTCCACCAGCTGGAAGGCTAGGAATGCCACCAGATAATATCTGAGGCCTGTAGCAGAGATTGCGCTATATTGCTGTAGCCCACATACCCAATATTAATGTATTTGAAAACTGAGTGGTTTTCTTTGTTCTGTTACTAAAAAACTTGATGAAATTGTTACTAGTTTGGTATTTGAATCCATGTTCCCAGGCCATGGTCATTCATATTCCTTATTTCTCTTTGGTGTGGATTTATTTTCTTTATTTTTAGCATGGATGTGTGTGTGTGTGTGTGTGTGTGTGTGTGTGTGTGTGTATACAAATATGTAAGCTTAATGGGCAAAGAAATTAAAAAATTAATCAATTCATTTTCACTCTGAAAATGCATGTTCTTTTATCCAATAGAATATGTGTTAGAGATACAACGGTCTCGCTTGTCCTTATAGATTCTCAAGTCTAATAAACCCACAGGAACCAGAAAAGTGGTACATGGTGATACTGGAGGGAGATGGTACTACAAGAAAATGCAAGAGGCCATGACCTGGGCAAATGGGCCAGAGAGAGCCCTAGCCTAAGGAGGTAGGAGGACGGTTCCATGCCAGGGAGCTTGCTTGTGAGTACTGAAGGAAAAGAAAGGCCCATGTGGTTCAGGATACAGTCGAGGCGGTGCAAATATGGCTCAGAAAATACCAGCCCTAACAGAGTTGATATGGAATCCAGGCTTTTTTTCATATCCAAACCTGTGCCCCCATACAGAAAAATGGGGAGTGGGGCATCTGATTTTAAATTTTGATATAAATTTCAAAGATGCTAAGAGCCAATATTCACTCGACGATGGTCCATTTTCATTTAGGAGGGAGCATTCTAATCAGCCCAAGCCAACCTGGCTAAGTGCTTGGTCTACATCTCTATCCCTAGAAGCCAGAGTGAAGGGCTGGGGAGAGAGCTCAGTCAAGGGCTCACTGCAGGAGGACCTGTGTCTGAACCCCCATAGAAAAGCTGAGCATGTCAGTTTCACAAGCCCTGTGCTAGGGAGACGGGGACAGCAGGGTTCCTGAGCACACTGGTTAGCCATCCTAACCTAGTCAGTGGGCTCCAGGTAAACACAAGATCCTGTCTCAGAAAAACAAGGTAGGAGCTGGAGAGATGGCTCAGCAGTTGATGCTCTTGTAGAGGAGTCAGGTTCGGTTCCCAGTAGGCATACACATCCAGGGGATTACAATTGCCTACAATTGAGCTACACTCAAGTTCCAGGGAGCATCTTAACCCTCTTCTGGTTGCCTCAGTCACCCAATACCCATGGTGCATATACAGACACACAGGCACAACACACACACATACATGGCGCCTGAGAAATGACATCCAAGGTTCACCTCTGGCCTCAATATGTATGTGAACACATGCGTGCCCCTCCCCCATACACCAGTGAGGGAGCTAGGAAGACCCACAGTATACAGTACGGAGGGCTTTGATGAGTCCCGGAGAGAGGCGTGTCTAGCTAACAAACAGGTGACTGCCTTGGTGATTACAGCAGCATCTATCTAATGAGTCTGGCTTCACGTTGAGGCCAGTGGTTGTCAGTCTTGGCTGCACGTTAGAATCACTACAGAGATCTCGAGAAACAGTGATGCCCTGGGTATGGACATGCCTATGGAGGTGACACCAAAGCAGTTTTCCGAGCTCTATACAACACTCTCATAAGCACCTAGGACAGGAAACTGCTGGTCCAGTCACTCTCCACCTCACTCAGCCTCCTCAAACTTCAGTGTCCTCACCAGCCCTGTCCCCACTTCCCCCCGCCCCAGGATCTAGTTAAAATGCAGATTCTTGGCACATTCCAGAGTAATAGGCACTCTCTTTACATTTAAAGAAGACTGGCTGCAAAATCTTATGGAGCCAGGGCAGTCCAACGATACTCTGAATTACATGTGCTCTTAATAGACAGCTGAGAAAAGTTTGATTAGAATCTAAGACCATCTCCCATCAGCGTCTCTGTTACACTCTTCTCTGGCTCTCCATCTATAGAGAACTCGACTCTGTAGAGTTAAGATTTGCTACCCATGGGAAAAGAGACCCTATGACAATGTGCCCTATTTTCTAAACAAAAAGCACCCCAGAGTCTCACTTCTCTGAGCCTCTGCACTGAGCCCCTAAATATAAATCTTCTCCCTGAGGCTTGCCACCATGCCAGGGTGTTAAGGTTCAGGTTCACAATATCTATCTGCAAGGGGGCTGGAAGCTGGCATGCAGTCCTTCCTCCAGGGTTCCATGAAAGGCCACTGCTTTCCGGTAACCAGGTGATAAATAGCCTTTAAAAAGCCTGACATTCTCTGTAATTAACTCCCCATTGTTCAAGGAGCCAAATGCAACTCCACTATGCCACTTCCAGCTAACGGTGGGGGCAGAGCTGAGTGTACCCACACCTCTCCGGTCACAGTATGCTCCTGCACACAGAGCCTCAGCCCCCAGGAGCTGGCGTATCCATCTTCAGCGCTTTCCTCTTTCCAGTCACTAAGTGGTACTTACACATGTCAAGATGCCAACATCTGATTCCAAGTCAGAGGGTGGGCTCTGAAAACCCACAGGCAGAACTGGAGACTAGATGGAGAAGCAAGGGAGGGGAAAAAAATACAGCAGAACCCCCAAGAAGTCCAAGTCTCTCTTCTCTTTCTCTAAAGAGAGGCAGTGTGCATATGAACAGCCGCAATTACTAATGACAGTCACAGGGCAGGTACTGTCTTTGATGCAACCCTCCCCTCTCCTGCATTTGAAAAGAGGGACGCCTATAGATTCACTTTTCTCAGCTGCCCATGCTTTTCCCCTGTTGAAGCACGAAGCCTCTCCTGCTCTGTGATCAAATCTAATCCCATCCTTCACTCTGCTTTTAATATGCTCACACTGGTTTAGGAAAAGGCTCCGGAAAAAGTCCCATGGCACGCAAGCCCAATCAACTCTGTTTAAACAGGCTTTAGCCATTCACTCACTCAGTAATAGTCGCCAAGTGCTGATCTGAGCCCCTGAGAACACAGCAACTCACATAATGTAGTAATATAACCCGCTCCGTTCCTGAATGCTAATAGAGAGACTGACTTGCTAGGTGAAAGATCTGTGCTTAGCAACAGAGCAAGGTAAGAGCAGGGAGGCTGGGGCCTCCAGGATAGAAGGTGAGTTTGGCAGAGTGCTCAACACTGGAAGTGACCACTTGGCCTTCCATCAGCATGGCGATGTCTTTCCAGTATCCCCAACTGTTAAGTGGCTATGGGCCACAGCCGGGGAACTGGGAGCAGCTAGGTGCCTTACAGCAAACACCCTGGCTACATCATTCAAAAGTGGGGCAAAGGGACAGACACATAAATGCGGGGAGGGGAGCGAGCACTCCCTGGAGAGACTAGAACGAAGCATCGCCATTCTCACTGCAAGGCTGTTCAGGCAGCACAGCATAGAAAGGCCAGATCCTGGGCTCCCTATTAGTCCTACAAGGTGGGAGGCGACAGTTCATCTCTTCAGCTGAGATGAGACTCTTGTTTTCAGAATGCTAACGGTTGATTTGTCTTTTTCTTTCTGCCACAGTTCACTTCACTAGTCCTGAACGTTTATCCTCAAAGATTGAGGGGAAATTTTTGCAGTTAAATAGGATGTATATTTTAAGAAGTTATGGATGACCCAAAATTTTTTTCTTTTTCTTTTTCTTTTTTTGCTTTTCAGTTTAAAAGACATTAAGTTACTTTTCAGCAGACTATTGTTTGTCCACAAATACCAGCGCCTAACTCCAAACTTGAATATATTTTTATCACCCAATTGATTGGCTCCTTTCCACAAGCTGGTAGGATTCTGAGGACTTTCAAAACATGCTGTCAGAGCTTTTCACTTAGTAGGGGCTGGCCTGCCATACACTGTAGGTCCTGCTCAATGTAACCTCCCTGCTTAAGCATCTGTGTGACTTCCACGTGGTGGAAGGAAAGAACTGATTTACCTCCACGTGCTGTATCTTTTCTCTCTCTCTCTCTCTCTCTCTCTCTCTCTCTCTCTCTCTCTCTCTCTCTCTCACACACACACACACACACACATACACACACTATATATATATATATATATACAGACACACACTAGCACACACACACTATATACTAGCACACACACTATACACACATATACACTTGTGCATGTGTGAAAAATAAATATAAAAACACGCACAAATTATAAACACTAAAAAGAACACTCCACCCACCCTCCCGACCAGAACCCTGAATGTTTTTATACCAAGACTTTATAAATCAGTTCCTTATTTACAATGAGTTGAACAAAATACCTGGAAGAAAGTGAAATTGTATATTTGAATGTATAATTTGATATAATAAAGATTATTTTTTATTAAAACCAAAACTGGTGAAAAGGGGAATGGAGCAAATCAGGATGAGCTGAATAAGCCACAGTCTAAGGTCTGGAATTCTGAAAGCTCCAGGGAGGCCAGTGTCCCTGGAGCAACATGAGCAAGAGGGGTTAGAGGAAGGCCTGAGGAGCAGAGCCGCTGAGGGCCCTCTGGGCTGAGGCGGGAGCTCTGGTTCTCACCCTATCACACAGACCTCAGGCTTCACAGATACAGTGTTCACACTTCCAGACCAGAAGGAAGCGCCATACAATTTGGTAATAACAAGGACCTATCACCCCTAGAAGGATGCTGGGGAGAGGAGGACCAGAGCCCAAGGTTGGTACGATGGGGATATCATCTGTCTGTCATACTTTTTGTTTCTGGATTGTAGGGTAGCACCAGATTTATTAAATTACAGCTTAATAAAGCACAGCTCAGCGTATGAACCTGTCCTATAGAGTATACTACAGATCGCTGGAGCTTTCAAATTCATAGCGTACGTTTCTCTGGATCCGAGTTCAGAAATTTTCTTTGTCTTCTCTGCTGCAGTCCTTCCAACCCTGCTTTAGAAGGTTGGGTTGTCCTTGTTGAGCAGGACGAAAACACATCCTAACTCTGTCCAGTGACAAATCCAACAACGGTCAACACAGAAGCTGTGAGTGATGGAGTATCGTGAACACCTGCACAGGACAGCTGTGTGGGATGCCCCCCCCCCAACCTGGGCACCAACTCAGTGCTAGCTGCAGAGTGTGTGTGTGCCCTTAGTATATTTAAGGAGACATTTCTAATTATGCATGCACATATTCATCATCAGATGCTTAAGTTCCCTAAAATCTCTATACAAGCGAGACAGGAAGCCCTACAGATATTGAATAGCAATGATCTTAAATACCTGATGGGTTCACATTTTCCATCACGAACCATCTGGGGCCTGGGGTTGAAGGTGTCACATTCCCATGCTGTTCTTGCCCTGCTTGAGGTTTGGGGCTCCTCTTGTCCTGTGTAGGATGATTTTAAAATAACAGTGAGAAATCAAGGCCATCCTTAGCTGCATACAGAGTTTGAAGTCAGACTGGGCTATACAAAACCCCATCTCAAAACAAAAAGACCAAAACTAAAACAAAGTAACAAAAGCACCACTGAAAATTAGGTGAATTTTCTTAATATAACTCAGTTTCAACTGGAAACAGTCACTTGGGACTATTCAACTGTATTTTGTATGACAGGTCCCTCACAGAAAGCAGGTAGCACCTGAATTGTTTTAATAAACAAGAATATATTTAAAGTATGCCAAGAGAGCTAGCTATTTAAGTTATCCTGTGATTTAGTATGAAAAGTAAAATTATTAATGAGATATTTTTACCAAAAACCAGTCCAATCCCACTGTCTCATTTGTTCAGCACTGGGTAAATAATTTTTATTCAGCACCATCCATTATTCCAGTGACAGATACAGTCTGGATTCTAGGTTCCTTCAGGCTTTAGTACCGGACAGATTCTAGACAAAAGGCATTTGATAAATGAATAACGGATTAAAAGTCAACCTCCAGGGATTAGAGAGATCACAAATTTAAGAGGGTTGTTGGCAAAATAAGCAAAAAAAATGCCTTTATTCTAAAAAAAATCCTAAAATGTTAAAATTAGGTATTTCATGTCACATACCTTGAACAATTTAGATGGTGTGAGGAGAAAACAGACTGGATCATGGGACCGTAAGGTCTCTCATAGTCCTCTCTCCCTGCTATAACCCTGGCTCTCTCATAGCTTTTTTTATTGTATAATCTCAAGTTTAAAAAAAATGACCCGATTATTGCTGAAAAAGGCCCAGAATATTTACAAATTCTTTCAGATTTCAGTTTTACAAGAACCCCTATCTTCGTTTCTTGGAAGTAGAGACTTTCTCAGGTATTTCCCTAAGATTCTGTTCTTTGGGGGTTCAAGAACAAACATGCAAAGATGTTTCTTTTCATCCTGAAATTCCAATTCTGCTTCAAGATGTACTATGTCCTGATTATCCAGGGGACGCAAGGTAGAAAGCCATTTTCTCTTTGTGTCTCTTCTTTTTAACCCACTCACCTAAAAAAGATGAAGTCCTGGCTGGTGATCAGCAAGCCAGAACGAAGCTGAGCTGCCTCATTTTAACAATGTCTCAAGCCATTCCCCACTCTTGACAATTCGAACAGACCAATGCAATGACCCAACTCCTTGTGGCCCAGAGCCTCTGCCTGGTCAGGACAAATTTTTTAGACAATCCAGCTGCTCAGCTAACCAGAACCTGGCTGCGCTACTTTGTATTCACCGGCCAGCCCTTTCCTGCCTGGAGTAGACTTAGAAAAAAGCACCAGCCTTTGGAAAACCTGTTTCATGTTTCCAGCCAGAAAGTGCAGAAATTGATGTCTAGACCTCCAACTTCTGTCAGGCCTCTTGGTGGAGAAAAGTCTGAGGTGGAGCACGCAGGACCTGCTGGCAGCGCTCCTGCGGTTCCAGCGGGTCCTTCCCCTGGCGCCACAGGAGTCGCGCTCAACCGTGCGCTCACTCGGAAAAGCTGCACAGGTTCCTCCCTCCCGTCCTCTTTTCCCTCCCGCACGCTCCCGGGACCCAAGACGGAAAATGTTCTCCTCTTTCCACCTCCACCCCAATTTACAAATGCAAATCCCCTGCCCACGATGGTAGAGGTAGATGATGGACGGTACAAGTATTACTGATTCCATTCATCACTGCATCCCGCACAAGGACGTCGCCTCGTTGCATAATTAAGTGATGAAAGCTCTGTCTGGAAAGCTCTCCATCCAGGGACGTCTTTAAGTCGCCCCAGCACACGTCGAGGTAGCTCGCCAGGGAAAACCGAGTCCATCACCCTCCGGTCCACCCGGGATGGGGGTGGGGGACTGCACCTCAGAGAGACCCGCCAACCCAGGGTTTCCAGCTCACCCTCCGAGCAGCCGGTACCCGCGCGCTCCTCCCCGGCTGCCGGCGCTCCGCTCCGGCCTCGCGGGGCCTGTGGGCGTCCCTGGTGTCCCGGAGGCCAGCCCCGCCCCAAACCTTCGCGCCGCTACCCGCGGCGCACGGGGTGCAGGGATGTAGCCACGCCGGAAGGAGGAAGCCGGGTGCGCGCTGGCTCCGGGGCGCGAGGCCGCCGCCCACCGTAGTCCCGGAGTGCGGGCCTGGCCCTGCGCGTCGCCGCCCACCCGCCCGCGCGCGTCGCCGCCGCCGCCGTGCTTGTGCGCGCGTCCGCGTCGCAGGAAGCTTGGAGGAGGCGGGCGCAGCCATCATCCTAGGCCCCCAGGTTCCCATTGGTTCCCAGCTACCCTCCTGTGGAGAAATTGAACAGATGCACCAACAGCGCCGTGCCAGAAAACACCTCTGAGAAGGCAAACAGAATCCAAAATTTAGAAAAAGGTAACTAAAAAGGCAAACAAACAAAACCCCACATAAATAGATCAATAATCCTGAATTTTTTTTTAACTTGGTAAATGGTCTGATCACAAGACCTTTGGTACAGTACAGGTCTGTATTCTTCCTTAGTTTTTAAATTATGCTTCTTTTCTTACTTTTTTTTTGGGGGGGGGTTCAAAACAGGGTTTCTCTGTGTAGCTTTGGAGCCTGTCCTGGAACTCGCTCTGTAGACCACGCTGGCCTCAAACTCACAGAGATCCGCCTGCCTCTGCCTCCCAAGTGCTGGGATGAAAGGCGTGTGCTACCACCCGGCTTCTGCTTTGTTTTTGTTGTTGTTGTTGTTGTTTGTTTGTTTGGTTGGTTGGTTGGTTTTTTTTTTGTTGTTGTTGTAGCACAGACTGACTGATTGGAACTCTGTGAAGTTCAGGTTGGCCTGCAGCATGAGGCAATCCTCCTGTCCCTGCCTCAGGAGTATAGGGCAGAGTAAGAATCGGGCACCATACCTTCCTCTATCCATAATTTCTTTTAATTATGTCATTTTATTATTTTAGTTATGTGACTATGTGCATGTCCATGGATGTGTGGGTGTACACTTGAGTCCGGAAGAGTACAGGATACCTTGCAGCTAGAGTTAAGAGGGAGTTGTGAGTTACCTAATGTGGGTGCTCAGGTTCTCTGCAAAGGTGGTACCAGCTCTTAAACACTGTGCCATCTCTCCAGCCCCATCCGTAGTTTCTTAATTGGCCTGATGGAAATTTTACTGGGTCTTATTAAAGCCTGCTTAAGAAGCAGGGACTCATTCATAAGTGGCTTTTAGAAATAAAGTAAAGAAAACCAGCCTACAAATCACAATTCCAGAGAACCTAGACAACAATGAGGACCCTAGAAGAGACATACATAGATATAATCTACATGGGAAGTAGAAAAAGACGAGATCTCCTGAGTAAATTGGGAACATGGGGACCTTGGGAGAGGGTTGAAGGAGAGGAGAGAGGCAGAGAGGGGATCAGAGAAAAATGTAGAGCTCAATAAAAATCAATTAATAAAGAGAAATACTAAGAAGAAGGAGGAGGAGGAGAAGGAGGAGGAGGAGGAGGAGAAGAAGAAGAAGAAGAAGAAGAAGAAGAAGAAGAAGAAGAAGAAGAAGAAGAAGAAGAAGAAGAAGAAGAAGAAGAGCTGGGCATGGCGGCACACACCTTTAATCCCAGCACTAAGGAGGCAGGCAGAGAGGCAAGTGAATCCTTGAGTTCAAAGCCAAACTGGCATACAGAGCAAGTCCCAGGACAGCCAGAGCAGCACAGAAAAACCCTGTCAAAAAAAAGGGGGACGGGGTTAGTACAGTCCTGATGCCAGTGGTGGCATCAGGTTTCTGGGGTTATTATTTCACTCAAAACCAGCTGGTTTGAAATAACCTTTACCAGTTGGGCATTTAGGTAGTCCTACTTGTCCTTGTGATGGAAAGGAAGGTAGGGTAGCCTCTCCCCCATCTCCCCTAACACCCCCCGCCCCCCAGATAAGGTTAAGAAGCTTCTGCAGGAAAACCTTTACGAAGTGGCAGGCCTGGTTTCTCTGTAAACTCGTCTCAGAAGGAGTTGTCTGCAGACTAGCAGAAGGCCTCCCCATGAACAACACAAACAGCCACCGCGGAGAGTAGACCCCTATGATCTGCAACATTGGCTCAAGAGCTGTAGGTTTAGCTCAGAGCCTGTTCTCCTGCCCCCAGGCACAGACCCGGCTCTGAGTATTGAACTAGGCTTCAGTGTGATGAAACATTCATTCTCGGTAGATTTAACTCAGAAGCTGTGAACTTTAAAAAAGGCCCAATTGATTAATGATTATGACTGACCATTGACTGTCGTTTGTCCCGACAATGGCTGCCCAGGAACCCTTGCCCCCCCCCCCATGCTCAGGTTCTTAAGCCGCTTTCCTCCTCACTAAATCCCTCCCTCACCTCACCACCCCACCTCTCTTCCTCCACACCTCCCCTTGAAAGGGCTTCCTCCAGCTGGCCTCCCAGCAGCAGGCTTTTCTGGAGCATGCTCTTTCTCTTTCCCACCTTATCCCCCCCCCACTCCCAATCAGATTCCCCCACATCCATTCTCTTCAGGTAGACAGCAGTCTTTTGGCGGACCCAGTCAGGCTTAATCACTGGGTCTAAAAGGGGGTCTCACTTTTGAATCTCCTCCCTCATAGGGAGCTGCTTTTCTATCCCACCAAAGATTTGCCAGCTTTTCATCTGCTCCCCTTGCTTGTCATACTTTGCATTGTTAAGACAGTGAATCCGGGATCCACTGGCTCAGAATGACGTGGGTGGCTGTTGAGTTTCTGGGACCTTAATCCTTGAGTTAAGCCAGCCTGAACCAAGAAGTCAGCTCTGTCTCATTAAAAGATCCCAGTGAGACTTGTGCTCCTGTTTGATGCAGGACATTCTCAAGGACACTCTCTGACACCATTGGTTGCCATCTGGAGTGGCACCATGGGCTCAGCTCTGTGGTCCATTCAGCCATCGCTACTGTGAATGCAGCTCTATACTGTCCTGTTGTGAGTTACTAGTTCCCATAGTTTAGCTAACAGATCCTTCTAAAGACAAGGGTGGAGAAACCCTTTGTTTCTTCCCTTTCCCAATGCATTCTTTCCCGGGATCATCTCTAAAGTGTTTTCACAGGATCTGGAAAAAAAAAAAAAGTGATTTTTATTTGTTATGCATAAGAGTATGATTTGCCTTGTTCACTGTCAAACAATCAATCTAGTGGCAATTTTATCTAGGAGATAAAATTGATAACACAGCCTGTATCCTAGGAGTGGGGGAGAAACCCGATCAGTTGAGAGTTCACCCCTCTGCACCATATTCTTGCAGTAAAAACCAAATGAGAATGTCCTTTAGGAAGCAATAATATCTCTTGTGATCTATGGGGCTGTAGTGTCATTTTTTTTTCTGTGATAAAAATGTCCTAATAAAAAACAACTTAAGGGAGCCTCCTGCTAGCACCAGCAGATGGATTCTCAAATGGTGACCCTGTTGCTGCCACATCTGCAAAGGAGCCCAGACCAGCTAGAGCGCTTCCCAGTCCCTGTGGAGGACAGACTACAGCAGTAGCCAGTCAGATAATATATTCAAATGACTAGGGACCACCCTTGAAGAAGCTGATGTAATCAATGAAGATCTGAGGAATAATCTTCCCCTAGAGTCCCCCAGTGGCTACCCTTACCATGTGTCCATAGCCAAGTTCCTCATACCTGCAACAGCTCCAGTGTGGACACCTAAGGCAACATCTGCCTGCCATCCTCGGAGATAAGTGGTCTGACCTGTATGATGTCATCTTGCTCTCAATCCAGAGCACACTAAGTGAACCTGACATTTATAGCCCCTTGAATATACAGAGGAAGTACCTGCAAGAAGTCTAGTCAAAACACATCTCCAGTTAAGAGCTCTGGCCCAAGCTGTTCAGCCTCTCTTTCATCATTTTATTTTTTGCTTAGATGGTCATTCTGTATCTCAAACTGTCTTTTTAAAAATTAATATATATATAATATATAATATATATATATATAATTCTGTATCTCAAACTGTCTTTTTAAAAATTAAGTCTCCAAAAGTCCTTAACAGTGTAGAGTAAATACATTCTGACTGGTTTTGTACAAAAAAAAAAAACAAAAACAAAAACAAAAAAAACCGACAATTCAGAGGAGTGTTGTGGTTTGGATGAGAATGGTCCCTCGAATGTTTGAATCATTGGTAGAACTATTTGGAAGGGATTAAGAGGTATAGCTTTGTTGGAGGAAATGTGTCACTGGGGGTTGGTTTTGGGGGTTTCAAAAAGCCCACACCATTCTTAATTCTCTCTCTCTGTCTTGTACTTGTGGGTCAGATGTGAGCTCTCAGCTACTGTTCGAATGTCATGCCTGCCTGACTGCTCCCATACTCTTGGCCATGATGGTCATGAACTCTAACCCTCTGGAACTATTCTACAAGTGATCTGATCATGGTGTTTTATCATGACAATAGAGAAGTAGCTAAGACAGGGAAAAAGGCTTTATGATGTCCATTGTGGAGGGGCGGAATGCATCACATTGAGAGAAATATGAGGTCCGTTGGTCATATTGCATCAGCGGTCTGGAAGCAGAGTGGGGATGAGGTCATGAATGCTTACTTGTATTTTGACAAGTAAGAAGACAAATTTTCATTGTCTTCTTTATGCTTACACTGTTCAGGACCCGAACCCAGAGAACAGTGCAGCTTGCAATGGGTGCATCTTTGCCCCTTGATTAACACTATCGAGACCATCCTTTACAGACATACCCTCAAGCCTACCTGGTCTAGCTATTCCTCACTGAGACTATCTTCCCAGGTGATTCTAGATTCTGTGCTGCTGACAAAAAAATAGCCATCACAGACGAGAAGTGCACAGAAGCAGTCCTAGGTCATGGCAAAGGGTGGAGGCTGCCCAGCCAGCGATGCTTTGCAACGCAAATAACTCTTTTGGAGCTGGAATTTGAGCCCAGGGCATCATGCAATCACCACCCCCACTTTTTTTTTTTACTCAAAAGAACAAACTATTCATAAATTGTAGCTATTGAATGTTGTAGGAAGACTGTTACTTTGTTTCCCAGCCGCCCGGCAGCTCAGACCCGAAATAATCACACAGAAACCATATTATTTACGTCACTGCTTGGCCAATCATTTAAGTGTATTGTTAGGTAGCTCTTACATTGATAGCTAGCTCTTACATCTAGAATTAACCCATCTCCATTATTTTATGTTTTACCACAAGGCTCGTGGCCTACCATCAAGGTTCCACTGTGTCTGTCTCTGGCAGTGGCTCCATGGCTCCTCCCTGACTCTGCCTCCTTTCTCCCAGCATTCAGTTTAGTTTTCCCCACCTACCTAAGTTCTGCCCTATCAACAGGCCACGGCAGTTTCTTTATTCACCAGTGATATTCACAGCATACAGAGGGGAATCCCACATCAATTGAATCTGAGAAATTGACACCCTTTTTTTTCCCCAAAATGAATGAAAAGAGCTCGTTACTTCAAAGGAAATGAGTGAAAATATTTTTAAAAATTTTAATTTAAAAAATTTAGTATTTTTTATAAATAGTATTTCAGAATTTTGGAATACTTTCATTCACCATTGTGAATTTAACAACATTCCAAAATTGAAAGATTTTTTTTTTCTGATGAGACTGGTAGTATTACATCTACCATTCTTTTAAAAATGTAATATAATGATAGAACAATGGCCTTTACCTGCTTTCTGTTCTAGAGATCCTAATTCCCTTTGGACCTCCAGGGAAACAGGAATGCCTTCTGGTCTACTCAGACAACTGTAGACACGTTCAAAGGAAACTGGTTTCCAGAACTGTTTAGAATAGAAGACAGGGACTGTGGGCCCTATCTTTTGGGACTCAGAGAGGGACTTAAGACTGCATTAATAACAGATGGAGCCTCTTAAGGAACCTGCATGAGAACCTCTAAGCAACTGGCTTCAGAGTTTCCAGGCTGCAGAGCACATCTAAGAGCTGGGGAGTGAGTTGCCTGAAGAAGGCACAGAAGCTTGGTGTTCCTCCCTCCAAGCTTGTCCCATGCATCCATCACCTCTACTTGGTGGTTGTTGAGTTACAATGAGTCCACTATAGTTAGTAAACCGTTTTACTGAGTTCTTTGAGTTGTTCTAGCAAGTTGTCAAACATGGGATTGTGGTACGATTTGAATAGGAAGTGCTCAGGATAGTCTCAAGAGGCGTTGGTCCCCAGCTGGTTGATACTAGTTTGAGAAGTAGTGGAAATTTGGGGAGGTGTGGCCTTGCTGGAGGAAGTGGGTTACTGACATAAAAGTAAAAGCAGTCTTGTGAGACCAAAATGTCAACCTGAACCGTTGAGTCTTGGTCCCAGATAGTTAGTTCATGCTTGCATTGGTTTGGAGGATACCCATCAGTGTCTCGGGAATCAGAGAAGGAGCTGTGTTAGGAAACACCCTACACTGATGATCTGTTTTCACAGAGTACAAATATACTCATTGATAGACATTTGGTTTCCATGGTGCACTAATGTCTAAGGAGCTGGACCTGCTGAGTGTTAATACCAAGGATAAATAGCCCAAATTACCTAGAAATAATAAAATACTTCTCTTTTTGTCCTTCTTGTCTATATGAAGAATTTCCTTCATATTTCTGGACTAAAATAACAGACAACATGCAGAGGGAAGTGTATAAATTCATCTGTTTTGTAATGTTAACCACTAAAGAGATTTGCAAAATTGTAATCAATGAAAATATAGCTATTTTTCTTTAATATGAATTATTTGTAGTAATGTGCATATGGGGATATTTATTTTAAAGTGATTTAATAGCTATTTTAATCTTGCAGCTTTGATTTCTAATACTCTTAAGCATATGTGGACGTAAGTGAGATTATCAAGAGCTTTGGGGCATCCTTGAACATTTTCAAGTGTGTAAATGGGTCTTTAGATCATAATATTTGGGAACTGCTATTCTGAAAGAAACCCCAATTCTTTATTGTAAAAGAAAAAAAAATGTCTGTCCTGGATTCTTTAATCATGCATGCAAATTCAAAGTTGGAGATACCTGGTTTGGGGGTGGACTGGGGAATTCACCGGAGAATTTGTGGTTGCCTGCAGAAGACTTGTACAAGATCATGACAGCTAAACTTTCAGCACAAAGAGGGAGGCACTATTGGCAGTTGCTAGCTGCTGGTGGAGGAGAAGGAGAAGCCATTCTTCATTGGGGGAGCATGTCCCTGGTAGGGGCGTGGTCACTGGTAGGTTACCCCTGCTCCGGTGGATGCTCTCCTCCACCATGCACATATGGGCAGCACTAATGGACTTAGTGGTTCATTAAACAAAAATACAAGGTATAAAGTCAGGAGGGGAACCTGGTGGTAGAGATTTGGGGAAAGCTGGAGGAGAGACTAGAGGGTAGATAGGATCGTATTTCATTGTGAAGTTCTCAAAGAATAAATTTGAAAAAAAAGGAAATAGCTAACAACTAATAATTTTTTAATGTTGGGGAAATGCAATGCTATGACTCATTGCACTATTTTAAATTTTTCTTTTATTTATTCTTCCACACTTTCATAAGGATGGACATAATGCTCTTTGAGCAGAGTCCCTTTGTACCCCTTCCATCTCTTATCAAGTCCCTTCTTCTCAAGTCCCCCTCCTACTTTCCTGTTTTTGTGTGAGTTTGTGCTCACACGCTTTATTAGGAACATGTGAACAAACCCAAATCAAACAAACAAATCCAAAAACAAACAAAACACGCCACTGGATTAAAAGTCGGGAAATTCAGGGTCTATGTCTTTGAAGCATAAGAAATTGCTGGAATTCTGCTTCTGGACATGACCTGGCTGTGGCACTAATGAGCCCAGATCCTGGTGCACCAGCAGTGGTGGGTGTTATTTACTTGAGCCCAGTTTCTACAACACTATGATCCCTTTCTACAGGAAAGCACTAACGGCCCTTAACACACAGGCCTCTGGGGAAATAACTGACACCTAAAATCAAACGCAGCGGAGTGTTAAGTAACCCGCTAATTCTGCCTAGCTCCCCTTTGCCTCATCTGTGAATCAGAGGAACTATCTATAGAGCATCTCATACTGAAGCAGCATCTGAGTATGCCTTGCCCTCCAGACGACAGGGCTCTCTTCATGATGCACATGCCATGTGATAAGCCAGCTCCGCAAAAGTCATAAACACACAGAGACTGAACAGCACACTTGCAAGTAACTGAAGAGTCAAAACAGAATTCACAAGTGAAATTGGAAAATGCTTTCAAGAGAATGAAAATGAAAGCATCATAGAGGCCCAACCAGAATGCTCTGAAGTCATGTTCAGGTCCTACAGAGTGGCTGAAATGATTTATTAGTTCTAATATTTTTTTCCATGAAGATCTTGGCATTTCCCACATGAAGTATTATGTCCTCTGCAAACAGAGAGTTTCACTTCTGTCTTCACTGTGAATGACTTCGCTGGCACCCCTGGAGAATGATGACAAAAGCTGATGAACTTGATGTGGAAACGACAGTACAGGCCTAGCATCCCCACAACTCAAGAGACTGAGACCAGAGTCACAAGTTCAAGGCCTGCCTGGGCTGCATAGTGCTTCAGAAACTAGTCAGACCTCATTTAAGGTTCAGCAGTGGATTTTAGGTGAGTGGTTTTTAGGTCAGTTAGTTTTTAGATTTAGTGGGTTTTGAAAGCACAAACTACAAGAGAAAACACAAATAGACTTCATTCAAAGTTTAGAGTGTTTTTTTCTCCAAGGTATGTCTTCATCTGTTTTCTGATGCTATAACTACATATTACAGGTTTGGTAATGCATGAAGAACAGGGACTTAATTGTGTTACAATTCCAGATCCTAAGAAAATGCCAAGGGCATGGGGCTGGCATCTGCCTGCTTTGCACCTGGCAAGGACCTTCTTGCTGTTCCACAACACAGTAGGGAGGCTCCCCGTCATGCTAGAAAGGAGAGAGCTCACTCTTATACCAAAAATTGATCTCTCAGGGACCTGGTCATCCACAGTGGATTTGTTTATGGGTATGCAGGTTATTATTGACCTAATCATCCACAATGGATGTATTTATGGGTGTGTATGTTATTATTGACCTATTCATCTACAGTGGATTCATGTATGGGTGTTAGGTTATTATTGACCTATTCATGGGAACTTCCAGTCACTTCTTTATGGACCCAACCCCAAATTTATTAACATATAACTTTTGGGATTAAGGTCCTAAGCTACAGCAAAAGGTGAAGAGATAAACCAAAGAGAAAACATTTTCTATCATCTATCCTCTACCTACCTACCTACCTACCTACCTACCTACCTACCTAATCTACTACCTGCCTATCTCATATAAAAAGACACATAATAAAGAACTATGTGATAGGTATCTGCGGTTATGAAAGAAATAGGTGACAAAAGTGGCATTAAAGGAAGAATGATTTCTTTTGGTTATTGCTTTCAGAGGCTTATGTCCATGGTCATTTGGCTTTGTGGCTTCTGGGCCTGTGATCAGGTAAAACATTACAACAAAGAAAGTGTAGTTGAGTTAAGCTCAGTCAAGAGAGGATAGGAAGGAAAGAGGGGGAGAAAGAGAATGTGTGGAAGAGAATGAGAGAGTGATTAGAAAAGAGAAAGAAAGACCAAGGGGAAGAATTACAGAGGGAGAGGGGAACTGGAAACAAGGACCAGAATAAGGTATGTCCTCAAGGCCATGGTCCCTCTTCCTCCAGCTGCACATCCACCTCCTAAGAGCTGCTGACCCCTCCACAGTCTGGCAACTAAGCCCTTATCACATGATCTTTGGGGGACATTTGAGATCCAGACCATGGCAGACTAATACCTAAATTATCTGCAGATTTCTTAAATTTGATAATAAAAATGCAGATAGCCTAATTTAAATGTGGGCAGAAGTTCTGCCTAGACATTTGTTCAGCTGTATAAATACCCAATAAGCCATGAAAAGATGGTCATCATCATTATTAGCAGGGAAATGAAAATCAAAGTCTTAATGAGCTATCATTTCACATCCACTAAAATGACTATAAAAATCATAGAAACAACTATTAGCAAATTGTGGAAAAAAGCTTTATGTATCCTGGTGAGAATGTACAATGGTCGTTGTTTTAGAAAACTAATTGTGTTTTCATGACACTAAAAAGAGAGTTTCCAAAACTCCAGCAAATCAATTCTTCCAGAATATGCTCAAAATACTCAAGAGAAATAAAAGCGTGTCTGTGTACGAATGCATGATCGCTCACATAATTACCCACAGTACTCAAGGAAACAATCCAAATGCCCATCAAACAATGGATGCTTTTTAGAAGTAATATACCCGTATAGTAGAATATCTTTCCTCATCCAAGAAGAATGAAGCACCGTGCATCCTATAACAAATGTGAGCCTTAAATATTGTGCTAATTTGAGAAAAACAGCCACAAAGAACCGCATATTTTATGTGTCTGTATGAAATGTTGAGAGGAAGAAAAATCTATAGAGACAGAAAATATGAGTGTCCACGAGGGCCAGAAATCGGCAACAGCTATTAATGACATGGCAATAAAGGCTACATTATTTTGTTTTATCACCTACTTAGGACTAGCTTTATTTTGCAAAATTTCCCCTCAGGAAACTGTTCTTGGTTTTTTCCCTTTGCTCACAAAAATTCTAAAATCACAACAAACAAAACCCTGTTAAGTGACTGAGATCTTTACTAGAGGCAGATGCTTCAGAGAGGGGAACGCGCACATAAAGCCTCGGTCCCAAGACGTTCTCACAGTGATCTGTCCTTGGTTTCTTAAAGCTGGAACACCTGCTGAATTGTAAATACTATCAAAGTATGGATCAAGAATTTTTATTCTGTGGCACAAGAGACAATGGCCATTTCTCCAGACTGAAGAGAAAGGAAAGCAATATCTGAGTAGCGAAGATGGTTTGGGGGCCTAGATGCATGCATGACTCAAGCAGGTGGGCTTCCTGCCTACTTCTGCCCTGCACTTCTCTGCCAGTTGGCTCCAGCTCTCAGCCTGTCACAGACCAGAGTTAGCTAGGGGAGTCTCCCATGGGGCATTGTCTCCATCAGATTGGCCTGTGAGTATGTCTGTGGCACATTTTCTTGGTTGCTAATGTGTTGTAGGAGGACACAACCCACTAGAGGCGGCACCATTCCCAGGCAGGAGGTCCTGGGCTAGATAAGAAAGCTAGCTAAGGAGAAGTCCTAACTTCTAGAGCAAGCCAATGAGTAGTCTTCTTCTATAATACCTGCCTCGAGTTCCTGTCCTGTCTCCCTCAGTGATGGACTGTGAACCTGGAAGTGTAAGCTGAAATAAACTTCCTCCTCCCCGAGTTGCTTTTGGCCATGGTGTTTATCACAGCAACAGAAAGCAAACAAGGGCAGACCCCTTTCTCCCCACATAGAAGCCTCTCATGCCCCTGAATTCACAAAGGGATAGCTTTGAGGGAACAGAATCTCCATCCTCAGTGACCCTTAAATAAGCCCGTGTTTCTTACTTCCTGTCTCCTCTCCAGAACATTGGCTTTCAAGCAGTGAGCAGCTATAGGTCTGCTATTTTGAACAACTTGTTGTGTTCCCTTCTGGCTCTACACTGTCTGCCCTTCTGTGTGAGCTGGATGTGAAACTGCAGCCACTGTAAGTTTGCACATTTATATTTAGGTAAGAAGAGGAGCATATCAAACAAGGAAAACATAGAAGCATTTGTTTAAGAAGAAAATAATAAGAAACGAGTGCACTGATTTTTTTATATGTGGCATTCATATATGTGGCATATAGTTAGGTAATTAATATCTCTCTAGTTGATTGAAAATATAATTACTATTTTTCTATAATCATTGAAGACTAGAACCTTCCTTTTCTGTCCCTTACTTTATAAGAAGAATGAAAATCAAGATAACATTACAAGAACAAGGTGTTATTATAGTGTTATAACCCTATAATCTGGCACTTGGGAGGCAGGGGCAAGAACATTATGAGCTCCAGGTTAGCCTGCACTACAAAGGGAGACTCTATTTCAAACAAACAAAAAAAAGAGAGAGATAAGTTTGTTTTTTTTTTTTTTTTTGTGTGTGTGTGTGTAGTGTGTAGCTCAGAATGCAACAGTGGGTTCATTTCTTATGGCAAAGTATTTCTGGGTTGACATTTTGAAAAATTGGTTCTATTTCTTTTCTAATATTGAGTTCATATAGCTTGGAAAAATGGAACCCTCACAGATAAGGCCTATTAATAATAAGCGTGCACAGACTGTAAGTAGTAAGCCCTGCTGTCTCATGGCCGAACATTCTTTTAGGGCTGATGTCAGAAAGGCTCTATGTGGAATGGAAAGCTGGAACTCACCACGAGCATGCTCTGTTTTCCTTCCCACCAAGACGCACCTTGGTAAAAATGCTATCCATGAGGAGCCGTCAGGAAACCACCTTGAGTGTGCCAAGCAAATGTGCATCTCTGAGTTCTGTCCTCTGGTGGACTTTACTCTAGCAGGTTCTGGTTAGGACTGGACACTCAAAGATAAAAACAAACAAACCAACCTCCCTCAGTGAGTCCAATAAGAGCAGCATCTGGAACGCTGGCTCAGTCACGGCTCTGCGTTACTGCAGGCTCCCAGTACTAGACATCCCTAACTGTAAAACGCTATATTAATTTAAGAATGGCCATTATGGGGACAAAACAGAGAAATTCTGAAATAATTGTTCTGTAACACTTTTTGCTCAGTGAAGACAGTCTTCATAAATCCCCTGCAGTTCCATTATTCCTCGTTGTCAGAGCCACATTCAGTTTTGGGCTAAGCCCTCTTGGTTTCTAGTCTAAAGACTTTCCCAATTCTCTGGCAATAGCACTGAGTGTCTTGGAAACAACTGCCATTAGTAACCCGGGTGCACGTCCCTGTCTGCTTGAGAGTTCTCAGGGTGAGAGACTCCGAAATGCACAAAGGAATAGTGGCATTTCATCTGTATTTCTCTCTCTGAATGGAAACATTTTGATTTTCCCAAACTCCCTCTTGGTTGGATCACATTGCTGGGTGCTGAAAATGCTTTTTAAAGTCAGCTGGAGAATTTTGATGGCATAGTCCCATTTATTGGAACAGACCATTTCAAATTATACACTGATTGTAATAACCGGCCCTCATTTGAGAAATTCTGTGGTAGACGAGGTGTGCTGGTTACTCCTGCTCTTAAACGGCTTTGATTGCAATAGCCAGAGACAGCTTTTCAGTGCTGCATTGTTGTCTGTAAGCCTTTCCCTTGGTAATGAACAGCAGAATCCAAGTTCAAGGTAGAATTCATCTACCCTTCAGCCCCGCAGGTAATTTCCCTGATGAAGTGACAGTGGGGTGAGAGATGCCTTGCATGGATGAGCGAGTGGGCATATGTGTAGGTGATGGTAATTACACCCCAGCCTCTCTTCCTCCTGGTGGCTGACAGATTTATTTTGCTATTAATTTTAAGAAGCAGAGATGGGCCTCAGTGATACCCTCATTCATTATGAATCAAGGTGAAGAATGCCTTTCGAGACACACTACGCTGAACCTTCTATTGAAAGCACACAGCCAAAGGCACCGATCAACAACTTTCTTCATTTACAAACGGTTATCAGATGCTACGTGCCAAGCATTGTTTGAGGTGCTAGAGATCAGAGGTTAATAGCAATAACGGCGACAGTAGCAGCATGTGCCTCTATAGCGCATATGACATGCAGGCTGTGCTTCTTCAGCCTACACATGACATCGGTTGAGAATTAGATTTAATGCTCCATTGCCATCATTTAAAATGATAGAAGGATGCTGACTAGAAAATAGTGCCTCTTTTCCATTAAATGCAACAACCCTTTCATAAGCGAGTACTGTGCACACACAGACCCATGCATCCATGCACACTGGGTCGCAATATAATGTGCGTTTCCTACAGTGTGGATCTAAACATCTTTCAAGCCAATGATGTGGATCGTTATCACAGGGAACAGTAGATGCACTCTTGATGACATTTTTAACTGTTCTCAGACCAATGCTATCGGGCTGCAGGGCCTCTGGCTCCTGGCGATCAGGCCATGCCCTCTGCTGCAGCTCTCCTGGATAGAGAGTAGATGGATGGAGTGTGCTGTGCCCTTGCAGACTCCCCTCCCTTATAGATGTAAGCCTAGCTATCCCCGATACCAGGGTTCGAGACAACTGTTTAGACTTTTACATTTATCCAGTGACTTCCTACCTTATGACTTCTGGTGTGTAGGCAAAGTCACATGTTATGACCGCCTCAACCCTTCTCTAGTCCAGAAAACTGTAAGGACAAGAAACCCTCTCCATCCTCTAGAATTGAAGGATGTCTCCCTTTGGTACCCAGTCATGTGCTTCCTGATCGCTGGCTCTCCTAATGAAGCTCTTATTTGTAATAAAAGATTCTGTCTCTCTCTTCAGGGTCTCATCACGCTGTCATGATTAAAAATACAGGAAAATGTTAGCATAATAATGGCAAACAAAACCCTGTAGTACATAAAAATGATAATTCAACATGAACAAATGCACATTACATTGGAGGAATACAATACAGATTTCATATATATATATATATATATATATATATATATATATATATATGTATGTATATACATATTTAGACAGGGTTTCTCTGTGTAACAGAATCCTGGAAGTCCTGGAACTAGCTTTGTAGACCAGACTGGCCTCGAATTCAGAGATCTGCCTGCCTCTGCCCCAAGTGATGGAATTAAAGGCGTGTGCCACCATGTCCAGGTGGAATTAACATTTCTAATATTTAAAAAGAAACTCACATAGAAAGAATAAAAGTCAGAATAGTATGATTACCTAAGTAAATAAAAAAAGACGTTTCCTAGAATTTACCAGAATTCAATGTTCACTCTAGAATGACAGCTATTTATAGTGCTCCAATATCAACACTCAATACTCATATGTGGTAAAAATTATGCACAAACATGACATAAAAGAGAATTTCAATAATCTGGTCAAGATTATCACCAAAAAATCTTCCCAATCCCAAAGACAGCACAAAAAGTTGTATAGCAAACAGCAGCCTTGCTGACTGAATAGGTGAAGATTTAGACATTTTCAGGTGTCTGTAGCAAAGAAGAAGTCAAATTATCTTTAGTCATGGATGGAATTGGGTGTTGAGAAAAATCCCAAAGATTAGATATACTGTTATGCAATCCAACAACCCTGCAAGGTAGGTGGAGGTTTTCTAATATTAATACCATTTTTATATTGTTAAAGAGAAAACCAATATATTAGCTTATTTTTTCTTATTGATGTGAGCAAATACCTGAAAGAAGCAGCTGAAAGCTGTGATTTATTCTGACTTGCAGTGCAGGGACTCTGCCCATCATGGCGCTGACAGCATTGTGTCCGGAATGAGTCCCAGCTGTGGCCATAGTAATAGAAAGCTACTTGCTCATATCTAGCTGGATAGGAAGCGGAGAGAGATGGATCCTTGCTCATCAGGCTCTCTCCTTTTGTTTCCTCTGGATCCCCAGCCCATTGGATGCTGCCAATTCATAAATGGTGTGTTTTCCATCTTCTGCTAAGTCTCTCTGGAAATGCCTTCATAGACACATCCAGAGGTGTATCTCTTAGAGGATTCTAAATCCAGTCAAGTTGAGAAAGATTAACCCTACAAGCTTACCTCTTGTCAACCTGACACTGAAACACATCACTTTTAAACTATAACTTTTCTCCCTTGGTCCCCAAACTCATGACCATCTCATGATGCAAGGGGGCATTTAGAGTCTCCTAAGACTTAATTCCAACACTGTTGAAAGGTCTAAGTTCAAATCCATTCTCAGACTCAAGGTAATCTCTTAACTGTGTTCACCTGTAATATAGTCGCAGATTTTTAATATACAATAGCCGAGTAGATATTAATATTTCCAAGAAGGGGACAGGAGTCTAATAATGAAACACTGGACCAAAGCAAGACCTAAACACAACAGAGTCGACAGCAAATGTTTCAGCTACACATAGGCTTTTGGGGTTCTTGGTGGTATCATCTAGGCTCCAATGGGTTTGGACAGACCCACCCTTACAGTTCTGTTGCCTCTGGCACATGAGATCTCTTTTTCTCTGGTTCAGTTCCTGCCACTTTCTTCAATGAGTTTCTCCAGGTTCTGGGCATTTTCCATATCCCTGGGTCTTCATTCACCTTTCCAGCTTCACACACAGCCTGCTTAGGAAATTCATTCAGTGAGTTCAATCCTGGTACATGTTTCCTGGCCTCAGTACTTCCTGGAACTTTGGTGCAAGCCTCTGTGAACCCCTCATTTTTGAGTCTTTCACATTTGTAAAAACTAGTTCTACGTGAATGGTGCCAAGTTATCCTGTCACAGCCACGGAATCTCTGTATTATTTCATGGCTGAACGTAGGTAACACTGCTCAAAAAGGATGCCCTAGTCTCTCTCTCTTTGTTCAAATACTTTCCTTTTAGTATTTTAAAGAATGTCTGTCTATCTATCTATCTATCTATCTATCTATCTATCTAGATATAGATATAGGTGTGCATTATTTTAAAAATTATTTCTTTTATTTTTAAGATTATAATATACTTACATAATTTTTCCCTTCCTTTTCCTCCTTCCTTCAAATGCTCCCATATGCCCTTCCTTACTCTGTTTCAAATTCCTGGCCTTCTTTTTTATTAGTTGCTGTTTATACACACACACACACACCCCTCTTAAATCCATGAGTACCAAGCTGCTCAGTCTATATAATGTTCCTAGCATATAGTTTTGGGGGATGACAATTTGGTATTGGATGACCAACTGGTGTGTGTTTTTCTGGTAAAGACTCCCTCTCCCAGTATTTCTTTGTTTCATGTTGTTCTTTGTGTAGGTCTGAGGTCTCTGGTGTTTTCCTCCACCCACACCAGCTTATCTATTGCTATCCTTGTTCAGCTCATGTTTGGCAATCATATTGGTGAAACCTTGTGTGTGTAACTTCTGACATTCCTAGGAGACACCATAGCTTAGCAAACCCCATGTTCCTCTGGCTCTTACAATCATCCTACCCATGAAACCCCACTTCTGCAATGATCTCTGAGATTTAGGTCAAAACCCCCAACACTAGGCATGAAAAACCCTCTTTTGAGTGGCTGGTCAGGGTTGTCCAAGTGACTTCCCAAACATTACAAGTTATTGCTGCTGCCCTTGGTTATCCCCTAGAGGTCCCCTAGAGGTAGGTAAGTCTCGATTGTGAAAGACACCATGTACTCTGGACACAGGGCCCAGAGGACCTTGAGCTGGAACTGATCGGAAAACCTCCTCCCTGAGGACTAGAATACCAGAAGTCACCATGCAAGCTTCCCAAGGAGAGAAGCAACCAATAGCTGATGATGCTTGCGAACCATATCGATGATGAGAAAGGCACTATAATTCTAAGACTGCAGCAGGGGCCACACAGACCTTGTCAGTGACCAACAGCTCTCTGGTTGAACTTAAGACCTGTTCAACAAGAAGAAATCATATCTCGTACTGGAAACCTAGCAAACCTCCCTGAACTAGTGAAGCTATGGGTTCTGCAGGAGAACCTACAACCACTGCTCTTCTAAACCAAAATAATACCTAGGTACATTCTAAATAATTTTCCTTATACCCATAGATAAATGAAGTCCTTACTCCCCATCAAGGAAACTTCTCTTTACAACAGACAGAGGCCATTATAGAGAACCACAACCAATCAGAATGTGGAATTGTGGAACTCAGTCTCAATAGATACATTAAATGCTTTCTTTTAATTTATGGAAGTTTTTCAAATGAGTCTGCATTTTTACAAAGCAGAGCTTTCATCGGGTCAGGTCTTGTCCTAAGGGTACCTTCTCAATGGTCCCAGTGTAAAGTTCCTTGTTTTCCATCAGTGACAATAATCTCTCTAACTATTGATGTTGATCTGTCCTTAGAGTCATGTCTCTAACTTTATCTAGGTTCAGGCACCTTTATTGATTGTGCTACATGAATGCTTTTTAATCTTTTGGCTCCACACTCTGCTCTCTCTTGATGTAAGTCTTCGTAACAAAGTGAGCAATAACGATTGCATAGCCTGAATGTGATTCTAGCTTGGAACTTCCTCTGTCAAACAAATTGGTCTATGCCTTTTGAATTCAGCCTCTCCCAAGTTTTCAAAACACGGCCAGATTCTTTGCTAGAGTGTAACATGAATGGCCTCTGGTCCAAGCCCTGGTGTGGTCCTTATTCCCCACAAGCTCACGAGCTTGGACCACATTGCCTGTGTTTCTCTTCTGATCTGCCTCTGTCCTCACTCCTGACTTCTGTGTACATACCCTAGGGTGTTTTAGCCCGTGGCTCCAAATTTTCCTAAATCCCTACTATAAACCAGTTCTGAAGGTCTAAAAATCAGCTAGAGAGGTGCATCCGTGGTTAAGAGCACTAGCAGGCATAACTGACACAGAGGAAATCCTAACGACATACTTTAAAAACTTGAACTCCACTAAATTGGTAAATCTAAATGAAATAGATTATTTTCTTGGCACAAAGTTAAACCAAGATCAAATAAGCAATTTAGACAGACCTATAATCTCTACTGAAATAGAAACAGTTATTAAAAGCCTCCTCCACCTCCCTGCGAAAGGCCCAGGGCCAGATGATTTTAGCACAAAATTCTACCAGACTTTTAAAGAAAAGTGAATGCCAATATTCCTCAAATTATTCTGGAAAAAAACCCAGAAGAAATATTATTCAATTTGTTTTTTGAAGCCACAGTTACCTGATACTTCAACCATAAAGATACAACAAAAAGGAAATTACAGATCAATTTCCCTTATGAACTTAGATGCAAAAATTCTCAATAAAATATTTGCAAACCAAATCCAAGACCACACCAAAAAATCTGTCCACTGTAATCAGGTCGGCTTCATCCCAGAAATGTAGGAATGGTTCAATATATGTACATTCATCAATGTAATCCTCCATATGTACACACTGAAAGACCTAAACCATAAATCATATCTTTAGATGCAGAGAAGACCTTTGACAAAATTCAACATCCATTCATGATAAAAAAGTCCTAGAGACATTATGGATACAAGAAACATGTATCGACATGATATGAACAATTTACAGCAAGCCTATAGTCGATATGAACTTATGTGGAGAGAAACTCAGAGCAATTCCACTAAATCTAGAACAAGACAAGGTTGTTTACTGTCTCCAAATCTAGTCAATACAGTACTTAAGTATAAACAAAGACTGCACTTTTGTTCTCAGTTGCCCAGACCCAAATAATCACACAGAAACTATATTAATTACAACACTGTTTGGCCTATTAGCTCAGATTTCTTATTAACCACCTCTTTTTTTAAAAAAGATTTATTTATTTATTATGAATACAGTGTTCTACCTGCATGTAAGCCTGAATGCCAGAAGAGAGCACCAGAACTCATTACAGATGGTTGTGAGCCACCATGTGGTTGCTGGGAATTGAACTCAGGACCTCTGGAAGAACAGCCAGTGCTCTTAACCTCTGAGACATCTCTCCAGCCCCTGGGTGTTTTTTGTTTGTTTGTTTGTTTTGGTTTTTTTTTTTTTCGAGACAGGGTTTCTCTGTAGCTTTGGAGCCTGTCCTGGAACTAGCTCTTGGAGACCAGGCTAGCCTCAAACTCACAGAGATCTGCTTACCTCTGCCTCCTGAGTGCTGGGATTAAAGGCATGCCCCACCACCACCTGTTATTAAACAACTCTTACATCTTAACCCATTTCTATTGTTTTATATTTTACCACAAGGCTTGTGGTTTGTTATCTCTTGCTTCTTCCACAGCCACATGGTATTTACCTGACTCTGCCTTCTTTCCTCCTCTATCTCTGCTTGGATTTCCACCTTGTTATATTCTGCCCTGCCATAGGCCAAAACAGTTTCTTTATTCCAATGGTAATAAAACATATTCAGAGCATACAGAGGGGAATCCTACATCACTTAAGTTTTCGCTAGAGCAGTAAGACAACTGAAGGGGATCAAGAAGATGCAATTTGGAAGGAAGGAAGTCAAATCACCTTTATTTGCAGATGATGTGATGGTATACATAAGTGTTGTAAAAATTCCTCTGGGAAACTCCCATAGCTGATAATTTCAGCAAAGTAACTGGACACAAAATTAGCTCACAAAATCACTAGCTTTATATATACAAATGACAAATGGGCTGAGAAAGAAACCAAGAAAATAACATCTTTCACAATAGCTTCAAAAATATATAATATCTTGGGTTAGCTATAACCAAACAAGTGAAATTGAAGAAATCAATTGAATAAGCTATTAGAAGATGGGAAGATCTCCCATGCTCATGGCTCAGTAGGATTAAATTGTAAAAATGGCCAATCTACAAAAAGTGATCTACAGATTCAATGCACTCCTCATCAAATTCCAACATAATTCATCACAGATCTTGAAAGAACAATTTTCAGCTTCATATGGAAGCAAACAAAAACTCAGGAGAACTAAAATAATTTTAAATAAAAAGGAACTGTTGAAGAGATTGTCATCCCTGACCTCAAATTGTACTGCAGAGTTATAGTAACGAATGGGATTGGCATAAAAACAGACATCCTGATCAACTGAATCTAATTGAAGACCCAGACATAAGTTCATACACCTATGGACACATTATTTTTTTAAAACAAAGAAGCCAGAAACACACACTTGAAATAAATACATTATCTTCAACGAATGGTGCTGATCAAACTGGATGTCTGCAAGTAGAAGAATCCAAATAGACCCATATCCATCACCATGCACAAAACTTAACTACAAATGGATCAAGAACCTCAACATAAAAGCAGATACACTGAACCTAATAGAAGAGAAATTGGGAAACAGCCTTGAACTCATTGACACAAAAAAGACTTTCTGAACAAGACACCATTAGTAAGATCAATAATAAATGGGATGTCATGAAACTGAGAAGCTTCTTCATGGCAAAGGACACTGTCATTTGGACAAAGTGGCAAACTACAGAATAAGAAAATATTTTAAACAACTCTGTTTTTAATAGAGGCTTAATATCCAAAATATACAAAGAACTTAAAAAATTGAATATCAAGAAAACAAATAAACCAATTAAAAACAGATACAACTCTAAATAGAGAATTCTCAAGAGGGGAAATTCAAATGTCTGAGAAGCACTTAAACGTTAATTACCAACATCATTAGTCATCAGGGAAATGAGAATCAAAACTACTTTGAGATTTCTTCTTATAATGTCAGAATGGCCAAGACAAAACAAATGACAGTTCATGCTGGTAAGAATGTGGAGTAAGGGGAACACTCATACATTGCTGGTGGGAGTGCAAACTTGTATAGTCACTGTGGAAATCAGTATGGGGGTTCCTTAGGAAGATGGAAATTGATCTACCTCAAGATCTAGCTATACCATTTGTAGGCATATACCCAAAGGGCATTTCTTTTTTATTTTTTATTGATATTTATTGAGCTCTACATTTTTCTCTGCTCTCCTCCCTATCTCTCCCCTCTCCCCTTCAATCCTCTCCCAAGGTCCCTATGCTCCCAATTTACTCAGGAGATCTTGTCTTTTTCTACTTTCTACTTCCCATGTAGATTAGATCTATGTAAGTCTTTCTTAGTGTCCATTTTGTTGTCTAAGTTCTCTGGGATTGTGGTTTGTAGGCTGGCTTTCTTTGCTTTATGTTTAGAAACCACTTATAAGTGAGTACATATGATAATTGTCTTTCTGGGTCTGGGTTACCTCACTCAAAATAATGTTTTCTAGCTCCATCCATTTTCCTGAAAAATTCAAGCTGTTGTTATTTTTTCTGCTGTGTAGTACTCCATTGTGTAAATGTACCACATTTTCCTTATCCATTCTTCGATCGATTAGGTTGTTTCCAGGTTCTGGCTATGACAAACAAAGCTGCTATGAACATAATTGAGCACATGTCCTTGTGACACAATTGAACATCCTTTGGATATATACCCAAAAGTGGTTTTACTGGGTCTTGAGGAAGGTTGTTTCCTATTTTTCTGAGAAATCGCCACTCATCCAAAGGGGCTGTACCAGCTTGTACTCCCACCAGCAATGCAGGAGTGTTCCCTTTCCCCCACATCCTCTCCAGCGTAAGTTGTCATCAGTGTTTTTGATCTTGGCCATTCTTACAGGTGTAAGATGGAATCTCAGAGTTGTTTTGATTTGCATTTCTCTGATGACTAAGGATGTTGAACATTTCCTTAAGTGTCTTTCAGCCATTTTTTCTGTTGAGAGCTCTCTGTTTAGGTCTGTACTCAATTTTTTTTATTGGATTATGTGATATTTGGTGTCCATTTTCTTGAGTTCTTTGTATATTTTGGACATCAGACTTCTATCTGATGTGGGGTTAGTGAAGATCTTTTCCCATTCTGTAGGCTGTTATTTTGTCTTGTTGACCATGTCCTTTGCTTTACAGAAGGTTTTCAGTTTCAGGAGGTCCCATTTAATTGTTTCTATCAGTGTCTATGCTGCTGGGGTTATATTGAGGACGTGGTTCCCTGTGCCAGTGCGTTCAAGTGTACTTCCCACTTTCTCTTCTATAAGGTTCAGTGTGGCTGGCTTTATGTTGAGGTCTTTGATCCATTTGGACTTGAGTTTTGTGCATGGAGATAGATATGGGTCTATTTTCATTCTTCTACATGTTGATATCCAGTTATGCCAGCACCACTTGTTAAATATGCTTTCTTTTTCCCATTTGATATTTTTTTGCTTCTTTATCAAAGATCCTGTGTTCAAAGATGTGTGGATTGATATCTGTGTCTTCTATTTGGTTCCATTGGTCCTCCTGTCTGTTCTTATGCCACCAAAGGACATTTCATCCTACCACAAAGACACCTGCTCAACTATGTTTATTGCTCCCTATTAATAATAGCCGGAAATCGAAAGCCTGTGTGTCTGGCAACAGATGGATGAATAAAGAAATTTTGGTACATTTATACAATGAAATGTTGCCTGGGTATACAGCCTGATTAATTTAGAGTATGCATGAGGATTAAACAAGTTTTGGTGAACAATAAATAAAAATCGCTTTGACTTGGGGATAGCCTATAGTCTTAGTTTAAGTTCTTTTGTTTTCATGTCGTGGGAAGCAGGCAGTGAAGTGTGAAGAGAAAACATATTCTAATCAACAGTGAACTAAGAGATAAGAAAAGGCGAAACATCACGTGGCTCAAGACAACGGCCGATCGTAAAGCAAGACCTCTTCATAATATGGAAATTATTTGGGGGCAGTAGGACAAGAGGTTCGTATACTGTCTTGTTCATTAATTATGGTTAGGGACACACAGCAGTATGGTTGCCTGATAGGGCTTATTTGTGTTTTGAAATATGACGGTCTTTTTTACATCCCAATAAATATGAAATCACCTGAGGGGAAAAAAATCCCAGAATAAAAGCCGATGAAGAGGTTGGAACAAGGTCAAGGCTGCATCGTTAGAAGGCAGGAAAGAAGAGAGAACATTCAGGTGGACAGAAACAGTGTCAGCCAATGGGGGAGGGAGGCTGCTTCTGCCACCTAACAGCTTTGTTGGATCTGATAGCTAGGTTCTGAAATAAATCTTTCTAAGAATGCCCGCTCTTCAGATAGACAAGAAGTTGCCACCCTGAAACATGTGACCGCAGGAGCTGGTAATATGCTGCTCCAAAATAAGCCTCTTTTGCGTAAAGAATATTCTGAGCTGATTATTCTGGGAAACAGTAATCACAACGGATGCTCTTAAAAGAGAAGTTATCTCTGTGTAGGAGAAAAATCACATCTAAAAAGGAAATATCCACGCGTAAGACAGTCTCTGTCTGCAGCCAGGAGAAAGGATGAGTGAAATAACCAGCTGGAAATTCTTACCAACCAAAGCCTAACAAGCCTCACTCACTGTATTTCTTGGACTGCTCCCCATAACCAAGCCCTCACCATAACCAGCCCTCTCAGACTTTAAACTGCCAGTTTGAGATTTGCTCCTTTTTCCTGGTACCTCCCTCGTACACAAGAGGCATATTTATTAGTGTGTCTGTGGAGCTATAACGAAACACCCAGGACTAGGCAATTAATAAAGAATAGAAATGTATTTCATACAGTTGTGGAAGAGGAGAAGTCTGATATCAGCATGCTGGCACTGTCTGGTGAGGTTGCTCTCTGCATCCAAGATGGCACCTTTATTCTTCTGGAGGGGAGGAGCACTAAGAACAGGCTCCCTATCAACCACGAATGAGGACCCACTCTCATAATTTAATCACCACCCAAGTCCATCCTTGAATACTTTTGCTGCATACATTTTGTTTCAACCTGAAGTAAAGCTGTTTCTTTACGAATCTGAGACAGCGCCCTTAAAATCGTAATGCAATTTCACGACACTTCAACTTGCTTTTCATTTGTTAATTTATCTTTCTTCATAGGGGTCAGCCCCACCTAAGTAAATGTATCTTTCCTTTCTTCATTTACATTGGACCAAAGGTGTTCCTGAAGGCTGTCAGGTGCCACTAGGGAACTTAGCAAGTTATATTTTGAACACGGGAACTTATCATTGCTTTACAAGTCAAGCTTTTTACATCCTGCAGATTAAAGTTCAGTTCCTTGAAAGCCTGATGACTTTTAATATTATAAACATTTACAAAGGGAATCTAGTTTAACGTGAGAAAAGAAGAAAGTGTTTTTAGTTTAGCTCTCTGGCAGATGCATATTCAAATGGTTGATGCTTCACGTAATGAAGTCAGTTGTTTAGATAAGGTACACTTTAGCCAGGCGGGGGTGGCGCACGCCTTTAATCCCAGCACTTGGGAGGCAGAGGCAGGCGGATCTCTGTGAGTTTGAGGCCAGTGTGGTCTCCAAGAGCTAGTTCCAGGACAGGCTCCAAAGCTACAGTGAAACTCTGTCTTGAAAAACAAAAACAAAAAACAGAAAAAAGAACCAGCCCCTTGGAGCCCTGCCCATGCTGTAAGAACTTCACCTGGAGCCTCGCCCAAATTGCTGACCTGATTATTTGGATGGCTGTGCTTTAGTTTGTTTCCAGAAGCTGTTACCAGAGCATGTAAAATACCGTTTTTATATGTGATTTTTCTTTTTAAATTGTGCTATAAGGACCTTACTCCATCTATGCATACAGAACCTTCTTAATCTTTTAAAGAGCTGCATGTATTTGCACGTTACTAGTCCAGTTCGCCTACAATTTTGTCTGTGATGTACAACTCATCCCTCCATCTGATTATAAGACTTTTTTGTTTGTTTGTTTGTTTTTTAGTACAGGATTTCTCTGTAGCTTTGGAGCCTGTCCTGGAACTTGCTCTTGTAGACTGAGCTGGCCTCAAACTCACAGAGATCCCCCTGCCTCTAGCTCTCGAGTGCTGGGAAAGGTGTCTGCCACCACTGCCCGGCAAGTCTCTTTATGGAGTTCTAATATACTTATATATATTTTGTTCATGTTTATTGTGATACTTTGATAAAATATACAACTTTTAAAAATAGAATGACATTTGTTAATCTTTTCCTTTTATGACTTTATTATTTCAATTTTGCTAGGACAAATTTTCCAGAGACAGTACTGCTTTCCCAGAAGACTCAAACTGGGTTCCCAGCACACATATGGGGCAGCTCAAAACTGCTTATCAATTCCGTTTCAGGGGATCCCAAGCCCTCTTGTGGTCTCCCCGGACAACCGCACTTTTGTGAACACTGTCCTACAGCATGTGTTGAAGTCAAGGGACAATTTCCAGTCATGGTGTGCATTTGCCTTCCACCAGGTCTGAGGCCAGGTCCCTCCTTTAGTTTGCAGCTGTGTTGAGTGCTCCAGCCTGGCTGGCTCATAAACTTCCTAAAGGACTGTCCAGTCTCCAGCTCCCAATCGCTGTAGGAAGGCAGGGACACACCCTGCACATCCTGTTTTGTTTTTTAACAGAAAACAAAAACGTGGTTTCTCAATCAGCTCCTCCGGCTTGCTCAGTAAGTACTGTTCACCTGCTAAGCCCCTGTACCATTTTCTAATGTAAGAGTTTATATATAGGTAGCCACATATCTCTGCGTTTCATAATTTTCCTTTTTTCAGCCCAGAGTTCTAGAATGTTAGGGAAGCAACTCATCGTTGAGACACGCTCCCAGCCTTTATGCTATTTTAGATGCTAGTCAAGCAAGTATGGCTTCCAGAGGAGACAGGATAAAACAAAGAGTACACAAAATTTGGGGGCAGCAAAATGGCTCAGTGGTTAAAGGTGCTTGTGGCCAAGCCTGATAACCTGAGTTTGACCCTTGGGAACCACACAATTGAAGGACAGAACCTATTTCTGAAAGTTGTCCTTAGATTTCCAGACACGCACATGCACCAATATCCCCTCACGTATTT
Organism: Chionomys nivalis; assembly: GCF_950005125.1. Classification (NCBI taxonomy): domain Eukaryota; kingdom Metazoa; phylum Chordata; class Mammalia; order Rodentia; family Cricetidae; genus Chionomys; species Chionomys nivalis. Next base: position 33,602,086 of record NC_080104.1, read on the forward strand.
ATACACAGACACAGACTCTGTCGTCTCTCTGTCTCTGTCTGTCTTTCTGTTTGTCTGTCTCTCTCTCTTACACACACAAACACACACACAAAGGGAGAAGCAATTTAAACAAAGTTTATTTTACAGAAAATAGCAGATTATGACATTTTTTGTTTATGATGATGTGAAAACCATCACCATCCAGTAGAAACTAATTCATAATTTAAATTTTGGTCCTTTCTTGAGTTAGCAGTATGCGGCACAATCCCTGCTTGCAATGCAAGGCAGCACAAGAGAGACACGACTCCCTGGCAACCTCATAATCACCAGGGTAAAGGGTAGGCAGGTGCCAAGCCGAGATGTCCATCAGCTGGGTGTACTAAATACATTTTTAACTTATGCAGTTTTAACCCCATCCTAAGCGAAGGCACATCTATACTCAGATGTCCTGGACACAAGAGGTTTGCTGTTCCACAAAGGACCATAGGGAAAGGCACCAGGACGGCCAGGAAGCAGAATGCAGAAGCGAAGGTAAGGTGAGTCTGAAGACAAGATAAAGCCTTTGTTGGGGCTTCTGAGAAAAGGCAGGTAGAGCCGGTGAGCAGCACAGGGTTGCCTGGTTGCAATAGTTTTCCAGACTTCAGGAAATAACGGTGCTTCCTACTTGCCTGTCCCATCGCTTTGGGACCTCTTCTTCTGGGGTATTGAGACCAGATGGAGTCTATATGGCTCTAGACTGTTAGTTTGTACATGGAAGGCATTGTGTTAGTCAGCTTTCCATAATGTGACAAGATGCTGAGGTCAACACCAAAATATGAAGAAAGCTTGCTTGCATGCCTGAGATAATCACACCTGAAAATAGCTTTCTCTAAATCATTTCCAATCAATATTTTTTTTCTTATGGATAGGCACCATTTGGAAGCAGTGTGAGGGTTTTCAACTTTAACATCTTGATTTTACTTTTTATTTCTTTGACTAGAAAATACCTTTGTGATGTATTATCCTGCTTGAATTATCACAATAAAATATCATAGACCGGGGCCTTCAACAGCAGAGATCTGTGTTTTCACAGCTGCACGTGGTTGGCTTCTGGTAAGCTGCGCTCCATGGCTGTGGAAAGATCTTTCCCATGGTGCCCTCTTAGGCCTTTCCTCCATGTACCTGAAAGCCTGGGAGAGATCTCTGACAGCTCCAGAGATCTCTGACAGCTCCAGAGATCTCTTACAGCTCCAGAGATCTCTGACCGCTCCATTGAACCATATACTGATGGTTCTACTTCTACATATAGTTTATCTGAGGCATACACCTTCAACACAATATAAACTGTGGAGGGCACAACAGAGCTCAAAGCAGTATACAAGGAATAGTATAAGTATAGAGGTTTTTTTTTTCCCCATAGCTTCAAATTTTTGAATTAACATTCCATTTGATACTTTACACCTTGTCTTGAATATCTTAGAACTCGTGTGGACCAAATATGCATATGCAAATATGTGAGAATTAGTACGGGACAAAACATGTTTGCTTTGGATTATTCACTTCAGTGGTTTATTTGAAAAGCATGTGTATCTTTTCGACACATTCCAGATGTCCAATAAGCACCTGCTGGCAGACAACAGAGTCACCGCAAATGTTTGCTGCGATTTGCATGTTGAACATCTCCAGTGTTTGCAAGTGGTTTACCCTTCAAAGATGCTTCTTCATAGATGTCTGCGTTCAGTAAAGGCTTTCTGTGAGTCAATCAGTATATTTTAAGATAAGTGGCAGAGTCTGTGGCATGGAAAGACCAGGTGCTAGTCTTGAACTAAAATTTTACATATCATAATAAATATAAGTTTCTGTTTCTCGCTGACATAAGGAAGGAGAAAAGATATTGTGATGAAAGCGGCGTCACAATTCCCATTCTGTTATGAGTGGAAATTTTTTTGGAAAACACATTATTTAAAGACACAAATAATTCCTTTGAGCCACTCTCACTCAAAAATATTCTTTCAAAAATAACATTTGTATTACTTTTTTGAGAATTTCATACAATGTATTTGTGATTTTCTGCATTAACATTACAAACACAAAGAGCTGTCCATTGTACAAAGCAACTCCTCTGATGAGATCCGAGAGCGGCACTGATCAAAACTGTTCCTTAAAATTTCATTCATTTCAAATTTTTGACTCAGGTAAATTAAGTCAATGTTTAAAACAATTTAAAAGATTTAGAAAATAATCAAAGAAAAACAAATTAACATATTTGAGATACATTGTAAGCCTTCATTGGCTATTAGTTATCTTGTAACCTCTAACAGAATAAAACTAATGATATACATAATGAAAAACACCTAAAATACTTATTGCCGTATTGCTACCCTTTTGGCAAGAAATAGAAACTTTCATTCATTTACTTTCTGTCTCACATGATCCCCAAAGAGCTCATTTTAGAAGAAGTAACTTATCAACCCAAATCTCATTGTCTATGGACCCACAGACAGACAGGCTCAGCCTCCCTTGGGATCATTTTCTTGCTTTGGCCCTTAGAAGCTAAGTGTTTCTTAATGATTCCCAGATCTAGTTTCTCCATTCATAAGACTAGGACAGCACCAGTGTACTGTGCTTTTCTCCTGCATAATTACAAGCTAACCTACCTGAGACGATGAAAACAGACCCTAGCGTGCAGAAACTCAGCACACGGTACCAATTCATTATTATTATTAAGTAACCATGCTATCACACTTTTTAAATTGCCAACTTAATTTGAAATAGTTAACTTATCTGTAGAAATGAATCTGAAAAAGCCTTAAAGAGGTAAATTTCCAACCATGACTATATATGTACTTATGTAGTTTTGAGACAAGGTTTCAATGTAGACCTGGCTGGTCTGGAATTCACAAGAGATCCACCTGTCTCTTGCCTCCCAAGTGCTGATATTAAAGGAGTGCTCCATCACACCTGCCTGAGTCTGTAGAAAATTGTGTTTTGATTGATAAATCATTTTTTTAAAAATAATTTGTTTTTTGAGTTTATAATATAATCACACCATTTCCCCTTTCCATTTTCTCCCTCCTGACTTTCCCACACATCCCTCCAGGCCCTCTTTCAAATTCTCAAATTTATGCCCTTTCTCTTCATTGTTTATGCATACATACACATAAAGAAGACCTTCTCAGTCCATATGTTATTTGTATGTACATTTTCAGGGATAACCATGTAATATTGAATAGCCAGTTGGTGTCCTCTTCCCCGGGTAAGACTGTTTCTCCTACTCTCTGCCTTCTTTAGTTCCCTACAGATCTTTGTGTGTGGTTGAGGACCTCATGTGCTTTTCCCATTAACATCAGCAAATCTATTGGTATCATCCTTATTCGGTTCGTGTGTAAGCATGTTGATTACAATTACTTTTTTCTATAAAAGAGCTTTCTATGGGTTAGACATGGAATAGAAAAGGGGTGAAATGAGGAAGTCTTCTAATTGAACTTTGTCCCCCTGTAATGTTTATCCATTCTAGGACATGAGGATTTGTTCTTAGATGTACCAAAGACTATGAGACAACCTTTGTTGCTACAAGAAAAGAAACAGTTTCTTAGGAAGCACGACTTCAGCATACAAGGGTTTATGGGTTTATGTCCAGCGCTATGATTTAGAAAGAAAGGGGGAATAGCGCCTTTCCTGAGTCAGAAGTTTTCTCAAGTCATTGTAGAATAACAATTATGACTCCCCACTTCTTATTTTTATTGCTAGCTTGACTCTACAATGCTTACACCAGGAGGATATTATTCTACAAATAAGGGCCCAGCATGACATTTATGAGAAAGCCTGGGTCCTCCTGCGCAAAGCTGATTGGTGCTCAGCCAATGGGCTCTAGGTTGCTGCCGATAAAGGCTCCTTACTGCCCCGGGCTGGACAGATTCAGGGCAGGGGATCATCTCTGCCTCTGAACCCTGGGAAAGTGCTCACTGCCTCTCTGAACAACACACATCTGTGGCCCGCAAAGAGGAGCCAGACCTCGAAGATGAAACATCTGCCTCCCCCGTTCCCGTCCGTCCTGGTCATCTACTGCTTCTGTATGCTGAGGATTCCCTCCTCAGGTAAGGGGACTGACACCACATCCGCCTGACCTGAGTTCTGTAGAAGACTGGGATATTTACCCTGCAGGGTCATTCTCGAAAGAGTTGAGCTTCCTTCTCCCACCTATTCTTACATCTAACCCTCGTTTTCAGGCGTGGCACTTGTGTCCAACCAGTGTGAGGGACACAGTGAGACGCCACGGCCTTTTACACGGACACTTTCTCCAAAGATACTGGGGTGAAACAGCCCTTGCCCCAGGAGTGTCTTGAGTCTGTGGTGGTGAAATTGAAGGGTATGGTCTCCATGCGCACTGGGGTAAGACCCAGCTCAGTGGTCTGTTTCAGAGATAGTGAGATGAGAACGTAGGGAAGAAAGGTAGGTTTACAGTCCCTCAGACTAAAAGCTAGTGGGCAGCTGAAGAAGGCAGAGAGCAACTCTACAGAGGAGAGGAATTATATCCAGGTGGGAGGAGGTTCTCAGAGCTCAGGGGAAATGGAAGGAAAGCATCCTCCAGTCCCTCGGGCGCTGTCCGCGGTGCTGACCGGGCGCTGCTCCTCTTCAATTTCTGAGCAGTTTGTAGGGAGTCCAACAGAATCTTGTTCATAGTTTGCTGTTGAAATTTCATATGTATATCCATCCCCTATTTTTCCTATTTGATTTTGTTTTCATAGGGTAGAGTCCTGTGGTCTTCATTTTTGTATTAGCACAGACTTTCCAATAAGATCTTGTAGGATTGGTTTGCAGTACTTTGCATTACTAAATGATTATAATCATCAGGAATATCTTTCCATTAACCCATGCCCTGATCGCATCTGACTTCCAATCAGGGATTTTTGTTAAGGTCTATCTGAGTATTCAATATTAGATGAAGATTTCTTGCTTGTGACAGTCGTCAAAAATCATTGAAGGGACTTAACCTATGTATCCCAATTTCAGTCTTGCTAGAGAAACTACATTAACTCTACATTACCTTCTACCATTTCAAATCAGGGAATTACTCTTCAAGGCTTGAACACCATTATTGGAATATGCAGGAATATTGCCTTTGTTTTCTTTTGCCTCAGACTGCAGAGAACAAATGACCCACAGTGTAAATACATATGTGTACATACATATACGTGTATGTGTGTGTATGTGTGCATGCATGTCTGCATGTATGTATATTTGTTGTTGCTAGAATAAACTTCTCTTTAGTCATATGCCCCTTGTTCCACACTGTAAGGTATCCAAGTTCAGGACATTATATGTATTTATTTAATCTTATTTTGTTAGTGTTGGCCTACACTTATGGATTCTTTCAGCTGCATAAACCTTTGAGTATAATAAATGAAAAGATGTGTTCATGTAAGTCAGAAGGGGCTGGAAGGATCCAATTATATGCTAGTAGCAATTCTCCCCAGAACACCCCTGGAGGGGCTGGTACAGTGGAGACGGGCACTTGCATGTCTTAAAAGTCCTGATTAGATGCACACACTTTGTTGATATTACTTTCTGGTATTTGATCCTCACAGATTCCACCAAAATATAAACTTATTTGCTTCCTAAGTATTCTCTCTTTCTTTATTGATTTGCTAGCAGATGGGCTAGCAACTCCCATTACATTGAACACATGGAGTTTTAAAGCTGTGTTGTTGCACATCTTGGATTTGATAGTATTAGGTAGAGGTGTTTTATCTTTTCGGTTCCTCTTAACTGTACCTTCTGTTGCCTTTTTAACTTGCTTTCTCAATGACTTCCTTTTTCTCAGCTCTGTGATGGATTCTATTAAGACCTCTGTATAATTTTTATGGCATGGGTACAGAAGCAAATGCTATGATCTCTTTCTGGAATTGATGCTTTGATTGTCTTTTGTTATAGGAGTTTCTCAACCTTTAGCCAATTCTCCAGATGGCTTGGATATTGCGGAGCTTGAGGTATGCTATTATGTAGTATTGTGAGATTTGCATTTAGTCCCAGCCTTGAAAATATCATGTGGTTAATGTTCATTTAAAACTATTTTAAGATCAGATATTTGGCTGCGGCAGAAACTCACTGCGATTGCTGCATGGCCTCATTTAAGACATCCTGAGAGTTGAACTGAAATTCGCTGCACTGTGTGAGGAGATAATTCAAGGTTCACAAATGGAACGATTTTAGAATTTTAAACATGCTGTAAGAGAATTCTACTGGCTAAAGAATTTATCCTTGTATTTGATTTCTTTTTCCTCATTCTGTCTTTTAGCAACTGGTATACTTTCTGAACCAGTGGGAGACACTTTATAACCAACCTAAGGTAAAACTAATACATATGCTAGCTCTTGTAGTTATATAAGTATATAAGTTTACATCATACCTTATGTTTAATATATGATTTTTGCTGTCCACTAGAGAATGTTGTATATATGTGTATGTGTATATAAAATACAATTTTAAGAAAAATTAAGTTTCTTTTTTTGATAGAGATTAGCATAAAATATTAGTACTTCGTATATATTAATATTATGTTATCTATATCATATAATTAGTTATATACTATGATGTATGTTATAAATTGATGCATTATGGTGTAACAGCTCTTAACACAGTAGATCTCATGTAAAGGACCGTACTAACAGTAACTATAGTAACCACAATAGAAGTAATTCAGTAACTACAAAGTCAATGCTGATTAATTGAAACTTTGAAAGATTGGTCTTAGGACCAAGTTCACAACTCTCAGCATAGCCCATCAGTTTTCTCCTTGAGTAACATTTCTTCTTCTCCACTCCCTTCCTAGCCCACAACATCACACAGTCCAGTCACATCCAAAATCTCACTGTAGCCCAAACACACCAGACCCTTTAACTTTTGATACAGCCTTCTCTTTAGTCAGTAATGTTTCTGCCTTCCTGGGAGCCTATAGTTACAGCCCAGGCTCTCGAACAGAGTTGTCTCTGCGCCATAGCTGGCTTGTCTGTTGCATGCATGCAATTGCTCTAACAAGTCCAGTTACCTTGAGGAACGGGAGCTCTAACTTCTATAAAGTGCTTTCGACAGCACCCACAGCATAGTGAAAGACAGCCATTAGCCACCTCATGATGCAGCGACTCCTCATTCAAAAGCCAAGTACCACCTTCTCTCTCAAACATCATGAAGAAATAGTAGGCACATCTTGCTTTCAATTTGCCACTATGCACATGTTTGGAGATGATTATATATAACCACCTTTATAGTTCTGGTGTCTGGACGAAGCCGCAAAGTGAAAACTCGGAGTCCCCCAAATCCCACTACTTCCCTACCTTGCAGAACAGTGGCTTTCACGCTTTTATATGAAGGCTGTGGTGTCTCTGGCATAAGCAGGGGCAGTTGAGGTGTAGCTGTCCTACGACCAGCTGCAGCATTCATTTGGATTGAGGGATTTCCAGGTGCAGGGACCTAGCTGGACTGCGGTTTTTGTTTTTTGTTTGTTTGTTTTTACCATTTTCATTTCTCCCGAGCCTACCACAATCGTTATTTCTGATCACAGATGAAAAAATAGTCATTCAGTGAACAAAGATGCCAACACTTTGAAATTATGACGAGAGAGCTATTGCCTCTTCCTGGCTTAGTTGCTGCCCCCAACTGTCCAGTGTTGGGATGAACTGCTGGAGTTCCTAATGCGCTCCTGTTCTGTTCTTCATAAGCCTGGTCTTTGCAGGAAACTTCTGTGTTCAAGCAAGTCGGGAGGTAGTTGTATTCTACGCCCAGTGTCATGTGCAGAAACTCTTCAAGCTCGCCTTTTCTCTTTATCCCATGAGATCAGAAGGAATTTAGACAGGAAAAAGCTAATAGGTTCTGTGACCAGAGACCCATTTATTCCTTAATTCAGGAGAGGTGCTGGAGAAGTACACTGCCAGGTACTAGGGATGGGGGGGCGACCCACACAAAACTACCTGCCCTCATAACGTGTGCATTATAGTTGGGGGAATGAGTGAAATGCTACCTGACTAAAGTTGATACATGTTTTTCTATGAAAAGAAAAGAAAGAAGTAAGAAGGATACACACGAAATCTAGAGAAGTCTGATTGGCAGCTGGAAAAGAGTTGAATAAACTTTGGCTTTTATGAAATAGGGGAAAGGCTTTCCTCCCTAAGATTGAAAAGATAAGCAGAGAGGACTTGTAAAAGGCAACTTTATCTTAAAAACCTGTGTCAAATTGCCTACAGTCTTTCTTTCTTTTTCTTTTCTTTATTATTTTTTTTGAGACTGGTTTTCTCTGCATATCTATACAGCCCTGGCTACTCACTTTGTAGACCAGGCTGACCTGGAACTCACAGAAATTCACTTGCTTCTGCCCCTGAGGACTGGGCTTAAAGGAGTGTGCCATCACTGCCCAGCTGTCAACTACGTCTTGACTGATTCATAATATTTGAGTAAATCCAGTCAGGCTCATAGTGTCACTTACACTGAAAATGTCATCAGATACCCGCTCCAGTAAAACTCCATGGAACTTTCTTCTCAATTCTCTTTCCAGGAAAACCAGGATGTGTACAAAAGGGTGAGTGCCTTGTGGTGCCTGACATGTACTTTGTGCCATGTTTGGAGCAAGTGACACTTGGTGGTAATATCCCTTTCTTATTTATTCAGTTTTTATTTCACTACTCCAGAACTCAGAAGCCAAAGCATCCCATTAACTCTGAGGTCAGTATTTTATTATACCTTCTGTAAAAATGATGCTCTTCTGCATACCTTTTATGCCTTCTGAATTTGTATGCACACACTGCCAAGCTTTAGGCAGGGAATGCCTGGATACCCATGCATGATAGCTCCCTCCGCGTGTTCCCGCTCCCTGCCCAGGATGGGGAGAATTGTCACTTTCTCATCAGGGGTGGGGATGGTGGGTAACCGACAGATCTGAAATATTAGAGAAGAAGAAATGGCAGAAAAGGGAGACTAAGGAAGAAGAGTGCTCTTGCAATCGTGTACTTAAACACAATCACAAGGAGGGCCTGGTGAACACTACACCCATTGCTTCTTAGTGCTTCTCATCTTTATGTTCTGAAGACTACTGTGTGATGCGTGCAGTGCTGCCTACCCCGCCCCACCCCCATGATCCACACATGCCATCTTCTGTGGCTGTTAGGGTGTAGATGCCCAATGAGAATGACAGCGATCACCTCTAACCTGTGTTTGCAGCTCCGGGGCTCAGATTGCAGGCCTTGTGCATGGTAGACAAGCACCCTATCACCGAGCTACATCCCCAATCCCCATTTTTTTTTTTTTTTTTTTTGGCATAAGTTCTCTCTATGTAGTCCAGACTGGGCTTCCTCCCACTTTGCCATAAGATTCCAGGTGGGCGCCATCATGCCTGCCTGACTTTCTTAGCGACCCTCAAGAGTGGTTTGTGTAGGCGAATTTCTGCCGGGTGGCATTTGAGAAACACTGGGAAGGGCATAAAATCTAGAGTTTAGTTTGGATGCACTGTCCCAGCAGCTGGCATTCTACTACAGGAAAGTCACTTATCTATATACTTAGGGCTTCCCAAGTCTTCTTAAAGATTGTCAAATACTCAGCAAAGTATCTTTCCTCCAAGAGACAAAGTCACTGATGTTCTGGGTCTAGGAACGAGATTAGATATGGAGGAGCCAGCTACCACAAAGCAAAAAGGAACAAAGGGGAGAGGCCATGGTTGTTTCAAAACCAAAACACCTGAGAACAGATGCCCTTATCCGGGAGTGTGCAGACAGGTGAAGCCAAGCAGTGTAGAGCTCGATGCTTACCGCCCTGGTACCCCTTTCCCCAGAACAGCACATCGGAAGAGAGAAAAAGAATCTAGGGCAGCAGCTACTTTGAGGCTAAGACGGAGTGTCTAGGGTTAATGTCAGTAAGCCGCTGACTTATCCCGAGGGGAGATTTTTAAGTGGTGTGTTGGAATTGAAACCTGTATCCAGGCAAGCAAGCGCTTTATTGAAAGCATAAATGTTCCGAGCTTAGGCTCCAGAATTGATTTTACTCTGAAAATTAAACCCATCTGTAAAAGAGGTGAGTCAAGAAAGACGTGCATAGCCCTGGGCTCTCAACCAGAGTCACCGAGGTTCCATCTCCTCCCTGAGACTCTCAGGCCTCAGAGCGTCTCTCTATTGCAGTTTGTGCCCGTGCACCCCTTGATGCGCCTGGCTGCCAAGCTCTCCAGCGGAAGGATGAGAAGATTGCCGCATCCAGTATGTGCCTGTTTCCTCCCTCCATATACTACAGCTTATCGTAGACACCACGGTAAACGTGTGATGTCACCCTGTCTTGCTCATTTTTGTTCTCTCCTTGAATCCCAATATCCAGTTTGGTAGGGAGAGCTGTAAGCAGAAACGCTGGTCCCCTAACCTTGACTTTCCAGGCTGTAACCCCATGCTGTTGTGACTGGAAGGGCCAAGGGAGGGGCCCTCTGGTTCAGCCCCATCCAATCCCATCCCTCTCTTCCTTTGCTTGGTTCATTTTGTTTTTGTTTTATGTTATTTTTCAATTCTGTCCTTTTGTCTCATCATGGAATTTGCCCTGGTGATGTTCCTGCTTCTGCCTGTTTTAAGTTACTTCTTTTCCCTTAAGTTCAGTAAGGACAGTTTCAGTAATAGCTGATTCTGTACAAACTATTAATCAAAAAAGAACAATTAATGAAGGTTTTATGTATGACAGCAAAAAAATTAATTAAAAAAATTTCTTTTGGCTATCTTGAGTCCAGCTGTAACAGCCAACATGTCCTGTTTGGTCCAGAAGCTTCCTAGATTTAAACCCAGTAGTTCTAAGATTTTGGGAAATTTCTCAGTCGCTAGAACACTGCTTGATCTCCCTGCTGCCTGCACACGGGCTTCCCGCTGGGCTCTAACTCCATTCTTAAACCAAGTTATAATGGAAAATGAGCGCAAGATGCTAAAATAACTTGACACTGAAAATTCGCTTAAATCAGAAGTACATTTCAGAGTTGGGTTTATTCATAGTTGTGAGCAAATGAAACCTATTTAAATCCCACACCGCAACACTGGTTGAGTGAACAAGCTTTCCTTCCGGAACTTGCAATCGACCTCACAATCAGCTATTCTCCCCCATTGCTTTTTTTGCCCCTGTCTTCTGGCGACCTTCGAATGGAACCAGGAAGGGACACCATCACTCTAGGGCAGCGTGAGGTGATGAGTGTGATGCCTGATGAATTAATTTATACATTGTTCCTTCACAGGATTCCGGGGCTGCTACTGCGGACTTTCCTAAGAAGGCATGTGAACCTCGTGGGAACACTGATTTCCAGAAAGTTCTAGAAAAAAGGGCAGAGAAGTGGCTGGAACCTGTAACTCTTCCAGGCCCATTTAGATAGAACAGATCTCCTTAGAGGACACTGAATATCCTCTCTAAACATTGAAGTTGGGGGTCCCTGGGCTTGTCCTGAGGTAGAAAGTGATTATGGAAATACCAGGTGAATGTCAAACATGGTGAATATTTCATTTCTAGTCTCACAGGTGAGTCACCTGGGCCATCTGTTGCTAGGGACTTGTCCTCTCTGGTTCAGGGACCCACATGCCATTGTGCAGACTTAGAAAGAGGACAAATACTTCAGCCAGTGCCAATCCCACAGACCAGTGACTCTCAGACTTAAGCATGCCTTAGAATCTGGTTAAACTGGGATAACTGGGCTCTTCCCTGAGATTTAATAGGTCTGAGATGGACTTTGAGAATTTCATTAATAACAAGTATTTCAGATATCGTTATGCTGCTGGTCTGGGACCATCCTGTTTGAAACCTTCTCCAAGGATGTTTCTTTGGCTTAGACTGTGACTGCATAACAGTTTGTGTTTCTGTGTTGCAGGGTCCCACTTCCACCTGGGGGCGGCCATTTTTCCTTTTCAGGGTATACCAGATTTCCTTCTTCTGTTTCTAACTGCATTCACTGTTGTCATCCCAACTGCTGGGACCACATGGGCACTGCTCTTCTCCATGCAGGGCGTGGTTCACCAAAAAAATCTTACAAACTTGCAAGGGAAACAGCAACAAGACATAGTCTGGGCATGTCCATACTCTAGGAGCTTGGCAGTCAAGGGGGAAGGACTTCTTTTGATGCACAGATACTGGGTAAACCAGAGTCCCAAATCCCAAGCAGATCTTCACACTGGCATGAAGAGTCCAGGTGCCATCTTCCTTCCCAGGTGACAGAAAGGTCCTTGCTAAAGTCATGGAGGTTTCAGTTTTGCTCTATTCGCTAACTGCACACAAGGCCTCAGCTTCTCAATATTTTCATAAAAATATGAGTAAGTCAGACTTAATCCATGACTACTCTAAGTTGTAGTCTGTGAATCATGGGTGCTAGGATCCTGCCAAAAAAAAAACAAGATTAAAAGATGCACCACTTAGTCTTCCTGACAATCCACAGCACACTGTGGTCCACTCAGGACTCTGGAAAATGGCATGGAAAACCTCACCTATGTTCTTTGTTTCCCTAACTCCTAACATCCCTGCCCATGGGAATCCTTATCACCTGTCCCCAGTTTCTACCTTTTTCATTTTCCTGATCTTCAAAAGTGCTGTTTTCTGGGAAGAACTCTGAGAAGCAGTAGATCACTGTTACGTCTCCAGGCTGAGAAGTCTGGAAAGTAGAAGGTCTCCCCATGAGCTGTCTAAGGAGGAGGTGTGATGGAGAATAGGGGTCATGTTCCTGGGAACAGTGAGAGCCTAGAACATTGTGGACTTGCTGTGTAAGTCTCCAAGGATGGGAGAGAGAGCTCAGTTAGAAAAACAAGGCCGTTGTGTTCAATAGGGAAAATGTTCAGGAAGTTGTGTCTCAGTGTTTATAAGACTTTCTCCTTGCTTTTTTTTTCTTTCAGTCAAGGAATGGAAGACACATTGACAACAAATTCCAGTAGACAGAGCAAGGTTAGTTTCGTTGTAGATTTTCTCTTCCAAGCAAACATTCTGTGTCTGACCTGGAGGTGATAGAGGCAGAAGGTGGGATTGCTATTGTTCAGACAAAGGACTCTGCCTGTCCACCGCACATAGAAGCCCACCCCACCGCCCCACCATCCAATATGGTGGAAGCAGACTCTTCCAGCAGTGTTACAGCCTCTGTTTTCACAATTGGTTTTGAGAAGTTTGTCATTTTTGGACAGAGTTGTGCTAGAGATTAGGTCTCATATGATCCGAGCTACTCCCCATCCTTCCCATTTGACCTTTCCAGTGAAGAAAAAACTACCCTGGTGTGTTGGGGTGGTACTCCAAGGAGGCCTTTAGACAAGGAACTTCATGCATAGGGGCAACTCTAGACTGATCTGTCTTCCTGAGGACCTGGCCTCATGAAGGTATGAACATTATCTGTTGCCAGCATCAGAGTCCTAGGAGCCCAAGGTGCCTGAGGAAGCTGCCATCACCCTGGGAGATGGAACTATCCAGCAAAAGCAGGAGCAAGGTGTTGCTCAAGGCCAAAAGATTTATATAAATCCAAAAAACTAGTTCAATACCAAAGATAAATATCTATACTATTAAATATAAATATCTATAAATATTCTCTGTCCCACCAGCCAGCTCCCAAACAATGGCACAAAGACTTCTTATGAATTAGGAAAGCTCGGTCTTAGCTTAGGATTGTTTCTAACTAGCTCTTATAACTTAAATTAACCCATTTCTATTAGTCTGCAGGCTTCCACACAGCTCATAGCTTTTACCTCTCTACATGTTCTGCTTCCTCTGCATTTGGCTAGCGACTCCCCCTTTCTTCTTCCTAGTGCCCTCTCTGTCCAGAAGTCCTGCCTTTAACCTTTGCCTAGTTTTTTTTAGACCATTTAGCTTTTTAATAAACCAACTACAGTGATATATTTTTACATAGTGTCATCAAATATCTTGCAACAAATACCATAAGGACTGCTTGCAAGGAAAACGATGTTGGTGCTTGTGACATGCCACATCACTGTATAAGTGTAGAATGTGTCTATCGTAACTTGTATCTGGCCCTCATCTTGATCCTGATGGCGGCTGCACTTACACTGAACACATCTTTTGTTTTGCAGGATTCCAGTGGAACAGGAGAGTTTGGGTCTTTGGAGGAAATGCCGAGTTACTTCATGTGTATATTGAACAATATTTCTGTTGTTCTATCGTCTCCAGAATACTTAGTTGTATAAAAAATAAATCAGCACTGATACAGCATCTTTATTTCTGTTGGAAGGCTGTGGGAATAGGCATATTACATGAATAATAGATTTCTGAGAAATTACTGACTTGGGAGTGAAGCAAGCTTGATAACTGAGCACATAGATTTAGGATAAGCTAAGATCCTGGCATCAGATCCTAACTCTGCTTTTTAGCTGGGTGACTTTGATGTGATTTGCTCAGATTTCTGTTTCTGTAGTAAATACCTGATGCATTACTTAAAAGGAGAGAAGTTTCGTTTGGGGTCATGGTTTCCTACCATGTGATCTTCTCTGCCTGCTGCTTTGGCTCTGTGGCTTCAAAGTTCATCATGATGTAAAGGAAAGGGCCAAACTACTGGCTCTAGAGTCAGAATGTCCAAGTTTAAATTCTGGCTTGAGATCTTGCTCAGGTTACTTAACCTCTGTCTTTGCTCTGTCCCCAACTTAATCTCCTCACCTTTGGACTGGGATAGCAATAATACCAACACTCATTTAGTGCCTTTTTTGTGTAATTTAAATAAGGTAGTGTATACAAAAGGCTTAACATAGTACTATCACATAACAATGAATAAGTATTAGCTACAGATAATAATAATAGTGATAAATAATAATGTCTAAAGCAGTGATTCTCAGGTGGCGGGTAACAACCCCTTTGGGGATTGAACCATTTCGGGGTCAAATGATCCTTTCACAGACGTTACATACCAGATTTCCTATATATCAGATGTTTATTGTCAGAGACAAGCTTCAACAAGTATACCACTTACCAGGAAAGGAGCATGGAGATTATAAAATAAGTAAAGAGAACGAATATGCGAGTGAAAATAGTAAAACAGAGGCATAGGATAGTATCCGGAGGGAGTTCCAGTGAATACTGAAATCACCCGTTTAATTTTCCTTACACTTTTATACGCCAAAACAACAGGGAGAAGAAGACAAAAGAAGCCTTAACATTATACAAAGGACAACTAGAATTTGCTTCAATACTGTGAGACATCAAGTCATTAATTCTGGAGAAAAGAGTCCTGTTGTTTATGCAATGAACCCACCCTAGACCAAGTATCCCGAAGGCAGTCACTCCCTAGGTCAAACTTTTCAACTCAAAAAAAGGAGCAGAAGTGCTTGAATTCTCTGACCTCTGGCCAGGGTGGAGTGGATTTACCTGTACAGACCATCTTAATGTCCAAAACACCAAGTAATCACACCTTAGGTCAGGGTATGTAGCCACAGTTGTTGTTAACAACTTTGAGCAAGTTCAAACTCTGATCTTTAGACAAGGTGGAAATAGGCTCACATTTTTGGGCCTCCACAATTTATATTAAGATTCGTAACAGTAGCAAAATTACAATTATGAATTACAATGAAAATAATTTTATGGTTGGGGATCACCACAAAATAAGGAACTGCATTAAAGGGCACAGCATTAGGAAGGTTGAGAATCACTCGTCTAAAGCTTCTCTTCTTAATAAAACTTCTGTGGTTATATAAATATTCAGTATCTGTACTACCAAATATGGTATCTGCTAATGTGATTGAGAAATGAATGACTTAATTTATTTTATACTTTTATTATTGTATGCATATGGATGTTTTCCCAGCATGTATGTCTGTGCATCGGGTGTGTGCATTGCTCACGGAGGTCTGGAGAAGGCATCGGATCCCCCAGAACTGGAGTCACATATGGCTCCGAGCCACCATGTAGGTGCTAGGAATTGAAGCAGGGTCCTCTAAAGGATAACCAGCACTCTATGCCCATCACATGAAGTATCACAGAAGAAACAGGCCTGTGTCCAAATTTCACCTTACTACTCGTGTCACGGAAAATCTCACCATTTGGGGCTTGTTTCCTTGCCATTTCTATGAGACCAAGAGTAGAAACTACATGATTGGGTTGTCCTGAGAATTAAATGTTTTATTATTTGTGTGTATGTGTGTGTGCGTGCATGTGTGTGTGCTTGCATGTGTTTTTTTTTTGTGTGTGTGTGTGCATGTTTGTGTGCCCACACCCTGGGTTCTGGAGATTAAACCCAGGTCCTCGTGGTTACCCAGAAAGGACTTCACTATCTCCCATGACTCAGTGCATTATTTTTATGAAGAATTTAAATGCTGGTGACATCTCATGTGCACTCAGTGCTTGCTGATCATCTTCAGTGTTGTCATAGTTTGAGTCCACTGATCAAGGAGAGTCTGAGGCCATGATGATGGAGCCCCATGACTGCCTTTGACTGTCTTCTTCTCTGATATCAGATTAGCAATCAGCCCTTGGGCAAGCTATAGTTTTCTTCCTTGTTAACTTTTTAATACAGTGGTTAAGAGCCAGGCCAGGGGCTCAGTTCTGTCACTAGCTGTTGCCTGTGAGACTTTTGCAAAACTTATCTAACTTCTCTGCATCTTGTTTAGTCATGTGTGAGCCTAGAAGATGATAACTGTCATATGAATGTTGCTCTGATTAGACACAAAAATTAGTAGAAGCTGTTGGTAAGTGTGCTGCATACACAGTTACAAACACACAGCCACGCAGGCTGCTGTTCTAGCACAGAAAACTTACTATGAGTTTCCATCTGGAGGCCTATGGTTCTATTTCCTAAGTACATGCTCTTCCAGGCACTAGAGTAAATGCATTGTTATAAACCCTGCAGTTCTGGAAGCAGCATTTTAGAATTATGCTAAATTTTGTAGCAGATAAACCATAGACTGTCAGGGACTTAATGAGACAATTTTCAGCTCTTATACACCCCATGGCAATGACTCTGCTTCCTTCCACCTTAGAGGTTCTTCCCAAGATAGGTTAAATAGCCTTCCATATTCCCACTGATGGGAAATGACAAAAGGAAGATGGGAAGGAGAATTGTAGGAGTCAGGTCATGTCATGTGATAGAACTCAATCACGTTGCCAAGCCTGCTGCAAAAGAGCCTAGAGATGGAAACCAGCTGTGTCACCTAGAGGAAGACATGGTGAACTTTGTGAGCAGATGACTGCTATCTGCTGTGTTGAGAATTCTATCCAGAGGAGCTAGAAAACACTGAAGTTAAGCCCTTTCTCAATATTCTTCAGTCTATAGCAGAGTCAGAATTCAAACCCAGGTCCCACTGGCTCCAATGTCTTTAGTTCTCACAACTGAGATTGTTGGTCAGGGACGTAGTATTGCCCATGGACTGAGTATAGTGGTGATAGAAGATGAGAACACAGGGTTGATTGGATATGAATTCATACAGTTACAGTCCATATCATCATAACCCATGATGCATTACCAGTATAGAACATAGCCTGTGTGAGCACGAGACAGGCACTGGCTTTGCTAAGCAGTAGTGCTGGGACTGAGGAGGAGTCTGGGTGGGTGGAAGAACGGGTGCAGTTGAGCTAGCATTTTATATTCTCTTTCTACCCAACCTGTTAAATCACTCTGGCTTCCTCAGTCTTTATGGAGGCATTGATCTTGAGTAAGATATAAGAAGCAAATATATGTGGTACAAACAAACTCCTTTGGAGGGTTGAAATTTTTCATTTCTGAGCAATTTTATTGTCATTCAATTCTATGATCTCTTTGCCAACTCTTGGTATTTTGGTTTAATATTAAACTCATCCTTTTGCTTCAAGAAATGAAGTCATGATAAATAGACCCCTTGAAGGAGGACACAGTGGGGCTCCTTGATGTCATTAATATTGATCTTCTGGAAGCTGGTAAAAGGGAATGCAAGGAAAAACTATAACAAAACAAGTCTAGTGTAGGCGGAGGCTGCTTGTTCATTTCCCAGCCAATCTCCTACTACAAAATGGCGCCAATGTGAGGCGACTGTGTCCACATAAAATCCGAGAGCTTGAAAAGGAATTCTAGACACACATACACACACACAAAAAAACAAAAAAAACAAAAAAAAAAAAACAGAGTTTAGCACAGCTTCTTGGTAGTCTCTCTCTCTCTCTCTCTCTCTCTCTCTCTCTCTCTCTCTCTCTCTCTCTCTCTCTCTCTCTCTCTCTCCCTCCCTCCCTGAGATGGCGTTTCTCTGTGTAGTTTTGGTGCCTGTCCTAGAACTAGCTCTTGTAGACTGGATTGGACTTGAACTCACAGAGATCCACCTGCCTCTGCCTCCTGAGTGTTGGGATTAAAGGCATGCGCCACAACCGCCTGGCAGTAGCCACATTTCCTGCCCCCCCCCCATGGGCTCTGTTTGCTGACAGCTCCTTTAAGAGAGGTCTCCCTGACTCAGCACTGGCAGCGAAGGCTGTGTGGATTCTTTCAGAGAGGGCTTGCTGGTTTGTGCTAGTCGCAAGTACAGCTCTGGCTCTTTAGGAGGCTCAGCACTTAAATGGGGTCTGTGAGCAGGTGTTACAAATTGCTTAATGATGGCATAGACCCACTGTGACCCTGGAGCTGGGGTGGTGTGCATGACTCTCAGAGGCAGTGAACGGCAGTGAACATGCCTCTGCTATCTTGGGCTGGGCAGAGTAAACAAGCAGGGCTGCAGAGTTGGTCCTAGCCACACCCACTTAACATTTAAAAAAAAAAAGCACTCCTGGTCAGAAAATAATTACAGATACACACACAATAAAGACAAATTCAGATAAAAAAGGCCTCTAAATGGGTCACAGCATTGAAATGATGTATGTTGGCTTAAGAGAGAGAGGAAAAAGAGTATAGACAATTATAAAACAGTACAGTCATACATTAAATGAGTAAAAATAATAAAATAAATATTAAACTTGCAAACAAATAGTAGAGTAAGAAAAGTAAGGCACAAAAAGATAAAATATAAACCAAGAATCTGGATTATGCATATTATTGTGTTTTCTTTAAATTTTTTGACTGTGAATGAGCTAAGTACAACTAAACATATATATATATATATGAAAGGTGTCTTGACTTCAAAATTTAGGTTTAAGAACATGTTGTTTTTGTTTCCACAGAGGATGAGAACCTGTGGATTCCTTCCAGACTAATGTGGTTTTAATGGACCAAGACCCACTGAAAGGTTTCTGTAAACACCCCCCAAATACTTCACCCAACAAAAAGCAAAAAGCAGTTTAGAGAAAACTACACCCAAATTCCCAAATATTTTTTATAAATGTTTGTTTTCATTTAAAAGGGAGCATGCTATAGATCTGAATACTTTGCATCGGTGTGGATCTTGATCTATTGATACAAATTTAAGGTCAATTTTGTTATATGTATTTCTGCTCTTGTTTAAAATATTGTGTTTATGCAGCTCATTTAAAATGTAATGTATAATTAAGAAATACAGATTAATAGATAGTCATTTATAATAGTCAAACTTGTAGTTATGTTAGTTAGGTTTTCTAGATGTACAGAGATATATTTCAGATGGATAGGTATTCTTCAAATCTTTCAAAGGTGTACAAAGTATGTCATTTAAAATGCTTTAAAAATTTAGGACTAGCCGGGCGGTGGTGGTGCACGCCTTTAATCCCAGCACTCGGGAGGAAGAGGCTGGTGGATCTCTGTGAGTTCGAGGCCAGCCTGGACTACAAGAGCTAGTTCCAGGACAGGAACCAAAAAAGCTACGGAGAAACCCTGTCTCGAAAATCAAAAAAAAAAAAAACAAAAAACAAAAAACAAAAAACAAAAAACAAAAAAAAACCTTAGGACTTTTATGATAGTCATACTTGTCTGCTTCTGGCAGCACCAATTACTTCAGAGAGGTTAATGGACATTAAAGAAACTTGTTATGAAATTTGCCCTCAATGTGAAAAGAAACTGCTCTTGCCTGAACTGCTTAATGGTATGCTGTAAAAACTGGACATGCAGGACCTACAGAAAAATGTCTGCTGAAGTTGCCTAAAGAAGGTAAGACAGTCCTTCAGGGTTCCTGCTTCATGAAAGAGTCTGCTGAAACCTCTTCAGGACACAGAAGAAAGTGACTGACAAACTGCCAATATAGGCAGAACTGTCTTTGAAATTTTCTGCTTCATGTAAAAGTCTGACAGATAATATGGACCTGTAGGCTGAAAATGGGTGCCCCAATGGTACAGAAAAGCTTTGGGTGACTTCCCAGGCAGCGAGATGTCTCTGACAATTCTAGAGTTTTGGAAGTTGCTTACAATGTACTTCCTGTTAACTAAGGTAACATTATATCCTTCTGGGATCTTTGATGGAGTTGAAAAATAGTTGTAATTATAGTTTTCCTTAGTTATGATAAAAGATAAAATAAATAAATGTTGTAACTGTAATTCTTGCTTGATACCTGTTTTGTTATATGTAATTTTACTATGTTAAAGCTAAAACCTTAGACAGAAAAGGGGAGGTGATGTGGGATTCCCCTCTGTATGCTGTGAATGTGTTTTGTTACCATTGATTAATAAAGAAACTGCTTTGGGCCCATGACAATGCAGAATAGAGTAAGGCAGGAATTGTAAGAAGAAATAGAGGAGAAAAGTAGGCAGAGTCGAGGAGATGTCATGTAGCTGCTGAAGGAAAAAGACACCTGCCCCAGAACCTTACTGGTAAACTATGAGCCTTGTGGTAAGATATAAAATAATAGGAATGGGTTAATTTAAGATGTAAGAGTTAGTTAATAAAAAGCCTAAGCTATTGACTAAGCAAGTTGTAATTAATATAGTTTCTGTGTAATCATTTTGGGTCTGGGCAGCCAGGAACAAACAAGCCATCTCTTACTACAGAGCTGTGCAGTTTGTTCCACAGAGGGAGATTTTTTAAAGCCTGGGCTCCCATGGAGATTCTGGGGAGAGAAGCTGAATGAGTCTTGTGGATACTGAGTCTGAGACAGGATCATGTAAAGACTGGATACTGTCTTCAGTCAGAATGGTTCAGCATTTGGATGTCCATAGTACAATTGGGTGTAGCGAAAAAGTTCTGGTGCATGGTGGGTAAGAAAACAGTGGTCATACTAAAATGATTATGGCTACATTTTTCCAATTATGTATTGAAGCTGAATCTATCCAAGTCTATTTTCCAGCTGGAACCACAAGGCCTTCTCAGCCCAATGTGATTTTCGTTCTTTCAATATGAATAAAATTTAATTGATTCACTAACTGGATTTAACATAGGTTAAATATCTCAGAAAGTGCCGCCTTCACGTTTCCCACCACCCCTGTGATTATGAGCCACACACAGGATCCATGGCTTGCAAAGCCCGATTAGGCCATGCACGGAGAAACAACAGGATGGTTTGTGAAGCAACCAAGTTAAATTCAGGATAAAGCTGGGGTGGCATCTCTAGAAAAAGCAGAAATCACGTGTGCCTCAGCATGAGTGGCTTCTTACAGCCAATGTCAGGAAACTGCTCTCTCCAGTACAGCCCTAGTGTTCACCAACAGCAAGTATTTATTTTGTTTGTTCCTTGTCTCTTGTTTATTAAGGAATAAATCAATGGATATCACTTAGCATCTGAGCACACTCAAATCCTCATTGTGACTGATGAAAACAGCTTTCCTGATATAGTGGCTTTCGAACGTTAATGTAAATCTAAAGCACTGAGACTCAGCTAGCTGCCTCATCCTGAACGTATTGAGCCCCTGTTTACTTATTATTATTATTATCGTTATTACTTTTCTAGTGCCATGTGTGCGTGTGTGTGTGTGTGTGTGTGTGTTGTATTGATACAGATACCCACCACCAAGGCCAGAAGAACAGAAGGCTCTAAGTGTTGGTTTAGGCTTAGACATCATGGCAATGATATAGATGTGACTGTGATTAAGACGGCTAATACTGGACACAGGGTTTCAGCAGGATGTGCATGTGGGGGGAGGTGGCAGGGACATCTTTGAATCAGCAAAACAAAAACAAAAACAAAACTGGCTGACTTCTGTTGTCTGGGGAACTCAAAAGTAAACAGTACTAAAAATCTGGAATATAACTCTTTCTGGGAAAATGCCCTTTTTGGTGTGATCCTTGAGGTAAAAAACCTGAGAGTCTGCTGGCCTGCTTGTATGTATCTCTGCCTGTAGACCTACTGTAGATCTATTTCCATGTGCCAGTGTGTGTGTGTGTGTGTGTGTGTGCGTGTGTGTGTGTGCATGTGTGCCTGGGCCAGCCCGTGTTCGGTTTTTGTGTGACAGTGTATGCCTTGGTACCTGTCAGAGGCTGCCTACCTCACTGCCTGTATACTAGTAAATAAAGCATGTCTTATCTGACCTCAACTGCTCATATTCTCTTCAACTGCACAGTCCTCCTGAGACCCTCTTTTGTTTTTGACATTAGAAATCAGACCTCACAGAGTGAGCCCGGTGTCCTCTTCTATCACACACCACATTATTGTTTTGAGGCAGAGTCTCTCCTTGACGCTGGGGCTCATGTTTTTGTTTGTGTTTTCTAAGCTGGCATCACAGAACCCCAATGGTCCTCCTGTCTCTCCTGTCACCCCTTTACAGGTCCATGTGAGACCATGCCAGGCTTATTATGTGGGTGTTAGAATCTAAACACAGGGTCTTACAGTACTACAGGCAAATGCCCTTACCCATTGAGTCATTTTTACAGCCTCATCTTTTGGATTCTTAAGATTTCATGTGTGACTCACGGTGACACTGAACTCAAGATAAACTCAAGAAACTGAGAAGTTCTAATTCAACAGAATTTATAGAAACTCAGTTCAATAGGAGCAGTGGAAAGGCATGGTGGTCAAACCAGGGATTGTGTCTCTTGTTCTACAGCTGTCTCATGGAAGAATTTCAGTGACCTTGACAATCAAGGAGTAGCTCACATCTGGCCCAGGTCTCTGGGGTAGAAGAGCTATGTGAAGTTTTGACAGACAGACATCCTTGGCAGATCTAATGGCCTATATTTCCAAGTGGTAGTAACTCTTGTTTCCTTACTCAATTCCCACTATGCCGATTGGGTCCTAACAGAGCAGCTGGTGAGGGGTGGAGCCATCACTGATCAATGGAAGTTACTTCAGAAGCTCAGGAGTTGAATGACAGGGGTAGGTCTGTCAATCAGTGGCTTTCAATAGCCCATGTCATCCATGGCTCGGAAAGTCCACCCTAAGGAGTAGTCGCACCATGAAGTCTAGTTCTCAGCATCCTCTTCCGACTACTAACACACATCTCTTGCTTTGGAGAGGGGATCCACATCCAGTTGTTCGTTTTCTCCTTAGCTCCAGATTGACAGCTTCCACAGCCCAGAGCGGTCAGAGAGAGTCTTATCTTTCCTTGAGGACCTGAATCCATTTCCGATGACAGAGCAATTTATGTTCCAAGGCATTAGCAAAAACAATGGAAAAGTCTGGCACTAATAGAAACATTCAACAGAAGCTCAATTGGGAGAGTCAAGGAAAGAGGGCATAAGAGACAGCCTATTAACCAGTCATGCCCAGGGGTCACCAAGACTGTGCATGTACCCAAGTCTCACTGGCAGCTGAGCAAGGGCATCAGAAGTCACACACTGTGGAAAAACAGATTTCAATGGTGTAGTCCAGACAAGTCACTGAACAAGCAGATGAGTACACAACTGCAGACATCAGCGTCTGGACTTGCTGTAGCATCTTTCTACAGTTCCGTTTTCAAACAGTTACGAGAAAAGTACAGAAACCAGAAAGTGTGGCTTCATACACCCACTCAAAGAAATTAGGCGACAGAATTTGCCTTTTCAGGGACTGAGATGATGAAACAAGCAAGCAGAAGATCCAAAATCACTATTTTAAATGTTTTCAGAGATATACAGTGGGGTCGCAGAAATGGCAGAGTTGAGCACTTGCTACACATACATGAGGACCTGAGTTCAAATCCCCAGAACTCACATAAAAATCTGGGCATGACTGTGTACCTATGAGTTCAGATCTGTGGGGTGGGCAGAAAGAGGGAGTCCTTAGGCTTTCTAGCCTCTGACCTAGCTTTAGATTTGGTAAGACAGTTTGTCTCAAAGGGATAAGGTGGAGAGTAATGTAGAATATGGGACTCTTCTGGACGCTGTACAGACATAGGCATACAACTCCCCCAGTATGTACGTTTTACACACACACACACACACACACACACGCACGCACACAGAGAGAGAAAGCCTTAAAAATAAGAGAGCTATAAAGGAAAGCATGCTTAAAGATTAAAGGGAGATAAGATGAAAATGCCTCATTAAATAAAGAATATCAATAAGGAGATAGGAACTATTTTATTAAATCACAAATTACAACGCTGTGATTGAAAGACATACATGAAATGAGAACCTCATGATGGGCTCACAGTATGCTGAGCTGACAGAAGAATCAATATGCTTTATGACTGGTAGAAATTTAGTGGTTCTGATTGATTAAAAACAGGAGGGGGAGAGCATGATGAAAAATAGAGACCCCAAGGAAGCTGAGACACTATTCAGCACAGCCGCATGCATGAAATGAAAGCACCTGGAGAATAGAAATAAAAAATGAACAGAAAAAAATGTGCCCAGAAATAATGGCCACAATTCCCCCAATTTGATTATATTAATCTATACATAAGAAACTCTGTGAACTTCAAGGAAGACAAAGAAAACAACGAACCACACTCGATCAATAAATCAAATTATTGAACACCAAAGAAGGAAACCTTGGAGTCTGGAAGAAAATCAGAATCATCAAGTGTGGTGACTGCTGGAACCATCATCCATTAAATTCTCTTCAGAAACAACAGAGACAAGGACGCAGAGGGATGGTAGGTCCTAGAAGAGAAGGACATAAGGGTAGAGGGGAAGCGTTAGGGAGTAAGGGGGACTAGAGGTGTGTTCAAGAGGGCAGTGGGGCTAAATATAATAAAAGTGCATTATATTCATGTTACTTTCTACAGCTCATACACATCAATAATAAAGCAGAGAGTTAGCATAAGACTTCCGTGCCTTTGCTGCTGCTGTTGTTTTGAGACAGGATATCACCATATTTGTGTACACATGCAAGCACACCCATACATACATATGTCCACATACATGTGAACACACATGCACACTCATCACAAATGCATGTGCCAAAAAAAACCCAGAGAGATTTAACTACTAGATGTCTGGGGGAGGAGGAGATTAAAGAAAATGAACAACATAAAACAAACAACAAAAACAGAGAATGAAAACTTATAAACAACATTCAAACCAACCGTTAACCAACTAAACAGCACAACTCAATACAGAATGACTCGTGTCTGGTTTTGTTTTTCAGTTGTGGAAGGAAAGATTCCCAGACCCATACTTGTGTGGCTGATGCTGACTTGTGGGTGGTGTGGCTGAGGTGGATGGAACTGAAGCTTGAAGAGGGTGTTGATCTCACCAAGAAATGTGCCATCAGGACTCAAGCCTTGGTGTATGTGTGCTGATCTACCAAGACCTACATGCTGAAAAAATTGTTGGTGTAGTTACTGTACTCTCGCTGTGATGAAATGTGCTGACCAAAAGCATTGTAAGGGAAGAAAGTTTTTATTTGGCTTATAATTCTAGACCACAGTCCCTCTTTGGGGGCAAGGCAAGGCAGCATCTCAAACAGCCAGTCTCATCCCATCCCATAGTCAAGAATACCCGTGCTGCCTGCTTATATGCCCATCTAATTGTTCTCTTGTCCGGTATAGTTCAGGACCCTCTGCTCAGGAAATGGTATTGTTCACTATGGGCTTGGTTTGTTTACATTAATTAATAATCAAGACAACTACCTACAGGCATGCTCTCAGGCTAACCTGATCTAAATTCCTCAACTGAAACTCTCTTCCCATGCAATTCTAGGTTGTAGAAGTTGACATTTAAAACTAACCCACAAATGTGACCCCAGAGAGGTGCAATATCAGTGTATGCTTCTGTTGCCTTGATTTCTTCTCTGGGTCTCTACTGTTGAGGATCACCAAATAACCTTGTCCATTTCTCTGTTTTCTCCGTGGATTTTTCTGATCTTTCCACTTATATCAAAGATGAATCCAGGTATTTCTGTGGTTAAATTTGGGGAGACAGCTTCACTTCAACAATGTTTATAACCAACAGAACCATTTTTCAAGGCCATTTGCTTAGCTTGAATCAAGTCCAATACTAAGACAGGTGCAGCTGTAGAGATGAGATGTAGTGACATGCTCTTGTCAATCAAAGCCATGGTAATGTATTCCACCACTTATCAGTGTTGCAAAAATAGTGTTTTTAATGACAGAAAACGCTTCCCACAAAAGGTCAAGTTGTTCCTGTAAAATTGAATTTTTTTTCCCTACGAGACTAAATTGTCTGGACTAAGATTCCAAGAAAAGTATTTGACACAGCAAAAATCTGAATTATGATTGAAGAAGACATAAATAAGACATGCAATTAAGCAAGTTTAAAATCCAGTATTCTAAAACAGCGATGGAGGCCCTGCATGTTTGACACAAATTAGTGTATTTCTCGGGTCTTTGCAGCATTAAGTCCTAAAGGAAAGGCAGAGCACACAGTAGCAAGAACCCATAAGCAGCCTCAAACTTCGAGTGAAACACAGGCATGCTTCATGTGTGTCACTTCAGGTGTGTCATTTGTCCCTTTGTGTCTTTGTTCCTCCAAAGGGCAAGGAGGAACACCATCATCTGTTTCTTTGTAGACTAATGGCAATGTGTGAAACAGTTGTAAAATATGGAGACTGATATTTGGGGGGAGCCCATTCCTGCCTGAGGACAGCATGTTTCTCAGGACCGCACCATTGCACATTTAATGTATACAATGACCTTCGAAACAGCCGCCCCCACCCCAGGTCTGAGCTTTCCTCTCACCTAGAGCTGCACTTGGTTCGCCTGGTGTCTTTGCCAATCTGTAGGTTACTTTGTATTAATTCCAAGAAGGCTTTCATCCAGGTTTCTGTACCTGAAGACAAACATGATTTGTCACCATCTCATTTAATTTAGAGAAAAGAATGATCTCGTGCCTGCGGGATGACATGGAAATGAGTGCATTTGCCCAGTCCCTCAGCAACTTGACCAAGCTGTTTCCCTTGGGGCAGATTCTGAGCAAGCCATAAAGTCGCACCATTCTCTATGGGAAGGAGCTTTATCTTTTTGGAGAAGAGACAGAGGGGGCTCAATAATTCCCCCTTTAATGCCTTTCTGATTCTAGTACATGTATCTCAGAGATACCTCAGACATGTGTGCTCTCCCCATTAAACTCTTCGCTGGGTGAATACCTCCAGGATAGTCTCTTGGAGATGAATAACATCTGTACCATTCCCATGTTTACTGGGGAAGAAAATTTCCCTGGAGTAAAGTGTAGCTCATAACAATACAAATATCCCTCTATATTAATGAACCTTATCACACATATGATTTGGTAAAGAGGCTTTCCTTTGTGTTCATATACAACCCTAAGAATACAAAGAACCAGTGAGAAACGTCGCCATGAAGGGCCTATGGTCAACAGAAGAGCAGAACTTCTGCTTGCTGTCATCTTCGTGAGGCTTGGAAGGTAGCATCGATGGCTACTGTCTCACCTTATGACCTCAAAGTGGGGTCCAAGCAAACGTGCTAAAAGATGTCTCACCTTGGGGATTTGGAAATGCAGACTTGGAAGTAAAATGGGATGGAAAAACAAGAGGTTTGTAATTTTGTGATTTCAATGACATAGTGCGACTGTCCTAATATCTAACACAGAGTGTAGCTGTCGTAATATCTAACACAGTGAAGCTGTCCTAATATCTAACACAGAGTGCAGCTCTCCTAATATCTAACCCAGAGTGCAGCTATCTGAATATCTAACACAGAGTGCAGCTGTCCTAATATCTAACACAGTGTAGCTGTCCTAATATCTAACAAAATAGACCTCAAACTAAAATAAATCAAAAGAGATGGGTAAGGACACTTCATACTCAACACAGGAAAAATCCATCAAGATGAAGTCTCAATTCTGAACATCTGTGCACCAAATACAAGAGCACCCACATATGTAAAAGAAACAGTACTAAAGCTTAAATCACACATCAAACCCCACACACTAATAGTAGGAGACTTCAAAACTCCACTCTCACCAATGAACAAGTCAGTCAAACAGAAACTTGACAGAGAAATCAGAAAACTATCAGATGTCATGACTCAAATGGACTTAACAGACATCTATAGAACATTTCACCCAAACACAAAAGAAAATACCCTTTCCTCAGCACCCTATGGAACAGTCTCTAAAATTAACCACATATTTGGTAATAAAGTAAACCTCAACAGACACAAAAAGTTGAAATAGCAACCTGTATCTTATTAGATCACCATGGCTTAAAGTTATAATTAAATAACAACACTAATTGCAGAAAGCCTACAAATTCATAATTTTTGAACAATGTTCAATTGAAACAAGGAAAAAATAAAGAAAAATATTAAAGATTTCCTAGAATTCCACGAAAATGAATGCACAACATACCCAAATCTATGGGACACTATGAAAGCAGGGCTAAGAGAAAAGTTCATAGCACTAAGTGCCTACATAAAGGAAGTGGAGAAATCTCACACTAGTGACTTAATAGCACTTATGAAAACTCGAGAACAAAAAGAAGCAGACTCACCCAGGAGGAGCAGATTACAGAAAATAATCAAATTGAGGGCTGAAATCAATAAAATAAAAACAAAGAAAAACAATACAAAGATTCAAGAAAACAAAGAGCCGATTCTTTGAGAAAATCAACAAGATAGACAAATCCTTATCCAAACTAACCAAAAGACACAGAGAGAACATCCAAATTAACGAAATTATAAACAAAAGGGGGACATAACCACAGATACTGAGGAAATCTAGAGAATCATTAGGTCATACTTCAAAAACCTGTACCCCACTAAATTGGAAAATGTAAAAGAAATGGACAATTTTCTGGATAGGTACCACATACCAAAATTTAATCAAGACCAAAAGGACAACTTAAACAGATATATAACCCCTAATGAAATAAAAGCAGTCATCAAAAGTCTCCCAGCCAAAAAAAAATCCCAGGACCAGATGGCTTCAGCACAGAATTCTACCAAAACTTCAAAGAAGAGCTAATACCTATACTCCTCAAATTGTTCCACACAATAGAAGCAGAAGGAACATTGCCAAATTCTTTTCACAAGGCTACAGTTACCCTGATACCACACAAAGACTCAACTAAAAAAGAGAATTGCAGACCAATCTTCTTCATTAACACTGATGCAAAAATACTCAATAAAATACTGGCAAACTAAATTAAAAAACACATCAAAAATCATCCACCATGATCAAAATCTGGAACAAGACAAGACTTCTACTCTCTCCATATCTATTCAATATAGTACTCAAAGTTCTAACTAGAGCAACAAGACAACAAAAGGAGATCAAGGGGATACAAACTGGAAAGGAAGAAGTCAAACTTTTGCTATTTGCAGATGATATGATAGTATATATAAGTGAACCCCACAATTCTACCAGGGAACTCCTACAGCTGATAAACATCTTCAGTAACTGGCAGAATACAAGATCAACTCAAAAAAATCAGTAGCTCTCCTATATACAAATGATAAAGGGGTTGAGAAAGAAATCAGAGAAGCATCACCCTTTACAATAGCCACAAATAACATAAAATATTTTGGGGCAATGCTAGCCAAAGAAGTGAAAGACCTGTACGACAACAACTTAAGTTTTTGAAGAAAGAAACTGAAGAAGATATCAGAAGATGGAAAGATTTCCCAGGCTCTCAGATGGGTAGGATCAACATAATAATAATGACAATCTTACCAAAAGCAATCTACAGATTCAATTCAATCTCCATCAAAATCCCAACACAATTCTTCACAGACCTCTAAGGAACAATACTCAACTTCATATGGAAAAACAAAAACCCAGGATAGCTAAAAACAATCCTGTATAATAAAGGAGCTTCCAGAGGCATCACCATCCCTGACTTCAAGCTCTACTATAGAACTATAGTAATGCAAACAGTTTGATAGTGGCATAAAAACAGACAGATGGATCAATGGTAGTCCATTGAAGACCCTGATACTCATCCACACACCTATGATCACCTGATTTTTGACAAAGAAGCTAGAATTATACGAGGGACAAAAGAAAGCATTGTCAGGAGCCATTTCAGGCTTCTCCTTTCTCACGTCTCACAGGGCCTTGAGGTGGAAATCTTGAGACAAGAAAACTTAAAGTTAGCCAAAACATTACGTGCTTACCGTGGAGACTCAAGCTCTGAAAAGCACCACAGAGTGTCTTCATGGCTTCCTGCTTATCACTAACAGTAGGTGTTCTAGCCACTGACCTTGCAACTGCCGTGCTTAGCTGCCAAACTGCCCCACTTAGTTGCCTAGCTACTGAGCCCCTCCTTCCCTTCCCCCTTTCCTCGGTTCCCCCTTGCCCTAGCTCCTTTCTGAGGAGTATTTAAGACATGAAACTTGCTTCAATAAACGGGATGCCTTGACAAGGAATACTGCTTGGCGTCCATTTCTCTCTCCCCCCATGTCTTTCAGATAGTGCCTCTTCAAGACCCTGGAATAACTTAGGACCTGCTGGGCGGGTCAAAGCATCTTCAACAAATGGTGCTGGTAATGAGTAGAAAAATCATGAACATGGTAGTTATTTATCTAACGGTGCTAATAATCATATAAGTGTGAATCACTGAAAGACAGATTCTCATATGGAATAAAAAGTGAGGCCAAACTATGTGTTTCCTATTCAAGTAGCTGAAAAGTAAAGGAATAGAGAAAGGCATACCAGGATAACACCAGTCAAATAAAAGACAATATGTTAGCTTCAAACAAAGCAGATGTCGCAGGAAGCCAAAATATCAATGATAAAGGCAGGCACAAGCTAATGGTTTCGCCATGATACGCATTCCAATAAAACCACATCACCAACAAGGAGCCTCACAATGGCATGTCAAAAAATGGGAGGAAAGATTCGACAGAACTGAAGGAAATCAGTTCACTCTTCAGTTGAAGATTCTAACTACTCAGCGTTTGTGGAGGCCAATGTGGGACATGAACTCACAGGGTTAAGTCCTTGCTGTGGAGACATGATCACCTGTTCGGCCTCCACCACCTGTGTACAAATGCTGTTGTCCTGCTGTGTGCTTGTATTGAAAAGGTTGAACAAGAGGCTCACTGGGGCTCGCTGGCCAACCAGCATAGTCAAGTTCCAGGTAAAAACAAGAAGGTAGGGACAACCGAGAAGACACTTGAGGTTGTCCTCTGGCCTCCATATTTGCACAAGTACACACTCCCACCAAAAGAAAATAAAGAAGTGTAAGTTAACCAATGAAGCAAGTAAAAAGGAAAGAAGTAAATATATAGCTGAACCAAAGAATGAATTATAAAAATGTGTATCATACAGCTAAAGCAGTGCTTAGCAGATATATTAGTCAGCTGTCCATCACTATGGCAAAATGCCAGAGATAGCAACTTAAGGGGAGGAAAGTGTTTATGCTGACTCATGGTTCCTCCATTCTCTTGCTCTGAGCTTTTGTAGCACAGCACATCTCCATGGGAGTACACGCAGAACAAACAGCCCCTCCCCTCATGTGACACAAAGAGAGGAGTACTTGAAGTCCCAGCATTCCTCCTGCGGAATAACTTCCTTCTACTAGTCCCACCTCCTACGATTCCTCCCACAAACACCAGGGGCTGAGGACAAAGCCCTTTACATGTGGTTCTTTCGGGGATAAAAATTATAGCAGAGGAAAGCCCAGATCCTTAAATGATCTTGCATTTCAAATGACATCTGCGATCAATAATCCAAACTTTTGCCTTGGAAAGTGAAGGAAATAAGAGTAGTAAAAGTCTAAAGTGAGGAGAGGAGGAGGAAGACAAATTTTAAAAATGAAAATCAGACTAGAAATCCGTGGCATTGAAAAGAACATTAGAAAGAATCAGCAAACTCCCAAACTAGCGCTTTGAAGGAGTTTGTACAACTTTCAGTCAAGCTGTCCAAGGAAAAAGAGAGAGAAGATAGATCGCCAATATTAGATAGAGATGGATAGAAAGCCACCATTGCTGTTTCCTTTGGCCCCCGAGACATAACACAGGGGTATTATGAAGAACTCTACTCTCACGAAGTTGCTTATTCTGTTGAAATGAGTCACTTTCTTAAATGATAAGAACAGTCAGAATTCACAAGGGAATATAAAAAAAACTGGTAGGTTTTTTTTATCTGTTAACAAAACTGAATCAGCAGCTAGTAACATTTCTAAAAGGAGAATACACATATGGTTTCATTGATGAGTTAGACCAAACATTTGAAGATGAATGTGCTGATTCTCCAAAATATCACCCAGCTATCAAAACCTATGGAACACTTTCTTTCATATCCTCCGACACCAACACAATCCTGACATCATCACACCCAGCTGAAAGAACAGCGTCTCATTACACACACACACTGTGTGTGTGTGTGTGCATGTCTACAGATCTTTGGTGAGATATTAACAAATTTAATCCAATAGCATACAAAAATAATTTATAACATAAGAATAATAATACTCCCCAAGAAGTGGGATTTATCTATGGAAGCAATGCCTGTTCCAACACTGGATAATCAATGTAATCCATCCCATCTGTCCTAGTTAGTTTTTTTGCCAACTGAACACAAGTAAGAGTCATTTGAGTAGAGGGAACCTCAACTGGGTATGCATCCCCAACAGATTGACTTGTGGGCAAGACAGTGGGGGCATTTCTTTGATTAGTGATTAATGTGGAAGGGCTCAGCTCACTGTGGGCACTGCCTCCCCTGGGCAGATGGTCCATAACTGTGTAAGAAAGCAGGCTAAGCAAATCGTGAGGGGCAAGTCAGTAAGCAGTGTTCCTCCATGGCTTCTGCTTCTAAATTCCTGCCTTGACTTCCTGCTCTGACTTCCTTCATTGAAGGACTATGAGCCGGGCGGTGGTGGCGCACGCCTTTAATCCCAGCACTCGGGAGGCAGAGGCAGGCGGATCTCTGTGAGTTCGAGACCAGCCTGGTCTACAAGAGCTAGTTCCAGGACAGGCTCCAAAATCACAGAGAAACCCTGTCTCGAAAAACCAAAAAATAAATAAATAAATGAAGGACTATAATGTGGAAATGTTAGTGTTTTATCACATTTACAAACCCTATGACTACATCTTTTAGTTAAGAAAGAAAAAAAAACTATGATTATTATTAATTAATACACAAAAAGTTAACAAAATCCAAATACACATGGGTCCAAAAATGTGAGCCTATTTCCACTTTGTCCAAAGGTCAGAGAGTTGAAACTCACCTCTATTTCTTTAATGTTATTGTCTGTTTCTACCCCAAACAAAGGTCCCACCTAGATTTAGTTCAGAGAGTTCTGCTCTCTCAAGGTTATTGTCAACAGGTGTGGACAATAATCCAGATCTTATATTTCAGAATGAGAAGTAGATATGTTTCTTCTCCAAACAAAAGTCTAAGGATCCAACTAAGGTTCCAGTTCCCTTAAGGAGATAACAATGGATTCCATCCAGAGAGTGGTTTGCCTACAGAATGTTTTGGTCTAGGATGTGAACATGACTTGTTTTGTTCTAGCAACAGAATGTTTAACTATGAATGTAGCCCACCACCTTCAACTGGTCTGTTCATTTCCTTGTATCATAATAATACATTAAAAAAATCTTACTACATTTTGGGGTTGGGATATTTTAAGTAATTAGAAATTAAACGTGAATAATTTCAGTATCCACTGGAACTCCCTCCTGATATTATTCTGTTTCTGTTTTATTACTTTTACTTGTGTCTTTGTACTCTTTACTTATTTTTCTGATCCCCATGCCCCAACCCTGGAAAGAAGTATTTTTGTTGAGGCTCCTTGTATATATGGATACCAGGGAGCTGGGGTGAAGCCCCCAGCCAAACAAGAATAATTTAAGAAAAACTTGCTAGAAATAAGCCAAGCTAAGGCTAGACATTCAGAGGTAAGAGTAAGTTCTGTGTATTTATTTGAGAGCTGGATGGTGGCCACCAAAAGAGTTAAAAAACAAAACAAAATCAACTACAGCTGGTGACAGGTGGTTTTTGGCTCTCTGCTTCCTGACTGTGGACTTTAATTTCACCTCTGACTTTTAGACTTTGCAAGCAAAACCCTAGGAAATAGAAAAAGGTCGAGTCCTTCCCATTACCCTCAAATAATCAGTTCTTGAGAGCCAGCAGTCTAGTGCTGCTTGCTCTTAATGTGAGAACAGAGGTCTTTGGAGCCTGGGGGTTGATTAATAAGAGATCAGTGCTAGGCATGGGCAGTTGAACATTGCCCGTTCTTCACTGTACTTCAAAACCAGATCGTGAGACTGATCAACAGTAGTGATTTCTGATTCTCCCTTCCCTTTCATCCTTCTCTGACTCATCTTGATACTTCAAGGAATCACAGCCTCCTTGATCACTTCCCAGCAGTGGATTGGTAAGCATTTCAGTGGCTTTGAGTCATTTGATGTGACAAAGGTGCCTGTGCTCGTTGCTATAAAAATAGATTCTAGATGCTCAAAAACTTCTGCTTCCGAAGCCTAATTTCAGATGGCCTTGTGATGGCAGCATCCTCTAGAAGGGGTGTGTGAGTAAGCAGCCTGAGTAACCAGCATGAATCATTCTTACTTAATAGGTCAAGGTGTGCTTATTCTTGGGTCTCCTCTAAACCTGTGGTAAAGACTTGCTCCCAAGGTGGTGATGTTTCTGAGCACAGTAGGACTATTAAGAGGTGTGGACAAATGGGAGGTCTCTCTAGGATACTGAAGTCTTGCTCTCAAAGGGGATTATGGGACTCCAGTCACCTCCTTTTTCTGTCTCTTTTGCTTTCCAGGCATGAGATAAACAGTTTTACTCCTCTACACACTCTCCACCATTGCCATCTGGCATCCTCAACCATGAGCCTAAAAGCAATGGATTCACTTGATTATAGACAAGAATATCTAAAGCCGTGACCTAACGTATAGGTCTTTACATGTTGATTATTCCAGGTATCTGTTCTGACCTTGGGAAGCTGAATAAATCTAGAAGAATGTTTGAGGTGGCTATTGGCTAGTGTAGCCTGTTGAGTGCTCCATCTGCTGTGCGTGGCCAACATGGTGGGACTGAACTTAATCTTGATGTGCTCGATGATTTTATGCCAACTTGACAGAAGCTAAAGTCACGTAAGAGGAGAGAACCTCAATTTAGAAAATGTCTCCATAAGATCAGGCTGTATATAAGCCCAAAGGGCATTTTTAAAAATAGTTATTGATTGGAGAGGGCCCAATCCATTGTTGGTGGTGTCGTCCCTGGGTTGGGCTCTATAAGAAAGCAAGCTGAGCAAACCATGAGGAGCAAGCCAGTAAGCGGCACTCCTCCATGGCTTCCACATCAGCTTCTGCCTCCAAGTCCCTGTCCTTCTTGAGTTCCTGTCCTCTTTTGATGATGTAGAAGCATAAGCCAAATAAACCTTTCCCACCCCCAATTTCTTTGGTCACATTTTTTCGTCTCAGCAATAATAACCCTAACTGAGACACTTGGATGCGATCACTCTGCTCTCCTTGCCCGGCAGAGCCGCATTTCCAACCGGCTCCTGCACTTGGGTCATGAGGATTGAAGATTAGCAGAACCACCAACCATATGTGGTTATTCAAATCCAATCTTTTGTTTTTGTTTTTTGAGACAGGGTTTCTCTGTAGTTTGGAGCCTATCCTGAAACTAGCTCTTGTAGACCAACCTGGCCTTGAACTCACAGAGATCCACCTGCCTCTGCTTCCTGAGTGTTGGGCTTAAAGGCATGCGCCACCACCACCCAGCTCAAATCTAATTTTAAGTTAAATAAAGCAAAATGTTTAGTTATTCAGACATGCTGGTCTCATTTCAAGCACTTAATGACCATTAGTGGCAATAGTTTCCAGAATGGACATCATGGATGCAGCAACTGAGTGGCAACTTGCCATAAAAGCAAGCCCCTGGACTTGTCAGAGGCATCCTAGACTAAGTTCACTGAAGTGTGAAGATTTATCCCAAATATGGGTGATACCGCCTTTCCATGGGCTGGGTACCTGGCATCCTAAACAGGAGAAAGCTAGCTGAACCCTTGCATTCATGTCTTTCCCTGCTTTCTGGCTGCAGATGCAATATGACCAGTGCTTTAATTGATGCCCTACCACTAGGCTGTCATGCTCTGTCATTGGAGACGCCTAAACTGTCCAATCCACCTTAGGTTTCTTAGTCCTAGGACAATAGAGGTAGAACCCACTTTCATTGCTTAGAACTGGCACATGTCAATGTCACACATCCTAACATAATTTTATATTAAAAGTTGAGCCTCCAGGCTCAGCCTAAGATCCTCTTCAGAGACATAATCCACAGGTTTGTCAGAGAACGTCCATGCGGTATTATAATCCATAGGAAGCGGGTTTGGCTCATGTCAATCAATGTGAGACTTACTCATTTGATTTTCACCCTCTCATCTGATCCCAAAACCTTTCTAGGGAGAAAACACATTGAACTCTTTCTTACACCTCAAACAAGGGAAAGCCGTGCTTCCACTGATACAGAAGATAGATCTTCTTAGAGATGTTGAGACTTGAGACTAAAGGAGCATCCCTTGTCTTCTGGGAAGCTCAAGGCCAAATGTGTCTTTCTTTGGCAACCAGGTAAGACCCTGCAGCCTGAGTTTTGAATAGTAACATTATTGCAAAATCTTTTGTATTTTCCCATTTCTTATAGTCCCTTAGTCATTGAAGCCTAATTATCTATCTATCTATCTATCTATCTATCTATCTATCTATCTATCATCTATCTGTCTGTCTATCTATCTATCTATCTATCTATCTATCTATCTATCTATCTATCTATCTTTATCTATCTATTTCTTTATATCTATCTGTCTTTAATCTGTCTTCTAAGGTTAAGTGGAAGGTAGAAAAATATTCAAATTATAGCAGGTGACATTATTGTGTGTTTAAGTGAAATGAAATTGAATTATCTCATTCTGAATGCAATGGGACCTCTCTGAGGGTAGCTGCTGTTATTATCATCTAATTTTTCTGGTGGGGGGAGCTGAAAACCATAGACACAAAGGGATTTGTCCAAGATTACACTACTACTGAATGCTTAATGCAGAACATGAGCATAGGAGTTCAGGCTCCAGACCTAGAGGTAGATTAGGGAAAAATGAGAATAGAGTGTCATGGAAAGCCCAGATTTCTAAGGGAATTTCAGTTATGTATTCAATTATTTAAAGTCCCAGAACATTTATGTGAGTGTATAAACATATATGAATGTTTGCATGCGTGCTTCCATGCCATCAGTGTTATGAACAATGTATAAGACAGTAAATATAGCTGTATCTAGGGAAGTGGGAAGGAGAAAACATTTATTCTGGGTTTTTCAATTTTAAAATATAATGATACTTTTAAAGTATATGATTGACATCACTGACACAAATTTTGTCTTTCTTTAAGAAATGTATAGCATACATCTACATAAGTTAGGTCAATGATTACCCTCTAAAATTTAATACATGAGAGCAGAAACTGGTTGAAAAAGATTTCTCACCCCAAGGAACACAAAGTAATCATGAGGAAGCTTTTTATTCACTCTGGGGTACTTAGCAATTTGAAACATCTATTTTTACTGACTAAAACTATTTAGAGATAGCATCTGAGTCTATTTTTAACGAAACTAAACAAATTTTCCCTTTCAATTTCTTTCCATGATGAATATATGACCATTTGACTTACAAATATTTTAAAAGATTTTAAAATTAAGATTTTTGTGTAACTTCTATTTAATTAAATGAGTTTGGTTAATGCTCTTATAAGCTTATTGCAATTAGTGCCTTAATAGCATTTCTTATGTTCATAAGGCATAGAAAACTATAAATTAAATTAATAAATATGTAATTCTTATAATACCCAAGTGTAGCAGAGTACTAACAATTCAGCCTGCTGTGGGAATATTGGACACTAGATAAAAGAGTAACAGACATTGATGGGAGAGAGAGCTGTTCCAGGAAATGGGTTATAAAAACTGACTGGTCTGATGGCTGGATTCAGAGCCTCTTGACATTCCTTCCCAGGTTCTATTTCTGCTATTTTAAAAATCACTTCTATTCAGATGAAACAATGGTAGGAGCCACAAAGCTCTGCCGTGTGGGAAGTCTGCTGTCTGAAACCCTGGCTGACATCTGTTCGCCTTCACTTGTTAGGGGAGGCTGTTAGTTCGTTCCTGGCTGCTCACTGAACAAGGATTCTGTGACTGTATTATGAGATGTACTTGTATAAGAAACAAGCCTGGTTGTGGTCACTAGCAACATTCCTTGAGTTTTTAATTGGGGAGATGGTTCTTACACGTGGCTACGTGAAGATATCCACTACCTGGATGTCTTCCAATCTTGGTTCCTACTTATATTGTGTTTAAGATCTTTGTTTTGGGTACAGCCATATTTCAGGAATTCTTCAGAGATTCTTCAAGATTCAGGTCAAAGAGCAACGAGAAGGGAATTGTAACCATCATGGTAAGAGTGAAGACACTCACAAGTAAAAACACCCATGGTCTCCGTTTAGTTGCTTATCTATTAAAATAATAGACCCCAAGGAATTAGAATTTCTGATCTCATGCTAGGGGAAGGGAAAGTTTAGAGTCTTGATGGCAGTAGGGGTAATTTCACAGTTCTGACAGCTCGTCAGCCCACCTTACAGAGAGCCTAGGGCTGAGATGATGATGGTCCCTGATGAGTGGGACCACACCTTGGCCCTGACTGCTTAGTTATGCATACCTCACTGAATATGTCCTATTGAGGATAGCTGGGTGAGCCTAGCGGATTAGTGTTGCCAGGTTCCAACCCTAACAAGTCTAGTAAAGACTATGTTTCTTATGTAAAAACTGTTCTATTTAAAATATACCTTGAAAGTTTTATTTCAGAATTCTAGAGAGAATGTGCATGGTACTTGTTCTCGAGGGTCCCTGAGGCTGGTTACCACAGTTGTGGACCAAGATGCATGAGGTTGGCAGTAGAGAACCACAGGACACCAGGTCATTGGGCTGAAGTGACAACTTTCCTGGGAGTCTGTTTTCACAGAGAGAACCTAAGCGATGGCAAATATTGCAAGGGAATTTCCCACAAAAGACAAGCTAGGCGACTGGAATGCAGATTTGGAGATGCTACAGAACTGCAGGAACAGGGAGAAGGCGGAGCTACTTCCATAGGCCTCTGTGAAACTATGGCTGTGTCCTGCTCTAAGTCACTCTCGGGCTTCATGCCTTGGGTGGCTCCATTTTACAAGTGAACAGTTTTCCTTGGCTGTAACTGAAGAAAGATTGTGCATCTGGCTCAAGCAGGTAAACATCCACTGTAATGGTTTTAAATAAGGTGCTGCGGTTTCCCCAAGGGGCATAGTAGCAGAAACACTGCAGGTCCCCAAGCAGCAGCAGACAGCAGTTTGGAGACCATGGAGGACCACAAAGGTGGCCGGGTCCCACGCAGGGAGCCCCGAGTGGCCAGCAGGCCATGAGGGCCAGAGAGTCTGAGGCACAGAGCCTCATGGTGGGTGACAGACCAAGATGAGTAGGAACACCATGCAGAGGAAGTGGGTATTTATTTAGTGGGTTGTGGAAGGGAAGGGAAAAGAGGGAAAAGGAGAAGAGCAGAGAGAGAGAGAGAGAGAGAGAAACAGAGAGGGGGGAAAGGGAGAAGTGGGGAGAAGGGAGAAAGGCAGGGGGGAGGTAGAGAAAGAGAAACCCCAATGGGAAGCCTAAGGAAAATCCACTTGCCTCTGTGGTGGATGGCAAGGGAGTAGGCTGGAATTGTCTCTTAAAGGGACAGGACAGACCGTTATATCTACCATCTGTGTAACACACATCATGTGGCACAGACTGACAAATAGTTTGTATAATTTAAAATATATAATATTACCACCTATGCATTCATCTAGTAAATGAGGAATGCCTGAACATCTGAATGTATCAAAGCCATGTAATAAAAACAAAGCCCAAAACAAAACCCATCTGTCTGAACCAAACCTGAACAATGAACAAGATCAATAGACATACTAACATGGGAGGGGAAAATTTTTCATCGGGTCCCACCCCTAAACAAAGAACCACAGTGACTAGTGGCTGTGAGAGAGAACCAGCCTCTCCTAGGGAGGAGTCCACTGCAAAGTGATCAGCTCTGAAATCATATGCACACAAGCAATAAAAAGAGATTCAGCAGGCTGTGTTTGTTTTACATGTATGTGCATACGTGTAACAATAAGAATCAAAGAAAAGGAAGCTAACAGTGTGAGAGGGGCCAAAGAGAAGGATAGTGATATAATTATAATTTTATTAAAATATATATTTAAAAATAAAAGTAAGATCTGTCTTTGTTTTTTTTTTTTTTTTTTTTTTTTTTTTGAGACAAGGTTTTTCTGTAACTTTGAAGCCTGTCCTGGAACTAGCTCTTGTAGACCAGGCTGGCTTGAACTCACAGAGATCCACCTGCTTCTGCTTCCTGGGTGCTGGGATTAAAGGCTTGTGCCACCATCATCCAGCAAGATATGTCTTTGATCCACTTGCAAACCACTTGAATTTATTTATGTACAGAGTTCAACTTGGGATCTCATTTCATCCCTTGACATGTGATTCCTTTTTGTTCTGTGGAAAAGAGTGTCTTTCTCCAATTTATGTTCTTGATATCTTCAGTGAAGATTGGCTGATAGAAGCTGTGTTGGCTTACTTATTGCTCCTCTATTCTGTTTGATTGAACTATATGCCTGCTCTGTCTGCCAGTACCATGCTGCTTTGTTGTTATGGCTTTGTAGTATAGTTTGACATCAGGTATTGTGACAACCCCAGAATTGCCTCTTCCGTTTAAGGTTGCTTTGGCCATTTGTTTGTGCTTCTATGTACATTTTAGGACCTATTAAAAAAATCTATTTCTGAGCCAGGTGATGGTGGTGCACTCCTTTAATCCCAGAACTTGGGAGGTAGGGATAGGCCAGTCTCTGTGAGTTCGAGGCCAGCCTGGTCTACAGAGTTCCAGGACAGGCTCCAAAGCTACAGAGAAACCTTGTCTCAAAAATGAGAGAAGAGAGAGAGAGAGAGAGAGAGAGAGAGAGAGAGAGAGAGAGAGAGAGAGAGAACTTCAAATACTGGAGGGAATAAGAGAAGAGAAATGATATACTTGTCACATTTCAGAAGAAATACTTCTGGTTTCCTCCCATTTAGTATAACATTAGCTGTAGATGGAATCTATAGCTTTTTACATTCAAACACCATATGAAAGTCAGTTTTTTTTCTCTTGATTTTTAAATAAGAACATTTATGAGTAAGACTTCTCAAAGTCTTACTTTTGCCATATTACAAAGCCTCTGACACATTGTATTTATATTTTCAATTAATTCTAGAAAAATTTTAATTTCCTCTCCAATTTTGTCAGAAGCCCACTAGTTTTTCAAGAGTGTATTGATCAATCTCCATTTTTCTGGAATTATTTTATGTTTTCCTCTTGTTATCAACTTTCAGTGTTTTATTCCACCATAACCTGGTGAGAAAGTAAATTGTTTTAACTCTTTATATTTGTTAAGTGCTATTTATTTATTTGTTTGTTTGTTTGTTTTTGTTTTTCAAGACAGGGTTTCTCTGTATTTTTGGTGCCTGTCCTGGAACTAGCTCTTCTAGCCCAGGCTGGCCTCAAACTCACAGAGATTCCCGCCTCTGCCACTACCACCTGGCTTGTTAAGTGTTTCTTAATAGCCCAAATGTGATTTATTTTATAAGATAGAGTTCCATGGGCTCCTGAGAATAATATGTATTCTGTAGCTCTTGCCGAAATGTCCTGTGAATGTCTCTTTAGTTCATTTGGTCTGTGGTGTAGATTAACTTATAAGTTTCTTTATTGATTTGTAGTTTAGATATCCCATTAGTTGCTGGATGTGGGGAATTGGGGGCACACACTATTATCATATCAGGACATATCTAACTTTGGTGGATGTAATGGTTTAAGTAAAATGCTACAGGTCCCCGAGTGGCAGCAGTGGGCAGTGACCCATGAGACCACACTACAGGTCCCTGAGCAGTGGCAGGCAGTGGGTCCGAGACCACGGCAGGCCATGAAGGCAGCTGGGTCCCAGGCAGGAAGCCATGTGGCAGGTGAAAGACCTAGATGGATAGGCGCACCATGCAGAGTGAGGTTGAATATTTATTGAGTGGGTTATGGGAAGGGTTGACAAAGAACCTACATTACCTACTTGTACCTAACTTTCCCTCACCCTGTTTGACATTTATAGAATGGTACAAAAATGCTTATGATGGTTTTCATGACTATTTTCCTTCCTGTTAAACCAAGTGGTGCCCAAAGGCCACCGATATTCTAATTGGCTGACATAGTCAACCAAAGAGCATTGCTGAGCTTTCTTCATTCCTGTAGAACCAGATGTCTCAGAACTAGCCCTTTCGGAATATAAAACAAAGCTGTGAATAACTCCTTATGAAACTGCAAAAGCTATAAAAAATCCAAAGCTATATGATCTTTGCATTCTGTTCCTTACCCTGGGAAATCATTGCAGAATTCCAACAGTCAGCCAGCCTTCTGGGAAAGCAGTGGGCTGCCAAAACTTTCCCCTAGATGTTTCCATCACAGTATTTGCCTTTTGTATTCAATAGTCCCCAAGGTCCCTAAACTCCCAAACATTTTCACTGCAGGCATCCTCTTAGCAGCTAGTCATCGCCCACTGCCACCATTAATGATTTTGAACTCTTTTAGACTCCAAATGGACAGAGGTACACAGTGTGCTGCCGTCTATAGCAACACAGCACACATTTTTTTTTCCACATTGCTCTTTAAAGACAAATAATCAGAGATGAGAGACAATGAGAAGAGGGAAGAGGATCATGGCTTGTCAATGGCTGGGAAACCATACACAAAGGAGTCTTGAGATGGTGATTGCCTAACTAGCATATACAAATCATGCTTGGCCATGGAGTTTCAGGTTATTTGACAACAGCCATAGAATCCCACCTTTGGTGATAGTTCACTTAAGAGTCTGCATATTAATTGCTCTTGTAACCACGGCTACTGAGGTGCGTCTTTACATGCAGATCCGCCTGATATCAGTCTTAGATTGGACTGACATGTTGAGTTCAGCATGCCATGTGAATGAGCTCCTGTTTTCCTCAGAAGGAGGAGGAACCATGCGTGAGCAGAATCATTTCTATACTTGGACTCCCGAAAGGTAAAAACTTGCAATTTCTGTGTTGTAATAAGAGCGGCTGCAGGGCTGCGTCCCGCCACCCGGCTAGCTTTACCCGAAATAATTACACGGAAACTGTATTTTTTTAAACACTGCCTGGCCCATTAGCTCCAGCCTCTTATTGACTAGCTCTTACATATTGATCTAACCCATTTCTAATATTCTGTGTAGCCCCACGAGCTAGCTTACCAGGGAGATCTTAACCTGCATCTGTGTGGAGTGGGAGAATCATGGCGACTCCTGACTCGGCTTCTTTCTCCCAGCATTCTGTCTGTTTACTCCACCCACCTAAGGGTTGGCCAATCAAATGGGCCAAGGCAGTTTCTTTATTAGTTAACCAATGACCTTCCTCCATCATTTCTGGACCCCAATATCAGTTGCAGAAGCTTTTCAAGCAGGTTTTGAAAGGGCATAATTACCAGG
This sequence comes from Chionomys nivalis, assembly GCF_950005125.1. Taxonomy (NCBI): domain Eukaryota; kingdom Metazoa; phylum Chordata; class Mammalia; order Rodentia; family Cricetidae; genus Chionomys; species Chionomys nivalis. The sequence goes on from NC_080104.1 coordinate 33,645,676, forward strand.
TATTTCACCCAGAGAATTGTTATTGTAAACTAAAGATAATATCCCATATAATCACGAGTCACAGGAAAGTTCTTGTGAGATAACTGAGTTCCATCCCTATTAATAAGTTAGCACACTGTGTACTACTTTAGAATCTCTCTCTCTCTCTCTCTCTCTCTCTCTCTCTCTCTCTCTCTCTCTCTCTCTCTCTCATTTTACAAGACAGGGTTTCTCTGTAGCTTTGGGGTCTGTCCTGGAACTCACTCTGTAGATCAGGCTGGCCTCAAACTCACAGGGATTCACCTGCCTCTGCCTCCTGAGTCCTGGGATTAAAGGCGTGTGCCACCACTGACTAGCTAGATAAATCTCTTGTTGTGCAAACATGTGCATCAAAGTTTAGATCCCCAGAACCCACATAAAAAGCTGGACAGGCATGACAACCCATGCCATCCCAGCAGGGAAGCAGACACATGGGGTTTCCAGGACTAGCCAGCACTGGTGAGCTCTGGGCTCAGTTAAAGACCTTTACTAAATTAATGCAGCAGAAGGCTATCAAGAAAACCACTGAAGGTGAACTTCAGGTCTCTGCACACTTGTACACACACATGACTGATGTATGTGAATACGCATACATACAAATACACACCACACAAACACACATCAAAATATTTTCACGAGAACTTGGCCTTCTTACACACACTTGCAGAAATAAGGAGAGTGAAGTCATCTCAAAGCTTTATTCAAAAGAAAGAAAATGTAAATTTGTGGAAATACATTCTGAGTAATAAATCAGTTTGTCTTTGATGGGGGGGATGATGTTAAGGTAAAGATGAATGGGGGTATCATGTGGTTCTCTGCTGTTTTTATGTGTTTTAGTTGGGGTTTCTGTTGCTATGAGAAAACAATTACCTAAAGCAGGCTGTACAGAATGTACAGGGTGGAGAGAAGCATAAAATCAAATTTACCCCTAGGCTAACTAGCCAAAACTGCCCTCGAATTCAGTGATGCTCAGTGAGGATCTTGCCGCAGTCTCCCGAGCATTGGGATTACAGATGTGAGCTGCACTTTTGAAGGTTCTTGGGTAATTCCAAAGCAGAGCTAAAGTAGGGAGCCCCGTGGAGTGCTTGGGGCCTTCTGGAAGCAGGAGGGAGCAAGTTCGTCCAAATGTGGACACAGCTTTTAATACCAGGGAAGACTGGTGCTCCCAGCTGCAGTTTGGAATGATATGGACAACAAGCCTTGGAGCCTGTTGCCTGTGTTCATTGATTACAGCTCTGGCGTTCAACCAGATACAAATGACCGGCGTCTTTTCTTTTTGTGAGGAGTGAATGGGGCATGGAACCCACTGATTACCGCGATAACTGCAGATGTAGGTTACGATATGCTCTCAGTAAATAACCTCATGAGCAATTTACCTCATCCACCACAGAAAAGACGGTGAGTGACTTGCAGGTGACCCGGTGTTATTTTTAATCCTAGCATCGGATCCCAGAAAGGCAATTGTTTCTGACCAGTTCGTAGAGAAGAGACGTCTATACAGGCTCGGGTTGGCTGCCGGGCAGTTGCAGGACCTCCTCAGGCCAGCCCCATTCAATAGCCGCTTTCCCTAACAAGGTAGTGCCTGGAATCAGCCCTGCATGACGTCAATCCCGTAGTCCCACCCATCGGGGCACGTCCAGTCCTTCACACAGTCGCACCGATTGCCAGAAGTCCTGGCGCAGACTCCAAGCCCTCACTTCCTCCTTGGCTTCATCCATTTCGCCTCTGGAGGCGGGGCGAAGGACGGAGGGGAGGCGGTGCCGCGCCTGCGCGGAGAGGACTCGAGGGCCTGTCACGCTGAGCGTTGATCTCAGTGAGTGGAGGCAAAATGCAGGTGAGCGTGGCGTGGTCGGAACCCCAAGGCTAGGGTCGTTTGGTTTGGTGGGCTCGCGCCAGACCTGGAAGGAGGTCTACACGAATTACCCAGTTCGGCAGGCTGCGGCGAGGCCGCGAGAGAAGCCTGCGTAGGCGCATTGAGAGAGGGTGGGTGTAGTCTCGCCAGAGTCGGGCTGGGTGCTCCTGCTCCGGTGTGTCCGGCCCAGCAAATCTCTGTCCTTTGGGGGCCCCTGACCTTGGGGTCGTCCTCCTCCAGGTCTGGTGAAGGCCTCGACTCTTCTGCCATCTAGAGCTGACTATCTAACGCTGGTGTTTTTATTGGTGTGCGTGTGTGTGTGTGGGGGGGTGCTTCCAGATTTCCAGAGCTGAGCCCTGGGACCAACTTATAGTGTTAATTCTGAAATGAAGAAAATCAGAACCTCTGAGGGTTTTTGTTTCTTTTTTTTCTGTTTTGGTCTTGTTTGCTGATAGTATTTGACAAAAGTCCAAAGAAAGTGCTAGAAAACGCCACAGAAATAGCCTCTAAGAGCAAAAGTCTGTGACAGCCACAATTGCCACTGTCTAAGGCAGGCCCTGGCCCTTCTATGTCGCTGTGTTTAACTGCGGAGTCTTGATGGGGCAAACAGTTGTGGGCTCCCCCTTTGGAGAGTGGAAGAGGTGGCCACAAACCAGGTGTGGTACCCCTGGAGGTGAGGAGAAAGTCCAGGAAGTGCTCTAGACTCTTCTGCATTGCCGATTCTTCTTCTTCAGGTTCCTGCTTTAAAATGGCACTCTTCACCTTCTCTGACCTTTCTAAAAGGAAGCGTCATCTTTCTTGTGCCCTTTTGTGTTGTAAGCCACCTTTTTGGGGTGACTTCTGTCGCGGCGGGTTCATATGTTCCAGGGTCGGAGCATGAAGGTTAGAATTATTAGGCAGAAGGAACACAGATATAGGAGAAGAGACAGAAACATAGGGTAGTATCGGGAGGGACATCCAGTGACTACTGAAAGTCGCCCGTGTTTAATTTCCATTTGCTTAAATACCCTGACCCCAAAAGGCAGGAGTAAGATAAAACCTGCATTGACATGATACAAGGAAATGAACAGACCAGTTGAAGGATTACGAGCTACATTCTTAGTTAAATATTCTATTGCCAGAACAGGACAAGTAATGCTCACAGCCTAGTCCAAAACATTCTGTAGGCAAACCACTCCTGGGTGAGATTCATAGTTATCTCCCTAAGGGAGTAGGGACCTAGTTGGATCCTTAGACTTTTGTTTTCTTAATACCTGAAATACCAGGTCTCTGTATTAACCATACCTGTTATTTGAACGGTTGACAATAACCTTGGAGGAACAGAAGTTCCAACTCTTTGGACCTTTTGTCAAGATAGAATGGACCCATACCTATGGCCCCTGTCACTCTCTCAGCCAGATTGTGATCCGGGAGTGAGATTAGAGCCTGGTGGTCCCACGGACCAAGTTCTGAGCCCTGTTATCAGTGTTCTGTCAACCCATGCCAACCCAGAATAATGGCGTATGCAAGTTTCAGGTCTGAGACCACTTTGATCCTCTTCAGTTTGGCATGGCAGTACCAGCTTCCCATTTTAGTACTATCAGGCTTGGCCCTGATAACTTCTGACATCAGAGGAGATCAGATAGGTTCAGGGTGATATGGCCAGAGATGGCAGAGTCTTTCTCAGTGCTTCACCTCACTACACTTGGGAGGCAAGAGTTGGCTCAGCTAAGGGAAGTGTCTAGCATTTAGTGTTTAATAAACATAAGCCATCATGAGTGGGGGGGACAGTCTGCTCTCCAGATTTATCCTTTAGACCCCTAAAGTTTAGAGAAATCTGTCAGCCTAGTCGCCTCCTCCCCAGGTCTACTGTAGCCTCTCAAGACAGAAGCTCACGATGTCACCGTGCCTTTTCCATTTGCTGGTCACTCTGCCTGAAATGCTGTTTTCTTGGTCTCCCCATTCCTCTTGTTGGGGCATGGGAGCTCGGCTTCCCTTAAAGAGAAAGTCTCAGCACTAACAGATAAAGGTAAAACTTCTTTTATTAGCGTGTAGCTGTAGCCTGTTGTTTAAAGAGGCCCAGCTTCAAGCAGAAGTCTTTCATGCTTTTTATGTAGGAGTAGGCAATGCCATAGTCTTGTGGTCATCTCAGGGTGGTGTTTTCACTGAAGATAAAATTTTCAGGTTTTTGGATAAGACAAGCAGATATTGGTGGTGGTCACTTCTCAAGGAAGGAGACCAGATAGATGTAAACCCCTTTTAGAAACAGGAAGGGTTTAGCAAGTTTACAGCAACATAAGCTGTTTTAGTCAGAGTTACTCTGGCTGTGATGAAATCCCATCCATAAAGAGCAACTTGGGAAGAAAAAGGTTTGTTTGGCTTGCACTTCCATGTCACAGTCCTTCATTGAAGGAAATTGGGCCAGGAACGTGGAGGCAGGAGCTGATGCAGAGGCCATGGAGGGTGCTGCTTACTGACTTGCTCCCCATGGCTTGCTCAGTCTCCTTTCTTATAGAACCCACGACCACCAGCCCAGGGATGGTGCCACTCACAGTGAGCTGGGCCCTCCCCCATCAATCATTAGTTAAGAAAATGCTGTATACAGACTTCTCTGCTTACAGCCCAGCCTTCTGGAGGCATCTTATCAGTTGAGGGCCCCTCCTCTCAGACGACTATAGCTCAAGTCAAGTTGACATAAGCCTAGCCAGCACACCCAGTAGTTCAGTTTTAGCTCTGTCACCTCAATTCAGAGAGTTTCTTATTTGCTTTCTTACTTCTATATAGCCTAATATTTCCTAAGTAAGCTTGTTAATCACACTTCAGTCAAAGCTTGCTATTTTTTCTCTTTCACTTTGGCTGATTCCTCTTCACCCTCATGTAATAATTAAATGTCATTCCTCTCTAGAGAGCATCTCTATCTGCTCTGTGAAATGTGGACCCTTTAATTCTAGGCCAGTGATTCTCAACCTTCTTAATGCTGTGACCCTTTAATACAGTTCCTTGTGTTGTGATGACTCCCAATCATAACATTCTGTTGCTGCTTCGTAATTGTAATTTTGCTCCTGTTAAAAACCATAATGTAAATATTTGATATGCAGGATATCTGCATATATGTGGCAGCCCACAGGTTGAGAATCACTGCTCTAGGCCAACAACCTGTTTGTCATTGCCCTTGACACGGCTTAATAACAATATCTAGTTAGCATGTGTGTGCGTGTTCACAGCCTACCTCGTCACCTTGACTGTAGTGGCTCCTGTGTGCATCCTGGCCACTAGCACATCCTTCTTAGTTACTGCCCAAACAAGTAATTTACCTGCTGTACGTGACCCAAAGCAACTTAGGGAGAAAGGGTTTGTTGTTGTTGTTGTTTTGTTTTTCTGTTTTTTTTTTCCATCTTACCACTCCCGTGTCACAGTTCGTCATTGAAATGATGGAGGTGGGTCTTGTATCTTATCTGTTGCTTTCATTGGTTAACTAATAAAACTGCTTGGCCTGATGGACAGAAAATTAGGTAGGCGGACTAGACAGAACAGAATGCTGGGAGAAAGAAGCCGAGTCAGTGAGTTGCCATGATTCTCCCACTCCAGACAGACGCAGGTTAAGATCTTTCCTGGTAAGCCAGCTCGTGGTGCTACACAGAATATTAGAAATGGGTTAGATCAATATGTAAGAGCTAGCCAATCAGAGGCTGAAACTAATGGGCCAGGCAGTGTTCAAAAAAATACAGTTTCCGTGTAATTATTTCGTGTATAAAGCTAGCCATGCGTGTCATCTGGTGCCAGGAACGTAGCCCCCCCCCCCCCCCCCCCCCCCCCCCCGCTCTTATTATTACATTGAAAGAATTCAGCAGGAACTCAGACAGGAACCTCGAGGCAGGCTTGAGGAGCAAGGACCTTTGCTTACTGGCGTGTTCCCCTTGAGTTGCTCAGTTTGCTTTCTTATATATTTCAGGACCTCTGGCCTAGGGGTGGCACTGCCCACAGTAGACCGGGCCCGTCACAGCTATCGTCAATCAAGAACATGTCCCCGCCCCCAAGGCTTGTCTACAGGCTAGACTGATGAGACTTTTGAGGTTCCCTCTTCTCATATGACTAGTTTGTTTCAAGTTGAAAACAAAAACAAACAAACAAACCAAAAACAATGCAAGTAGCCACTTAAACTTTATTGCAGGAATCATGTCCTGTGAGGTCTCAGAAAAGTCAGGGGGCATCTCGAGTCCTCAGCTTCCTGGGCCTCAGGACTAGGAGACTTCAGAGGCTACCCTAAAACCCCACAGTCCAAGTCTGTCAAATGACCATGTGGCTTTATGGTCTCAGATTCACTTTGGATAATATCATAGAAATTTATCATAGTTCTAAAAAAAATTTGTTTAAGTTATGAATGAAAATACTAAACAGAAAGTAGGTCTAAGCCTTGGTTTCAGTGTTGATGCCAATCTGCCCACCATTTCCTGAGTTTTGCTCTAAAGCTGGCTCCTCCAGGAGACTCCAGCAGGGTAGGAGATCTTTCGATGCTCTCAGGAGTAGGCCTCAGAGTAATTTAGCTTGAGTTCCTCCCCGTTCACCACCTTTCCTGTTTGCCACCCCACGTTGTGACTTCTCTCCTGGACTTTGCCCTCACCATGCCCTTGTCTTTACTGTTCCAGGACCCCAATGCAGATACCGAGTGGAATGACATCCTACGCAAAAAGGGCATCCTGCCCCCGAAGGAAAGCCTGGCGGAACTGGAGAAGGAGGCAGCAGAAAAAGAGCAGCAGGCATTTCTCCAGCAGTCAGTGGGTGAGCTTGCTCACTTTCTTCCTTTGTTCTGTGTCTGTCTGGCTCTGGAAACAAGCCACCAACTGCTATAATAAAGACCTTCTGGGCAAGAGCCAGAGCCGGAGCCCTGGCATCAGCATTGCCGGTGGTAGCTGGATGGGTAACTGCAGAGCGGAGAGCGAGCGGCCCCGCAGACCACAGCCCTTGCCTGTCACATGGGCACACGACTTGCTGTTCTGACCTGCTTTGGACAGTGCCATAGAAATTTGTTCAAGTTTGTAGTGTTTGTCTTCTCTCGAGGCTGTGTTTTATTAATCTTTGTGGATTGGTTAAGATTATTGACTTAGAATAGTTTACTTAGTTTGAGGAAGCTTAAGATGTTTGACATGGTACATGGCATCTGAGAGAGGGATTCTCCCTAAGTTCTTACCACCTGCATCTGATACTCCCAGCATTGGTCCAAAGGAGCCTGATACCTTCTGAATGAGAATTCCTGTGAGGCATCCTAATGGTAGACAGGTGCCTGGCAGGGGAAGGGGGGTCGATACTTCCCGACTGAGAGATGTTGACCAGAAGAGCTGGTGGTACTTTTGCCCTCTTCATACATGAATGCTAGTTTAGAGGAAGATGCTGTAAGGTGAATTCAGACTATGTTTACTGAATAATGACTTTTGTGTATTTCATTAGCAGCAGAAGTGAAAGGAGTGAGGCTAGGAAGGGTAAGGAAGTTTGGACCGTGGGATAGAGAGTCTTCTTAACTGGGCCAGAGGGGACCTCACTGAGATGATGTTTGGGTAGACCTTAAGGAGGCAAGGTGAGGGAAGGTGCTTCAGCAAGTGGAAAGCTGCCTGGGATCCTAGAAAAATCCCTGAGTGGGGCTTCGGCAGGGAAGGCAGTGGAGAGTTCACAAAGCCTCCCAGAGCCTGCCCACTTGGAACCTGACTCTCCTGGTAAAGAGCCCAGATTTTTTTTTTTTGCCAAGCAGGGGTTATTGGAGGTTGAAGCAGAATGGCATGCCCTATATTTAATAGTACCATCTTATTGAGCATAGCACAGCTGGTTGGTACAGCAACAGGAAGAGCAGTCTGAAAGTAATGCGGTAACTCAGGCAGGAGATGCCAGTAGCGTGGACTGGCTGCTGTGGTGGTGGAGGCGAGGGTAAGTGGTCAGAGCTGGCTGTGTTTTGAAGGAGGGCCAGCAGAATTGCTGATGGATCACTGTACTGTGTGAGAGAGAAAAGGCAAGGAAGCCTGCCGGGCTTGAGTAGTCTGAGGGGTAGAGAAGGCTTCCAGAGCCAGGCAATGGTGCTCGGGTCTGAGATAGGGTGGGAGACAACCCCACGTCTAGAGCCAGCCTCGCAGTGAGCGCACACAGCACAGGACGGTTTGCCTGTGTAATACACAGTCTAGGCGACATGAGTGTTAGGACATCCAGCCCGTGAGTGTGTCGCTGGAGACCAGAGCAGGCAGCTGCAGGCAAACGGGACTCTTGCACGAGCAAGGAACTCAGGACCGCGAGGGGTGCACCCACACTCTGAGACAATGGGGATGTCCTATCAGGAACTCACCAAGGCCAGCTGGCCCGGGTCTGAAAAAGCATGGTATAAAACCGGACTCGCAGAACATAGCGGACAATGAGGACTACTGAGAACTGAAGAACAATGGCAATCCTACTGATCCTACTGCACGTACTGGCTTTGTGGGAGCCTAGGCAGTTTGGATGCTCACCTTACTAGACCTGGATGGAGGTGGGTGGTCCTTGGTCTTCGCACAGGGCAGGGAACCCTGATTGCTCTTTGGGCTGACGAGGGAGGGGGACTTGATCGGGGAAGGGGGAGGGAAATGGGAGGTGGTGGCGGGGAGGAGGCAGAAATCTTAAATAAATAAATAAATAAATAAATAAATAAATAAATAAATAAATAAATAAATAAAGGGACTCTTGTTTCCTGAATCTGGGAAACTTGCCATTTGTATCTTTGTAGAGTAACATGACATTAAGAAGGGCGGAGGCAGTTCTGTCTTTCTAAAGAGTACCTTAGTTCTTGTCTCAATGGGCTGGACCTTCAGGAGTTGTGTGCACACACACGAGAAAAGCAAAGATGCTGAGATGTCTGTTTGTTCATCTTTTCATTTTTATGCTCCTGCCAATGGAACTAAATCTAGTGAAGACGTATGAAGATATGACTTTGGAGGAGCTGGAGGAGAACGAGGATGAATTCAATGAGGAGGACGAGCGAGCTATCGAGCTGTACCGGTTAGTACCATCCGAGGGGCTGTGTGGTAGTCTGTGGGACACCGAAGCATGTGTCCTTTGAGCATCGGGACAGGACTTTAACAATATTACACATTTCAACAAACTGGTCTTAGACTTTTACTGTGAGGCAAGGCAACCAGCCTCACAGGGATTTTCTTGTGAAAGATGTGCATGCATGTGTGTGTGAGTGCGTGTGTACACGTGTGTGTGCATGTGTGTGTGTGCGGTTCATCTGTGCATTTAAGTGTGTTCTTCCTGTTGTGCAGGCAGCAAAGGCTGGCCGAGTGGAAAGCAACTCAACTGAAGAACAAATTTGGAGAAGTTTTAGAGATCTCAGGGAAGGATTATGTTCAAGAAGTTACCAGAGCCGGCGATGGCTTGTGGGTGATTTTACACCTGTACAAGCAAGGGTGAGCTGATCTCCACGTGTTTGTAATGTGTTGGTTGATGTTCTCTTCAGCCTGTCTGGAGCTTAACCTATATAGAAGGGTTTGTTCTTAGGTTTTGTGTGTTTTTACCTGAACTTGTGTTCTCTGTTTTTGTGGTTGATTGGCCCAACCCGTCCTGACTGAGAGGTGTTGACCAGCAGAGCCGATACTTTTGCCCTCTTCATATAGAATGTTTTTTAGAGGGAGATGTAAGGTGAATCCAGTCTGTGTTTACTGAGTGGTTTTTGTGTGTTGGGTGTTCTGGGATTTGGAGAGTTAGTGGAACACAGCCGGACAGAAGTCTGTGTTTCAGTAGCAGCCCAAGTAAAGGGAACAAGACTGGAAGGGTGAGGAAGGTGGATCGTGGGATAGAGAGTTGTCAACTGGGCCAGAGGGGACCTCACCGAGATGACGTTTGAGTACACCGGAAGGAGGTGAGATGTGCTCAGCTTCCATCTTAAGACTTTTAAATTAATATTTGTGAGTAATGTGTGTCTATTAAAAGCATAGAGCAAGGACTTAAATTTCTTTTATTAAAAAAAAGAATTCTGCCAGTTGGGGTAGTACATGCTAGCATTCCCAGCATGAGAGGCTGAGGCCAGAAGACTGACAGAGTCCAAGACTAACCTGGGCTACGTAGCGGGTTCAAGGGCAGCAAGGGTAGCATGGCAAGACCCAACTCTTAAAAAAACAAAAAGCACAAAATCCCAAATCAAGTTATCCCTCCATGTAGTGGAAATGGCATTTGAGAATTCTGAGATTGATGACCTATAGGTAGCAGGGTGACCTTGAGATAACTGCTGAGAGATGTGGCCTCTGGTACTGCACAGGCTCTTCCTTCACCTGGACATGGGGTGCTTGTTTAGAAATCACTTAGAGGCAGGACATCCTTTCTGACCTGTTTCGTATGCATCATATCGTGTGTTCTCTTCAGTGTTTTCTAAACAACTTTTACAGGAAGACATGGCTGCTTTCAAAACTATCAAAGCTAATTTCTCAGACTTAATGTTAAATTAAATTGGATTTGGAGTTACTCACTTTCCCTGAACACACTAGAGTGGATTATTTGAGAACTGTGAATTCATTCTGCTGCAGCAAGCATCTCAGGAAGCCCTTCTGAGGTTTCTGTGTCAGTAGTCGGCCCAGTGGGCGCTGCCCTGTCTACTCAGAGGTCACAGCTACTCTCCTTTCTTCTCTTCCTGTGTCCAGGATTCCCCTCTGTTCCCTGATAAACCAGCACTTGAGCGGACTCGCCAGGAAGTTTCCCGACGTAAAGTTTGTCAAAGCCATTTCAACGACCTGCATACCCAATTACCCCGACAGGAATCTGCCCACGCTCTTCGTTTATCTGGGAGGCGACATCAAGGCACAGTTCATTGGTCCTCTGGTGTTCGGAGGCATGAACCTGACGATAGATGGTGAGGGGCTCTCGACGGCGTGAGGGTGTAGTAAGAGGTGACAGGGGCACTCCTCACGGGGAGTGCCAGTTTCTTAGATAGGTGTCATGGTTTGTGCTGTTTACCTCTGCCTCTGTATGGCTGAGCCGAGTCACGAGGAGAGGAGGCACACTGAACACTCTCCTTTTCTTCATAGTAGCATCAAAAAATTTCACCCAGTTGAAGATTCTGTTTTTTTGTTTTGTTTTGTTTTTTTGATTTTCGAGACAGGGTTTCTCTATAGCTTCTGGTTCCTGTCCTGGAACTAACTCTTGTAGACCAGGCTGGCCTTGAACTCACAGAGATCTACCTGCCTCTGCTTCCCAAGTGCTGGAATTAAAGGTGTGCACCACCACCACCCAGCTTACTCCCAGTAGTTTTTAATTTTGAATTTGATTTAATGCTATCTCTTATGAAGATTTTTTTTATTGCTTTATACCCATGGAGATGTTAAAATACGTGTGACACGTGACACAGAATCTGAGGCTAGCGGCATCTCTGTCACATGAGATTGCTCATCTCTGTTGAAATACAGTCTGTCCAACTGCTTTACTTCTCTTCAAAAATGTTTTAGCATGGTTTTATGTACTTTAACAATCAGTTATCAGCCTGGAAAAGTACGGACATGGAAACATACATAAGACATGTCAGCTACATTCCAGTGTTCGGAGGCATACGATAGTACAAGTTGATACGTACCTGATTTGTCCTCTTGTGGTTATACTGTGAGATGAGCTTATGCCTTTTCTCTTATGAAAGCAAAAACACCTGAAGGAGGTTTACGTTGAGTCCTGATTCTGAAGGCTGGGAAGCCAAAGGCATAGCCCTGACTTCTGTTGTCTTCTTGGGAAGGCCTGATGTTGTGTTGTATCCTTGTGGAGAAGGGAGGGTGCCTGGCACAGGAGGGTGTGTGAGAGCGACTGAGAAAAGTGTCATGCTTACTGTGTAGTAGTATCCTGTTTCTCTCTCTAGCCCTGCCTTCCCGACTGTGCACCAGGCTGGCCTTGAACTCACAGAGATCTGCCCGCCTCTGCCTTCCAACTTCTGGGATTATAGGCGTGTGCCACCATGGCCTTTTTGTTTGTTTGTTTGTTTGCAGTGCAGTGTTCTTAACCACTGAGCCACCTCTCCACTTTCTTGAGAACCAGTATAATCTTGTGAGAAAGACATTAGTCCTCTTAAATGCCCCAGCTCCACACTCTACTGTAGGGGACAACCAAAGCCAGCATCAGCTCTGTAACTAGCAGTTCTGGTGAGACAGCGTGTGTGACTAGCAGTGTTATTGAGACATATAACATGTAACTAGCAGTTCTGGTGAGGCACACCAGGTCTAACTAGCAGTGTAGTTGCTGCTCCTGTTTTTATTTCCAGAAAAGTTCTTACTTGAGGGTTAGTACATCTTCATATACTCTAAGTGAATAGCACTGTTAGTGCACACGTGTGTGTGTGTGTGTGTGTGTGCACATATAAAGAAATACATTCTCGAGTTAGTACTTCTGCATATTCAGTGCCTGTAAGTGAATGGCAGTTAAATACAGGTGTGTGTGTACATTAAAGAAATACATTCTCGAGTCGAGTCAGAAACCTTACTTTTGTCTTCTAAAGAGCCTGTTTTCACAACATTCAACCATAATACCTGGAGCTAAAATACTCCAGTATATATGATCATCTTGGTGGCGCACACTGCCCCTGGCATTGCTGAGGTGTGGCTCATTTAAAACAACAACAAGAACAACAAAAAGCTAAGTATTAAGGTGTACAATATGTTCAGGGTAGGAACACAACAGGTTGCAGTCAGTTGAGCTCATTGATGACAGTATTACATCCACTTTGTAAGCATGTTTCAGGTATGTAGTTCTTTGTTAACTGTGGTCACCATGCATGTTAGAAGATTTTTTTTTTTTTTTTAACCATTTGACCATCTTGTTTTATCTCCAGCCCCTGGCAACCACCACTCAAACCCTGTTTCATGGAGGTCTTCAGAGTAGTTTGAGAGACTAAAACTGGCCCTCAATTGTAGTGGGAGTATTTGATTAAGAAAGGCGAGCTACCTGGGATCTTTGACGTCAATTAATTTGCTCCCAAGGTGTGGGGGTCATTTCACTGATTGTAAGAGTGGAATTTAAAATACAGGATCTTGTTCTTGGGCACCTAGTCTTTACTTTGTATGATTTATTTATTTATTTATTTATTAGCACAAATGCTTTGAGTTGAGTGGAGAGGATATCAGACATGAAGCTGAACATTTCCTTTTGTTAGTTAAAATTAGATTTCACTATTAGGTTCTGCCATGCTGTAGAGGTGTTTACTCTAAATGCTTCATGGAAATGTCTCCGCGGAGACACTGTAGCAATGGCAGCCATGTTGTTCTTTGTATCTTACTGTAATTTTCAGACAGGCTCCAGTTTATACAGTATTTCCTTTGGTCATCTCTGAAACAGTTTTAAGTTTTCCTTTCTAAGAGTTTCTATTTAGTACTTCAGAACTGTGTCACTAAAATGGTCCCCAAATTTTGATTTTTTTTTTAACCTGTCAGGAAAAATTTAAATTGCCTTGCTGGGCTGTGGGTGAGGACCCCCTGGAGGAGACCTGGTGCCATGTGTGATTTGCTTTTTCTTTGCTGCACAGAGCTGGAGTGGAAATTGTCCGAGTCGGGAGCAATCAAGACAGACCTGGAGGAGGATCCCAAGAAGCCCATCAAAGACGTGTTGCTGTCCTCAGTGCGAGGCCCTGTCCCCATGAGAAGGGACAGCGATTCCGAGGGCGACTGAGATGGCAGCCACTGTGACCTTTTGAACTTTCTCGATATGACATATTGTCTGAATTTTTACTGAGGAGGAAAAAGCAAAAAGTTTTCATATTTTAGTTTAACCTTTTTATAATATTTAAATTTTATACATTTCAGAAATAATCATCACTGAAAATTTTATTAAATTCCTTGAAACTCCGAATTAATAATGTTTTGTTAAGAAAAATTTAAATAAGCTTTATGCCAAATATCTGTTTTCCTACATGTATTTCAGCAAACTGTTTAGTTTTTTTTTTTTGACATGCAGCCGTGTAGGAAGGAAAATGGAATTTTTTAAAAAAAAAAATAATGTGAATAAAATAAAATAACTGCAAAAGACAAGAGTCTTTATAGTTAGGCTCTTTATTTTCATTTTGAAAAGCTAGCAAAAGAATTACCAGCTAAAATACATATATGAGTAGTCTCCACGTGGGTGAAAAATCCTAATGTGTGTCCTGTGTGAAGAAATGACTGATAATGCTTTTAAGACAAACACTGTTTTACCAAATTAGCGACAGATTTCTATTGCTGCCGCCTTTGTTTTCAGTTAAGTCTTTCTTCTAGTCAAACTAACGTGTTTCTCAGGCTGCTAAGATGTCAGCTGCTCTTTGTGGTGGTGGTGCACATCTTTAATCCCTGCACTAGGAGCTCTCTGTGAGTTCAAGGCCAGCCTGGTTCACAAAGTTCCAAGCTAGCCAGGGCTATACCACCAAGACCCTGTCTCAAAACAAAACAACACCTACAAAGATACCGACTGTTTTGGGCTATGAGGTCCTATTAGATTTGGTTTCTGGAAAGAAGGTTTAAGCATACATATATGTAAGTTTTATCTCTCAGTTGACCCGTAAAAAGTTTCAGGATGTGAGCCCGAATCCTGTCAAATTGACGTTGATGAGAGAAAAATATTTATAATATTTTTTCTGGAGGATGTAGTATGTATAGCTGATTTAGTCTTAATGTAAGAGTCTAAGAACAAGGGCATGGTTCAGATTGTAGCGTACGTTGTATTTTTTGTTGTAATTAAAGGGCTGACAGTGCACAGAGCCCCGCTTTAGTGTGAGAGTGCCTGGTTCTCTATTATGTGAGACCCACACTGCTGAATTGAAGCACACCTTTGGGGGTGTTGGCTTCAGAGGTGCTCATGAGGTTTGAATGATAAGGTTGGGACAGTCTAAGGAGTTTGTCACTGTAAAGACCCACCGTGGCTTGTAGGAGCACTGCTGCCTTTGAATCTGTAGTGGCCGAGAGCTGGGAAGTTAGAGACTGCGGTTAGAGCAGCGGTTCTCATCCTATGGGTCACGACTCCTTTGGGGTTCGCATATCAGATATTCTGCCTATCAGATGTTTACATTATGATTCATCACAGAGCAAAATTACAGTTATGAAGTAGCAATGAAATGATTTTATGGTTGGGGTCATCCCAACAAGAGGAAAGGTCACAGCATTAGGCAGATTGAGAACCACTGCCTTAGAGCCTGAATTATTACACGAAAAGAAAAGGGCTGTACCTAGATGCAGGCAGTGTGCAGTGGCGGGGGCTGCAGGCTTGGCCCTTCTGAGGAGCCCAAGCGGGACTGACACTAACAGTCACTCTTCCGCTTTGCTCTGATGTGACCACTGCCTCCATGCCAGATAGAGACCTTGTTGACTGACAGATGCAGTGATGGCAACAGCTCTGTGCCTGTGGCCTTGGTCAGTGAGTTCTGCACACAAGCAGCTGTTCAGCATCTGTCTGCACTTGCTCCAGAGGACCAGCAGCATCATCATCCTAAACTGGGATTGTGACGAGAGCCTGAGCTGCCAGTGTCTGTGGTTTAGCTAATTCTGGGGTTTATGCCCAGGGCATCCGCCACCCCCTCTGCTGCCTTTGTCACATCCAAATGTGACAGAGGTGATGAGACTTTTTGTAAACGTTTAAATTTTTTTAAAAAAATTTATCCTTTTTACTTAGGTGCGCTTGCCTGCATGAGTTTATGTGATGTTCCTGCATCACATGGGTGCAGGGGCGAGCCCACAGAAGCCATTGGATCCTCTGGAACTGGAGGTACAGTTACGGGCTGCCATGTGGATGCTGAGGACCGAACCCATGTCTTCTGCAAGAACAGAAAGCCCTCTTGACCACTGAGCCGTCTCCTTAGCCCAGAAACTTGCTTTCTAAACACAGGGTTCATCTAATGGCACAGCAGGAGATGGAGGTGAGTCTGGAGGTCTTGTCATTTCAGAAGGTACTGAACCTCTAGACAAAGGGAAAAAAAATACCCAGACTACAGTGATGGGCATATATTGTTGGACAGGTCTCTGGAGCCACGGAGTAAATCTGACGTCTTAACCGTGCGATAAATGACTGCATACAGAGTGGGAAGGAAGGGAGCCAACCCCAGGAAGAATCCCCAGGAGCTTAATGTAGATTCCTAACCCCTAAGGCGCTCCATTCTTAACGGATTCTTAATGGATAGTTTTCAAAGTGCAGTGTGTGTGTGTGTGTGTTGGGGGGGTGGGGGCTGGGAAGGCCAAAGGTCAAAATCAATGCCAAGCCAGGTTGACAATGTGGCCCATTTCATGGCATGATGAAAAGGTCATCTGACCTCTCTGACCTCTCTGGTCTTCCTTCCAAAAACTTACAACTGCCAATATTGAGAAATTATAAGGAAGAATACACATCAGTCAAGAAACTGGATATGAGATACAGGGCTCTGTGTGAGCTTCCTAATTAAGGGAAAAGCTATACCAGAAGCTTATTTTTAGAAAGGGTGGCTCACGAATCATCACAAATGGAAAGTAACTCAGGTGGGAAAGCAGTGCTCACTTCTTGACTATCCTGTGTCTGTAAGAACGTGTTGTAACTGAAGGGTTAGCACATCTTAGTTTTGATCTGCCCAAAGGTCAGGCCTGAACCAGCACTTGGGTGCAGTGATTGGGAGGAGTCCCCAGGCTGCAGAAGGGAAGACTGAGTCAGGATGGGGGTGGGGAAGAGTTAGGCCCAGCTGGAGTGTAAGAAAGGCAATCAGTGGATAGAGCAGATACCCTCCAGTGTTGTCGACCCAGAGATGGGAACCGGGGCTTGGAGTTTGGCATTCCCGGCTCCCCGCATTCCTGGCTCCCATGGGTGAGGGTTGCTCTTCAGGGATATTAACTACATCTCTTGGCTGTGCTTGCTCAAGAGCAGAGTGCTTGTCCATGCCTTGGAGGAAGACAACTGACAGGTCAACGTGGTTCTGAGCCTGTGTGTTCCTGGTTCTGCTCTACTCATGTCGAAGAGATTGCTTGGATATCCAGGCATGAATTTTTGTTATTTATCCTTCTTGTGCATACATTCAAAGGAAAACAAGTGAAAGAAATTGGGTACAGCATTCTTAAAGTGTCTTTTGATTGAGTAGCTAGTCTTGGTTAGGGTTTTTCGACTGAGAAGAGACACAATGACCACAGAAACTCTTATTAAAAAAAAACATTTAGTTGAGGCTGGCTTAGAGTTTCGGAGGTTCAAGTTCATTATCATCATAGTGGGGAGCATGGTAGCACGCAGGCCAACATGGTACTAGAGAGGCAGCTGAGAATCCTACATCTTGCAGGCAACCGGAAGTCAACTGGGACACTGGTATCCTGAGCATAGGAAACCTTAAAGCCCACCCCCACAATGACACACTTTCACCAATAAGGCCACACCCACTCCAACAAAGCAACACCCAATAGTGCTACTCCCTGTGAGATTATGGGGCCAATTACTTTCAAACCACCACATTCTACTCCCCGGTCCCAATAAGCTTGTAACAATATAATGCACAATTCCATTAGTCCCACTTCAAAAGTCTCATAGTCTATCACAATCTCAACAATGTTTTAAAGTCCAAAGTCTCTTCTGAGATTCATGCAGTCTCTTAACTATAATCACCTGTAAAAATCAAAATCAAAAAACAGATCACATACTTTCAACATACAATGACACAGGATGTACATTACCATTGCAAAACTTGGAAGGGAGCATAGAGAGGAAATACACGGGCCAAAGCAAGACTGAAAACCGGCTGGACAAGCTCCAAACTGCATCTCCATGTCAGATGTTAAAATGCTTCTCGGATTTTCAACTCCATTCAGTTTTGTTGACTGCAACACACTTCTTCCTCTTCTGCTTCCACTCCCTGTTAGCAGCTCTCCTCAGCAGGTATCCGCAACTCTGGCATTTCTAACATCTTGGGTTTTCCAAGGCAACCCAGGCTTCAACTTCACGGCTTCATGCAATGGCCTGTCTATTAGGCCCCCATTCAGAGACACCCATGATACCTGGCCTCACCGGCTTTAGGCATGGAGGCAAATTCCATAGCCCATTTTCTTTCTATCCTTAACTCTCAAGCCAGAACCACACAGCCTAAACAGTCAAATTCTGCTGCTTCCTGGGACTGGAACATGGCCCCTCCATTCAATGATGTCCTCACCAGTTCTCTGTCCTTCACTTCCTGAGCCTGGCGATCTCTAGGCCAGGCTGCCTCAGACTCCGACATCTGTCTTCCCAGTGCTGGTATTAAAGGTGTGCCCCACTATGCCCCTCTCTAAACTTTTCTTTATTTCTTTCTACAAGTTGGAAACGTAGCCCCACGGGATCTTGCCCCGAGGTCACCACGCTCTTTATTCCATTGTTTAAATCCGTTTATCTCCTTGAACACAGGATTTAGCTGCATTCTACTTCCTGCTTCTCTGTCTCCTCAAAATTTACACTTTGTAATTTACTCTGCTCAGCTTGTACCTTTTCGTTATAGATTTTCATTAGAGTTAACACTAACAACCACACAACAGAGTCTATACTAGGCTGTCTTGAGATTCTTCTGACAACTGAATTAATCCAAAACTTCACTTTAGCCTCAGGCAGACTCTTCAGACAAGGGAAAAAAGAAGCCACTTTTTTTCACTAAAATATGACAAGACCAGTCTCTAGGCCACATGCTAACATTCTTCACCTCTGAAACTTCTTGAGTGAGCACCCAACAGTTCAAATAACCCTTAGCACCTCTGTCTTCCATGCTCCTATTATTAATATAAGGTCTATTAAGCAGCAATTAAAGCATTCCACTGATTTCATAACCCAAAGTATTAAATAAAGTACAAGTTCCTCCAAACAAAAACATGGTCAGGCCTATCACAGCGCCCAGTCCCTGATTCAGTACCAACTTCTGAACCTCTTAAGATACTGGTGCTTTCCAGATCTCACCAGCAGGTGGCGCACACTGACAACTTAATCCCAATTGCTAGGGCCAATGAACCCTTTCAGGTGTACCATGACTTCACAGATGCTAAAAATGAGAGCGAACGTGCTGTGAGGGAATGGTGTAGATTGAGTCCGGGGTGGTGAAATGAATCAGCTTTATTTTATTTTAACTTGGCCACTCCAGCTTTTAGACTTCAACCCTCTGTGTCTGTTTATTAGGTTTGTTTATTAAACTTTAGCATGCTGAGGATGCCAGCTTCCTAATAAGAGTGACGTTGTTACAGTTCCTTGACTACTTGTTTTATTATTTTTATTTATTTTTTTATTTTTGAGACAGGGTTTCTCCGTAGCTTTTTGGTTCCTGTCCTGGAACTAGCTCTTTGTAGACCAGGCTGGCCTCGAACTCACAAAGATCCGCCTGCCTCTGCCTCCCGAGTGCTGGGATTAAAGGCGTGCACCACCACCACCACCCGGCTTGACTACTTGTTAAAGTGAGTACAATCTCCTAAAGAAAGAGTAAAACTTTAGCTAAGTAACTTTCTGAGGTGGCTCCCGACAGTTAGGAAGATTTGTCGCATACCAGTGGGGATGCGTCAGTTATCAGATCTCTTGATGGCTAAAGCTGGAATGATTTGAGCCATGCAGCAGATACATTATCACCCGAGGCATAAAGTAATTACACAGTATCTACTATATGAACGCGCATGTGCAGGAAAAAGTTGAGTAACAAATGGATGTGTTGGCTCAGCGCAACTTTGTTCCTGGTGGAATTTGAGACATATACAGGATAAATTATTCTCACCCAGAGCCAGCACCTGGAGGGAATGTCCTATTGAGAGCACCTCATCGGAGCAGTAGGTGGGTCACCTCCAGGCCCTCTCCTTTACTGACTCCGATTTGATGTCCCAGTTCTCTTGGGAACCCAGTGTGAGAAATGAATGGTTTGGCTCCCAAACTTCCCCAACCTCCTACCGTAAGTTTACTGGAGCAAGAGATACTGTAGGTTTTTGTTTGTCTGTTTGTTTTTCAAGAGAGGGTTTCTCTGTAGCTTTGGAGGCTGTCTTGGAGCTAGCTCTTGTAGACCAGGCTGGCCTCGAACTCAGAGACCCACCTGCTTCTGCCTCCTAGAGTGCTGGAATTAAAGGCATGTCACCATGGCCTGGTGATACCCTAGGTTTTTTTTTTTTTTTTTTTTTTTTTTTTTTTTTTTTTTTTTTGGTTTTTCGAGACAGGGTTTCTCTGTAGCTTTTGGTGCCTATCCTGGAACTAGCTCTTGTAGACCAGGCTGGCCTCGAACTCACAGAGATCCGCCTGCCTCTGCCTCCCAAGTGCTGGGATTAAAGGCGTGCGCCACCACCACCCGGCGATACCCTAGGTTTTAAGGGCAACAATGTTACATATTTTCAGTACAGCTCTAGGTGAGCTGACAGTTTCAAAACAAGTTTGTGCCACTTTGGACTATGTCACATCTTTCCAAAGCAGGCTTGGCAGCTGCTTTGATAAGCAACATAAACCAGATTTCCTAAAAAGAAACTATGCTCACGAAGAATGGCTGATTGAAGTCACACTGATGTGGAGAGGCTGGAATATTGCAGGTCCCGGCGGCTAATTCCATTATCCTGGGCTAGCTTTAGTCCCCGGAATAGCCATTCCTTGCCCACTTCTGTGTCGGAACGAATGTCCTGAGACTAATAGACACAAATTCTTGGAATCCAATTGCGTAGCAGACTATTAACTTCCACCAACCCCAAAGCTAAGAACGCCTTCAAATAGCGTCTCAGGCTATAGAAAAGCTTCTTCCATCTTGCTATACTTACCTCTCTGATGTGCCCACCAGTGCATTTTAAACTGACCTTGATTTATGACCTTTTTTGTTCTGTAAAATCTATAGAACTCCAGGAAACGGATTCCACACTGAAGCATGGAATTTGGGGTAGCCTAAATCTGTGTTCCCCGCCATGATCACTCAAGGTTGCTCCAGAATAAACTGTCTCTTATTCCCTTTAAGGTGAGAGCTGTATTTTTCATGTCAATAGCAGGCTGAGCTATGAGCTGGGTGGGACAGGAGGTGAGGTGACAGTAGCATCCAGCTCCAAGCTGGAGGCATTGTGTGGTGTCCATCCTTCACTCAAGAACAAGCACATTCATTTCCTTCCAATTTTCACCTATTTATATTTTCAGATAGCTAAACAGGTTTGGACATAAAAACTTACTAAGTTGCTTGGCTCTTATGGCTAATAAGTAGCTAGCACTCCCCACTCCCGTGAGTGTGATACTCAACTCCGGGTCCTGTGTACACCAGGACAGCACTCTTCTGCTGATCTCTATTCCAACCCAAGAAACTGGTCATGATTTCTTTCTTTCAATTTAGTTGCACAATGAAAAAAACCCCGGTGAACCACAAGCTGATCTGATGGAAATTTAGGACCTTCTGAAACAGTACTTGGGCTTTCTGGCTCATATATGGGTCCGAATCTCTGCTGGTTGGGTCCAGATTCTTCCCTGAGGATTGATTACCTCTGGGCCAACTGAGGAACTTGTTGAATGTGTCAGGCTGAGACCTGAGGGAACACTAAAGGCACCAATCTTCCTGAAATACATGGCTCCTTTGCTTTCTAGGCTCTTTATCACACCCTATTGGTGTGACAAAGCTTGTGAGCCTCTCCTAGTGCCATTAGAGGGAGCATGGCCTTCCTGGACCTCAGTCTCCTCATCTACACAGAGGAGTCGGTCCGTGTTCCTGTTGTGGGAATTAAAGTGAAGACATGCAGGTTTCGTTGGTGTCTGTGGTCTTTCTGTCATCAGCATCAGCATACTGTTTTATTTTATTTTGAGAAGTTAGCACAGGAAACTTTTGCAATATGGTCTTAGCTTCTTGGTCTGCTCCTTGTGATTCTCAGTTGGGCATCATAGGACCTGGAAACCTGTAAGCACATCAGTAAAATTTAAGGGGAAAGTTCTAGGCGGTGTCTTCTAGCTTTCTTATTTAGGACACTCAATGCCCTCTTATGTCGCATGTGTCTGCCATCACACAGTGTTCCTTGTATTTATGTAAATAATGTATTTATTTCCTGTGTTCTTCTGTATTTTTCTTAGTGTGTTAAAAAATACGCATCTCTTTGGATCATTTCTTTCCTTTCTATTGTCTGAGCTAGAGGAAGCCTTTCCGTATAAAACATGAAGTCTTTAAGCTGTCACATGACTTCATCGCTTCCATAACCATTCTTCAAGCGATGCAACTGCTATTTTATTGTTATCCCTCACTGACTTCTTGTTAAAACCACGATGGCATCAGTCTTGGGTTTTATCCGGCCATTCATCAGTGTGAGGAGTCTCAGCCTCTGAATGTCGGGATGGTATCAACAGGAGTGAGGAGGTTGGAGCATTATTGGGCCATTTGGACCTTCCATTTATCTCTGGAGAATTTTAAGATGTGGATTCTCAGTAGGGGCACTCAGTGCCCACACCCAGCAGGATGAAGGCCATCAGGGTCCAAGGCACGTACTCCATTTCTCTTGGCAGTAGAGCCGGCTTGAGAGAAGAGGTGGGCGGAGCACAAAGCAGAAGGGGCATTTGTAATATAGGGGAGTGTTCCTTAGGACTTCTTCCATTTTTTCTATCTTCCCTACAAGCCTTCCCCCAGGCTCTATTCTGCCTCTGTTCCTGCTGGTGACAAGAATGAGCTTCCAGGGTCAATGGATAAATGTTTATGTTTCAATCGGTGCCAGTGGGTTGGGAGAGCATACCTTTGAAGTGAGTTCTGAGTCATGCAGGGGTGTCCTTCCAGTGACATGGAAGCTGTGCTGTCTAGTTTTCTGCCAGCTTGACACAAGCTAGGGTTATCTGAAAGGAGGGAACCTCAACTGAGAAAATGCCTCCATAAGATCTGGCTGTAGGGCATTTTCTTAATTAGTGATTGATGGTGGAAGACCCATCACCATTGTGGGTGGTGCCATCCCTGGGCTGGTGGTCTTGGGTGCTATAAGAAAGCAGGCTGAGCAAGCCATGAGGAGCAAGTCAGTAAGCAGCACCCTCCATGGCCTCTGCATCAGCTCCTGCCTCCAGGTTCCTGCCCTGTGTGAGTTCTCACCCTGATTTCCTTCAGTGAAGGACTATGACATGGACGTGTAAGCCAAACAAACCTTTCCCTTCCCAACTTGTTTTTTGGTTATGGTGTTTCATCACAGCAATAGAAAAACCCTAAGACAATATCTTATTCCAAATAGCTGCAGCTCTCCCATGACTGCTTATTCTTGTATGACCCACTGCTAACTTAACCCTAGACTGACAGGAACATGATGGGGGTGGGGGAGGAGAGTGAGTGAGGGAATGAAAGACTGTGTACAAACAGGAGGTGTGTAAAGAGGCCATTCCTGTTCAGACTTCCTGTCGTTTGGAAAGGACCAGCCAGATGTCCATCGGAACGTGCCAGTGGCTGAGGAGGCACTTAAGGAAGTAGAGACATTCAACTAAGAGCTCCTGGAGGTTCTTGATGGCCACTCTCTTGCCTGCCGTGTCCTCTTTCAGAGACAGCAGGCCTGCTGAGTAAGCACACAGAAATATGGAGCACGGAGGTGGGGGAGCTCAAATGTGTACCCAAATCAAATGACTGCCAAGGGGGGCTTGAAGCTGAAGGCTGCAGCACTGGCTGCATGATGCAAATTAGTGCCTGCCCTGGGCCTGCAAGAAATCAGGTCAGAATCAGGAGTCTTCCTGAGGCTGGTCTCACAGAGGCTTAATGAGGTTGGCTTTTCCTAGGGAGACAATAGGCAGGCACTGGAGATTTATGTTAAGATATGCAAAAGAGGCGATTGCCCCAGCGCTTCAGATCAGGTCCAGCTACAAAGAACAGAGGTGCTGAATGGATCCCTGAGGCCATGAATAGCTTGGGGCAGAAAGATTTGAGCAAATTAACTGTCCAGGGGCTTAAGGCTGGCACTCTGGAGCTCTGTGCCCTCAATTTAAAGGCTCTCTCTTGCTTGGCTCAGTCACCTGCTTCTGTCTCCTCCGTGATACGCTTCGGTCGAGTTTTGATTTAATGGACTGAAGAAATCCAGACTTTTTTTTGTGTGTATGGATTCTGCAGGGCTGTGAGAGAAAGATGAGTTGGAATTACATTGCAAGCTAATGCTGCACCTTGCTTAGAACCGGGTCTCTAATCCAGGAAAGTGCTAGTAGAATCGCACATCAAGTCTGGAGATCTGGCTTCCACTGCTGCCCAACAGCCCATGGACCTGGCTATAAATGGCACAGCTGCCCATTGATTCTACAAATTTTATGGACCCACACCCTGTAGATATGGCTCGTCCACACTCTACAGAGTATGAGTCTCAGTACGGAAGACCCAAGAGGCTGGCGGGAGCTCTAGGACCGGGCCTGAACCATCCTTCCAATGCTTGAGCCCAGCTGAGGTGGTTAGAAGGCTGGATACACGGGGACTCTCGGAGAGCTTTGCGCTTCAGGGGCTACAAGAGGGAGTGTCGCAAGCGGAAGTTGTGTGGCCTCTGTGGCATTCTAGGGCTTAAAACTCTCAAGATAGTCAAAGTCCAAGGGGGTGGGGGAAACCCACTTCTCCCATTGTGCTTGGATTGGTGGAGAGCCCAGCTGCCTCTTCAGCCCCTTGCCACTGGACAAGCAGATCTACTTCCCCTCCTGTCCCGAGGAGGAAATAGCCCAGACTGACTTCCTGTCGCAGCTGGGCAGCCCGACAGAGCCTGCTCTCCCTTCCAGCCCAGCTGCTGAGTCCTGCTCTCAGTGCCGAGCCGCCCTTGTTACCTGCACGAGCTTGTCTGTGCTCCATTGTCGTAATTACAGGCTGTTATTTCAAGAATCCGCAATAAGATTAAGGGCACTGTCATCTTAAAAGCCAAGCCGTGGCCTAAAAACTCATCAGTGAATGGGAGGACAAATGCTCCCAATGTGCTGGTTAAAAATAGGAGCAGTGGAAAAAGTGACAGACCGAGATGGATGCCATGAAGATGTAATTACATTTACTGTAAACGGGAGCCCAGGGAAAGATCTATTCTAGGCAGGAAAACCCGTGACACAGGAAACCCAGCAAGGCCACTTGCTGATGGCGGTGAGCTTCCTGAATCATTGCCTATGAAGTGTGCGGTGCTGCCATTGTGGCTAGTGCCCTGGGCCTGACAGGAAAGATCATGCTCCCCCAAAGGGAACTGGGGACCGTGGAGTTCACCCTGAGTCCGAGAATGCAACTTCTCTGTGGTTCATAATTCCCTCTATATGTCCCTCAGTTGTCAGGCATTGAATGAAACTGAGCTGATCAAGGTGGGGCTTATTATTTCCTTCTGAATCTAATTTACATTTTTCAAATGTTAAAACAATGCATACTTGTTGTCTAGATTTAAAACTCTCTACAAAGAAAGTAAACATCCTATGTCCAGCCATAGGTAAAACCAGTCCACTCTGCCTGTCCGTTTGTCTGTCTCTCTCCTTCCCTTCCCTTTAAGCTTAAAACCATTTTATTAGAGTTTGAGAGAAAAGCAAAAATAAGGCAAGCAAGTCATAAGTCCTGGTAGCTCCTGCGGAAGATGGAGAAGAAACAATGTCTTTTGAGTTAGGGTCCAAGAAAGTGGTGGATTCAGCGGTGGAGGTATTCAAGCAGCTGTGTGGAGTCAGGGTGGGGTCTGCAAGCAGCTGTGTGGAGACACAGGATGGGGTCTGCAAGCAGCTGTGTGGAGATGGGGTTGGTGCCTTCAGTAAGAGGAAGAATGCCCAGGGTATCAGGACAGTTAGGCTCAGGATTCTGGCAAGGACCTAAAGAAAGACAGTAAAGGGGGAAAGAAGAGCTAAACAGGCAGGCTGAACAGGGAATGTGTAGGCAACTGTGTGCATTCTATATGTAGGCTTACAGGCTACTCTAGCATCTCCCCGCTGATAAGGCTCACTGGTGTGGTCTGGGTGACATGTATTTATGTTTATAAACATAAATAGTTGCATTATTCTTTCTAGCTGGAAGAGAGCTTGTGTATAGATCGCATTTTCTTAATCTGTTCTCTGTGGCTGAACACCTAGGCTGGTTCCATAACTTGGCTATTGTGGACAGGTGTGCAGGTGTCCCTGGAATGCACAGGTATCTATGAGATGTGCTGACTTGTAGGCTTTTGGGTAAGGATTTAGGAGTGGGAAGCACCAGCTTCCATAGTGGCAGGGCATGTTTGCATGCTCACCAGCAGTGTAGAGGGTCCCTTTAGCTTCATCAGCGTTCTGGTTACTTGTTTCTTAGTGACTGCCATTCTGACTGGGGGAGATGGAAGCTCAATGTAATTCTGTTTTGCACTTTTCAGATGGCAAGTGAGCCTCCGGTTTTTGTTTTATTTAAAAAAATATGTTTATTGATCATTTGTATTTCAACTTTTGGGAACTAGTTACTGGTTTTGCTAGTCTATCAACTGAGTTATTCGATGGTTTAGTTTTTGAATTCTTTATACAGTCTAGATACTAATCTTGTCATGTTCATCTAGCTGAATTGTCTCCCATTCTGCAGGCAGTCGCTGTACTCAAAACTGTTTTCTTAGGATTTACTCCTAGGAGTGATTTACAAGGTAAAAAATAAATGCATGTACTGTTTTACATCTTATATGAACATTTTCTTTGAAAACATACCACTTTAACACTTCCATAGATACTTTGGTCAGCATTAAACTTTGCAGGTCTTCAATGTCCTGCTCTTAAACAAAACAATTTTAATTGTCATATAATTGGTGATTTGTGTCTCCTTTTTTGTGTGTGAAATATTGAGGATAAAACCCAGGGCCCTGTGTGTGTATATAGGCTCTACCATTTAGCTATACCTCCAACCTTAATTTACATGCCTTTTGAAGAACTCTTTCTTTTCAAACCAACTTTTTACGTTCCTTTTTTTTTATTGCTTTATTTATTTACCTATTTTTGAATAAAGAGACAGCCTGCAGAATGGGAGAAAACCAGGCTAGATGAGGCATTATTTACCTATTAAGCGTACTGGCTCTTTGGTAATATGGCCATGTTAGAGATCTGAGCACCTGATAGCTATTTAGTTCATAATTTTGGACGCCTCTGCCCTCCTAGACTGGCAACAAAAGCCTACACGATTCTCGGGGAGCCTCTGTTTTCTCTCCACATTGGGAGGCCAAAGACACTGGGTTTTGTGGTCTGTGGAGGATGACAGCGGCAGCGGCAACAGCAGAGTGGATGTTCTCAGAAGCAAGGAGCAAAGGTGGACAGGGGAAGCAGCCATGGTTCCCTCCAGACCTCTTGTATCTGTGGGGCTGTATTCCCTCTTCAGATGACCCTTCTAGAAATAAATACCCCTACAAACCTGGCCAGATGCATGCCTCAGCTGCTCTCTGAGCCAATCAAATTGACAACCAGTAGAGGTTTTTTTTTTTTTTTCTTTGCCTTGTATTTCATTTTGACCACATGGAAGTGATACGGAGTGAAATATTATTTCTCCATTTTCTCTTATATCTCCTGGCAAAATCAGATCTACGATGCTTGATTCTCAGTTTTTAAACTTTGCAATTGTGCAAAATCAGTTTCTTTAGTTTCTTTTGCCACAGGCCCATTCTGATCCCCACGCCAGTGCCATGCTCATTCGGTTAGAGGGAAATACTCCATGTGCTGTTACAAAATGGGCTGTGGGTTAGAAGGCTGCCGGGCTGCAGGCCAAGGCAAGTGCCCCATGTTTAAGGTGGACAGGGACACGCTGTGATGTAAGTTAGATGCAGCAAACGCATTTTCAGCATTTGGTTTTTGAGTGGGTTTTTGAGATGTAACTCCATCATAAACCGAGGCCCTGCACGGGGCACTTCCACCGGGTCAGTTGAAAATGTCTTCTGTTTGCGTTTGCCATTTGAACATTTTCACCTGCTTGGTTTTGCTTGTATAGGGAGGCCCCAGGTCTATTTTGCTTCCCAAGTGTTTTCTCATTAAGATTTGATTCTCAACATTTGCTTAAAGAGGTCGCAGATGCAGACGCAGGAGGAACTGAAGGGCCAGGGCTGTACAGGGCCTCCCTTGTTGTATCTGCCTCCCTGACTGCCCTCCTCTGCAGAGGAGGGTGGGGAGGAATAAAGGAATCCAACATGGCTTTGCTTATGGCCTTTCTGGGAATCTTTGCTGAAGATGAGTGAAATTGGAATACCATCTTGACACGTGGGACCGAATCATGTGGGAAGGGGACGATAAGCAGGATACGGGGAGTAACTCCATGTAGTAGAGACAGTTTCCACGGCTCAGCTGCCTTTCTCCAAGCAGTCTCACAATGCCGGAGCCTCATGTTCCTGTGCCGCTTCCTGCAATGGGGCAATGTCAGCGCTACGCTGATGCCGGGGAGGTGTGAGTGTCGCTAGCCTGTAAACCCACAGAGGGCAGACACCGTCATACAAGATGTTCAATGTCCCCGGCTTGTAGCCGGGTCCCAGAAGGCTTTTGCTTCAACAGTAGGAACAGCGTTTTCCTGCCCATCTTGTTGGGGAAAAGTGGAGAGAAGTCACCACTAGGTGTCAGGATGAGCCAAGGTAAAGTCTGCCTTGCTGTGGGAAGTTAGAGCCTTAGTGCAGCACCTTTTTTTTTTTTTTAAATCGAGCACCTGTTGAGCTTTTGGAGGCACTTCAGCAAGGAAAAAAACAGCCCTGGGTAGTGGGCAAGTGTGACGACGTAAATGAATGCAGACAGATTATAAAAATATATACAGCTTTAATAGGGAAATAGACTTACAGGACCACAGGTTCCCGGGGAGAACAGGAAAAGCAGAGAAAAAGGGGCTGATAGGATCACACCTGGCAGATTTATCAGTAAACATTAGCCCAAGGCGAACACGCCCCCAATGGGTGGGGCTTGACCCAAGGCAAGACCTTGATGGGACTCAGGCTGGCGGAGGAGGAGAAGCTTCCTGAAGGAGATGCCTTCTGCAGTGTGATTGAAGGTCAGGATGGGTGGAGGAGCATCCAGTTATCCTCCCAGGATGGCAGCCCAAAATCCAGTCCAGTGATGGCTCTTGCCCAAGACTGAGCTTTTCCAACCTGGAAGAAAACTTTGGTTAGGAGTGGGATGGGGGGGGAAGTGGGGGGGGACGACACGGGCTGGAGAGATGGCTCAGTGGTTACGAGCACTGACTGCTCTTCCAGAGGTCCTGACTTCAATTCCCAGCAACCACGTGGTGGCTCACAGCCATCTATAATGAGATCTGGTGCCCCCTTCTGGCTTGCGGGCACACATGGAAGGAATGCTGTACACATAATAAATAAATATTTTTAAAAAAGGAGTGGGATGGGGGTGAGGGTCAAGGGGTAAGGGATATGTTTTGAAGAAAGGCTTGTTCTTAGGCTAGCCTGGTGGTGTAGGCCTGTAGCCCTGGGCATTTGCAAAGCTGTGACTGAAGGAAGCCAAATTCAAGGATAGCCTGGGACAGAGTAGGTTCAAGGCTCCCTTGGACGATATAATGAGACTCTGTCTCAAGAAAAAACAAGGAAGAAGGAACTTGGAGCTGTAACTTATGCTAGAATTCTTGCCTCATTTGTGTGTGTGTGTGTGGGGGGGGCGCATGCACGCATGTGAAGCCCTAGGCTCAATTCCTGGCACTGAAAAGAATCGACAATTCTTTACCTATTTTATTGAGATTTTGTTGTTTTAATTTTTGTGATACTGTAAGTTGACCCTCATACATGTTAGACAAGTACTCTATCATTGTACTGTATCCCCTTAAAATTACTTTTTTTTCATCAAGAAAAGATTTGGGCTAGATCTTATGATCTCCAGTGTAATCTCATCCTAATTGAGGTAACTCTGGGTCCTCGAACAAACCTTCTCAGCCATTCTTAGTAGGCACGGTTTGCTTTTAAATTTTATATAAATATATACATATATCAAATATAAATATATAGAGAGAATAGAACTCAACACTGTGGATTTTAACTGTCTGTTCCTTCATGGTGCTGAGGGTAGAGCCGCACCTCTAGCATTGTGGATCCTATAATGTGTACAGTTTTGTGGCATTCACATTCTTGTGCAATGTCACCAACATCTGTCTCCAGGACTTCTTTATGTTCCCAAACAGAACCTACGTCCTCCTTAAACACCTCATCTCTCCATCCTCCCAGCCCCTGACAATCA